>NC_064638.1:1216127097-1216432178 GCF_023864345.2 Schistocerca serialis cubense | reverse complement strand
GCTAATTCACATGATAAAATTAAAGTCATATGGTCAGTTGTGAAGGAAGCGTCTGGTCAGCAGCACAAGGTTGATGATATGAAGTCAGTTTGCGGTAGTAATACTTCTGTTACTAATAAATCAGATATATGTACAGTACTTAACAACCATTTTCTGAGCATTGCTGGTGAATTAAATAAAAATTTAGTTTCTACAGGAAATCATATAAATTTCTTAGCAAATGCCCTTCCGAGATTGACGTCTGAAATACTCCTCCGAGATACAGACAAGAGGGAGATTGAGTCAATAATTAAATCACTGAAGACTAAGGACTCTCATGGTTATGATGGAGTGTCTAGTAGAATATTAAAGTACTGTGCTGCACATGTTAGCCCTGTATTTAGCCATATTTGTAATTTTTCCTTTAGGAATGGTCTGTTTCCTGAGTGATTAAAGTACTCAGTAGTAAAGCCGCTTTATAAAAAGGGAGAAAGGGATAATGTAGATAATTTTAGACGTATTTCTATGCCATCAGTGTTTGCAAAAGTTATCGAAAAGGCTGTGTATGTAAGGTTAATTGATCATTTTATATCACACGGTTTGCTATCAAATGTACAGTTCGGCTTTAGAAGTCGTTTGACGACTGAAAATGCTATATTCTCTTTTCTCTGTGAGGTACTGGATTGGCTAAACAAAAAGTTTCGAACGCTTGGCGTATTTTTTGATTTAACAAAGACATTTGACTGCGTTCATCTCACAATATTCATCCAGAAGTTGGACCATTACGGAATAAGGGGAGTAGCTCGCAATTGGTTCACCTCTTACTTTAGCAACAGGCAGCAAAAGGATTATTCACAATGTTGATAACGGCTGTGATGTGGGATCTGAGTGGGGTACTGTCAAGTGGGGGGTGCCCCAGGGATCAGTGTTGGGGCCGCTCCTGTTCCTTATTTATATAAATGATATGGCCTCTAGTATTATCGGTAACACTAAAACATTTCTGTTTGCTGATGACACTAGCATGGTAGTAAAGGATGTTGTGTGCAACATTGACTGCCTTTCAAGTAGTGCAGTACATGACCTCAGTTCATGGCTTGTAGAAAATTAACTAACGTTAAATCACAATAAGACTCAGTTTTTACAGTTTCTAATACACAATTCAACAAAACCTGACGTTTTAATCTCACAGAACGGGCATATGATTAGTGAAACTGAACAGTTCAAATTCCTAGGTGTTCAGATAGATAGTAAGCTGTCGTGGAAAGCCCACGTTCAGGATCCTGTTCAAAGACTTAATACTGCCATTTTCACTATTCGAACGGTATCGAAAGTGAGTGATACTTCGACACGTAAATTAGTCTACTTTGCTTATTTTCATTGACTTATGTCGTATGGTATTATGTTTTGGGGTAACTGTTCCCATTCTAGAAGGATATTTTTGCCTCAGAAACGGGTGGTTCAGGCAGTAAGTGGTGTGAGTTCACGAACCTCTTGTCGACCTCTGTTCACGAGTCTGGGTAATTTGACATTGGCCTCTCAGTATGTATATTCTTTACTGTCGTTTCTTGTTACCAATATTAGTTTATTTACAACAATAAGCAGCTTTCACTCGGTTAATACTCGGCAGAAATCAAACCTTCATTTGGATCGGACTTCCTTAACTCCTGTGCAAAAAGGTGTGCAGTATACTGCTGCATCCATTTTTAATAAGCTGTCACTCGAATTCAAAAATCTTAGCAGTAATCCACGCGCTTTCAAATCGAAACTGAAGAGTTTCCTCATGAGTCACTCCTTCTATTCTGTCGAGGATTTCCTTGAAAAATTAAGCTAATTGTCATTGTATTGCTGATAGAGTTTGCTTAAACTTCTGGACTGATTTTCTTTCAGGTTCATGAACATTTATTTTTATCTGTTATTCTTTTATGTTGTAAGTTCATGTACTGACACGTTCCATGACCTTGGAGATTTGCTCCTCAATTTGGTCCTACGGAACTTGACATGTAAATAAAAAAGAAAATAAAATAAAAAACTTGGTAGATACCTAGCCACTGTAACCACTGAACATGACTACTGGCAACGGTGGTTACGAGAATGTACGGTCGCAGGAAGAACCGGCTCCGGACGGTCACATGCCGCTACTGAGAGCGAAAGCAACAGTCTGCGGCGTATAGCTGTTGCACATCGTACTGCATCTGCAGCACAAATTTGAGCATCAGTTGGCACCAGAGTGACACCACGGACTGCTACAAATCGGTTACTTCAAGGACAGATCCGAGCCAGAAACCTTGTCGCGTGCACTCCGCTTGCCCCAAACCACCGCCATTTGCGACTTCAGTGCTGTCAACGTGAGCTCATTAGAAGTTAGGTTGGAGGTCTGCTGTGTTTCCCGATGAAAGCTGGTTTTGCCTTGGTACCGATGGTGGCCGTGTGTCGGTTAGAATCAGAACAGTAGAGGACCTGCAATCAACCTGTCTGCGTGCTAGACACACTGGAACTACACCTGGAGTTATGGTCTAGGGTGCGAATTCGTATTGCAGCAGGGCACTGTCGTGGTTATCCAACACACCCTGACTGCAAATTGTACGCCAGTCTGGTGATTCGATCTGTTGCACTGCCATCCATCAACAGCATTTTAGGGGTTGCTTTCGAGCAGGATAGCGCTCGCCCACATACCGCTATTGTAACCCTATATGATTTACAGAATGGCGGCATGGTATTGATTAGTTGGTCGGTTTGTTTGAGGGATAAGGGGACCAAACTACAGGGCCATCAGTCCCTTGATCCACGACCATAATAAACAGACAAGGAGTAAAATCAAGGAATAGAGTTAACAAGGGACGACACAGAACAAGAAAGACACAGACAAAGACCAGAAAACTAGGAAATAAAAGCACATAGAGTAGTACAGTGGTTGGCCTACCACAGAAATAAAAAGGAAAGGCCAACCACCAAGAGATATACTAAAAGGTTGGTTGGCTGGTTGGTTGGTTTCAGGGATAAAGGGGCCAAACTACAGGGTCATCAGTCCCTTGATCCACGACCATAAAAAACCGACAAGGATTAAAAACAAGTAAGAGAGGTAACAAGGGACGACACAGAACATGAAAGACACAGACAAAGACCAGAAAAATTGGAAATTAAAGCACACAGAATAGTACAGCGGTTGGCCTACCGACATGTTGTCTTGGTCTGCTCGATCACCGGATCTGTATGTAATCGAGCACATATGGGATATCATTGGACGACAGCTCCAGTGTCAATCACAACCAGCATTAACCATCCCTGTGTTGACCAACCAAATGCAACAAGCAGATAACTCCACCCCGGAAACTGATATATGGCATCTGTACAACATGATGCATGCACGTTTGCATGCTTGCATTCAACGTTCTGGCGGTTACGCAGGTTATCAATGTACTAGCATTTCACATTTGCAATGACTTATCTCGCGATTGCATAGACCTGTGATCTTGCAATGTTAATCACTTAAATATGTTACGTAGAAAAATGTATTGAACAAACTGGAGAACTCTACATTAATTATTTTTTGATGTAGAGATTTTTTGCACCACTGTATAATTGTCACAACAGTACGCATTAACACAGTCCATTTAAATGCGCTGTGCCTTAGGAGAATTACGGTACTGCACACTTATTGAAAACGCCACACCTAATAATTGACCTGTTATAAGTGTCAAGGGTACAAAGGCTACTTGATCGTCAACGGGATCATAGTTTGTTTGTTTTGTTTGGCTTTAGGGCGCAAAAAGCAACTCGGATCATACGCGCCCGAGTCAAATCTATAGAACACGAACACACAGAGAATTTGAATAACTATACGTCATAGTGATTAAAATTCTTCTGGGTATTATGCCGCGTCATTGCTAAAAACTAACAACGATCAAAATTATTAAACAGCCTGACGACATCAACAGAGAAGATGGCTACGAACTCCCGGCGTCTTGGGTGCCGGCCATCCCAGTCCAACGGACCGCGAGCGGTCGCGGGGCCGAAGCTACACGGGACACGGACGCATCTGCACAAACAGCTGTAGAGCAACTGTCAGTTCACTTCCGCGCACACCAGGAGGAAAACTTGCCGACCAGAAGCCGAACGCTGATTGGCGGACAGCTACCAATCGTTAACGACATGGTCATCCACGAATAGCCGGTTTCTTTCCATCTTCCCTTACGTCATGACTAGCCAATCATATTAGAGGATCAATTAAAAGTTTTACAATAGTGACGTTAGACTTCGATAGTCTGTAATAAATAGAAGCACCTATCCCCACGCAAAACCAGTCGTGCCCTGAGGAAGGCCGTTGCAATTCAGCGGAAACGTTGGTTTTAGTTTATTATTGTCGCTAGTTTTTAGGAATGACGTGGCATAATACCCAGAAGAATTTTAATCACTGTGACACCGGCCGCGGAAGCCTACGTTCTTATAAACTAAACGCCAGTCCCAGTGGACAGAATAGGCACGTGCGAAAAGGGCTAAAGGAACACCATATAGAAATGGAGGTCCAAAAAAAAAATTAAATGGCCTTCGCCATATTGCTTCGGTGGATAAAAACTAAAACGCGGTCGACAGCCCGCGCGTCATTCGCTAAAACGGCTGATAAATCGGACGGCAAACCCAAGCTGCAACGTAAACTGTTAAGAAAAACGGCATTCCAGCAGGAAGTGGCGGACAGTTAAAATTTGGGCGCAGTGTGTACGAAGTGGTGGGGTAGCCCCTCTTAACAAATGACGATGGCTAAAAAGGCAGTGTCCAATACGCAGCCGAGTTAAAATAATCTCCTCCCGGCGGGAGGGTCGAGAGGAGGTCGTCCAAGACGCTGGGAGGGGCTTAATAAGTCGAAGCTTATTCCCGTGACGGGAGGACCATTGGCGATGCCAATGGGATACCACCTCCTGACAGACGGCAACGAAGAAATCGTCGGAGGGAATATAGGTTATCGCTGGTTGAGATACAAGGACTGCAGCTTTGGCAGCAGCGTCAGCAGCCTCGTTTCCTGGCAGACCGACATGGCCAGGGACCCACAGAAGCATGACACTAGCTCAACGAAGAGTGAGCAATTGACAGTTTTCATGGACCTGCTACACTAAGGGATGAGTAGTGTACAGTGCACATAGACTTTCGAGGGCACTGAGTGAGTCTGAACAGAGGACACAATTGAAAAGGCCGTGTCGCCAGATGTACTCCTTTGCCTGATACAAGGCGAAGAGCTTGGCTGTAAATACTGAGGAGTGTACTGGAAGCTGATATCGAAAGACACAGGTGCTAATAACGAAGGCACACCCAACCCCAAGGTCAGTCCGAGAGCCATCAGTGTATACAAAGGTACTATCGTTAAGTTCCATGCGAAGATCATGAAACTGAGGCTGGATTAGTGTCCGTAGGAAGCGAATGAAGGCCAAGGTTAACATGGGCCATTCACGAAGCCAAGGTGGTGAAGGGTTCACACCCACTGGGAAAGTGGCAGATAGTGTGAAGTTAAGCTGCCGTAGCAAGTTGCGAAAGCAGACTCCAGGAGGTAACAGAGAAGAAGGACGAGCCTCCTACTGACGATCAAAGGAAGAAGGAGGCGTAGGAGGGGTGGCCATGCATGGCACACAAACGGCATGCATACCTACGGAGGAGAAAGTCACAGCAGTAGGACAGCAGCTTCAGCATACAAACTCTCAAATGGTTCAAATGGCTCTGAGCACTATGGAACTCAACTGCTGAGGTCATTAGTCCCCTAGAACTTAGAACTAGTTAAACCTAACTAACCTAAGGACATCACAAACATCCATGCCCGAAGCAGGATTCGAACCTGCGACCGTAGCGGTCGTGCGGTTCCAGACTGCAGCGCCTTTAACCGCACGGCCACTTCGGCCGGCTACAAACTCTCAACTGGGCTGGTGTAAAAGGGGCTCGTGGCCAAACGGATGCCATGATGGTGGGTAGTGTTGAGACGGCGTACGAGGGATGGGCGTTCAGATGCACAAACAAATCTCCCACAGTCGAGTTTCGAATGGACAAGGGACTGGTACAAACGGAGGACGGTCGTTCGATCGGCACCCCAGGAAGTACCACTGAAGACACGTAAGAGATTGAGGGACCACGTACAACGGTCTGCCATGTAAGATACATGGGAGGACCTAAAACGTTTCCTACCGAGCATGAGCATGAGCCGCAGTTACAACGAACAGAAGGGCAACAGGCCCAAGATGCAGAGATGGTGGTAAAAATCACTTGCGCCTACAGAAAGCCACTCAGACGATTTCGTCAGGGGAAAAGCGAAATCCACTGTCGATGCTCCAGGAGTAAAGACGATCAAGACAGCGCTGAAGATGCCGCTCAGTGAGACAGGTCCGTGGAGAACTGCAATAGATGGCGAAATGGCCTACAAAACGAGAGACGGGGATGTCCAGTGGGGAACAGTCCATTATAGGGTTAATAGCGATAGCAAAGAGGACGACGCACAGGACGGAACCATGAGGTACACCATTTTCCTGGATAAAGGTATTCGACAAGGCAGAACCAACATGCACCTTGAAAACTCTGTCCATTAAAAATTCCTGAAGGAAACAAGGCAGGCGCCCACAGAAGCCCCATGTGTAAAGAGTACAGAGGATACCAGTTCCTCTTCAGGTGTCGTAGGCCTTCTCCAAATCGAAAAACACGGCCACAGTCTGGGATTTCCGCAGAAAACCATTCATGACATGGGTAGACAAAGTAACGAGATGGTCAACTGTAGAACGTCGCGCTAGAAATTCACACTGTCCATTCGTTAGTAAATGTCGAAACTCGAGCCACCACATGAGCTGGGCATGAATCATATGTTCCATCGCCTTGCAAACGCAGATGGTAAGAGAGATTGGGCGGTAGTTAGAAGGAAGGTTTTTGTCCTTACCGGGTTTAGGTATGCGTATGACGGTGGCTTGAAGCCAACGTTCAGGAAAAGTGCCCTCTGTCCAGATGCAGTTGTATGTGTGAAGCAGAAGGTGCTTGCCCACAAGAGAAAGGTGGTGCAACATCTGTATGTGGACGGCGTCTAGTCCTGGGAGGGGGGATTGGGATGAACTGAGGGCATGATCTAGCTCCCTCATAGTAATGAAAGCATTGTAGCACTCACGTTTCGGAGAAGAGAAGGGTATCGCCCGAGCCTCCTCCGCTCGTTCCGATGGAGGACGGCAGGGTGATAGTGGGAAGAGCTCGAAGCTTCAGCAGAAAGGCGGCCCAAGTTGTTGGAGATAGCAATAGGATTCACGATGATGTCGTCAGCGACTGTCAGGCCGGAAATTGGGAAATGGATCTTGGTTTCAGAGAGCCATCGGAGGTTGGCCCACACGACAGTGGAAGGTGTGGAACTGTTAAAAGAGCTAGTGAATGAAATTCAGCTAGCTCTTTTGCAATCTCGAAGAACGCGACGACACTTTGCACGCATCTGTTTATAATGAATGCAGTTTGCCAGCGTAGGGTGGCGGCTAAATACGCGGACAGTACGTCTGCGTTGGCAAATTGCGTCGCGGCATGCCTCAGTCCACCAAGGGACTGGGACACGACGTGGTAGAGAGGAAGTGCGGGGGATGCAACGTTCTGCAGCAGTATGGATAAGGTTTTTGATATATTCGACCTGGTCATCACAACTGGCGAAATCTTGTTCTTCGCCAGTCGCCATTGAGGACTAAAGCTACCAGTTAGCACTAGGGGTGTGTGTGGATGGGTTAGGAGTCAGCAAACGGATAGCACATGAAAAATGGTCGGTGGAATAGGTGTCAAAATGAACAGACCACACAAGCTGGGCAGTGCCGAAGGATAGGTCCAAATGGGAATAGGTGTGCGAGGAGTCGGAGGAATGTGGGTGCTCCAGTGTTAAGGCAGACGAGGTTAAGTTGGTTAAGTAGGTCAGCCAAGAGGGCACCTCTCTGACAGGTCCTGGAATAAAACCAAAGGGGATGATGTCCACTAAAGTCACCAAGTAGCAAAAATGGGGAAGGTAGCTGCCCAATACGCTGAAGTACATCTGCCCTGGTGACAGCAAATGATGGAGGGACATACATAGTACAGAGGGAAAAAGTCAGTAAAGGAAGAAAGGAAAAGGCGAACTGCCACAGCTTGAAGATTGGTAGTCAGTGAGATGGGTTGACTCTGAATATCATCCCGTATGAACAGCATAGCGCCCCCATGAGAGGGAATTCCGACCTTTGAGGGAATATCAGAACGAATTGGTAAGAAATGTGAAAGCTCCAAGTCGTCGTGAGGACGCAATTTCGTTTCCTGGAGGCAGAGTACAAGGGGACGCTGCGACGCTAAAAGTAGCCGCAAGTCCCCTTTGTGGGACTGAGGGCTGCGAGCGTTCCATTGGAGGAGAGTGATGATGAATAGCTGTAGGGGTTTCACTTCAGTGGCTGGGGAAGAGGTGCCACTACTGGACACAGAAGCAGAAGGATCCTACTCCATGGGGTCCATGGAAGCATGAGCTTGCTTGTGCGGTCGGTCTGTGGAGTCCAATGCCGAAAAACGGTTGTTGGTGCGCACTGGCGACATGGATGCTGACCAAGCTAATTTATCATGGGGGAACACCATCGGAGAGGATCTTCGAGATGGCGAAGGAGAAGACCGTTTGTCTTTGGAGGACTTCTTTGTGCATTTACGGGTAGATGAAAAGTCGGGTGTTGTTTGGCTGGAGGGACAGAGGAAGACTTCACAGGAGTACTCTTTCTGCCCTTCCAGCCTACCGGTTGTGTAACTGGTGGTTTCGCCCCTTGAGGTGAGAGTTTGACAGCTTGCTGCACAGCTGGACAGGACGATGGTGATGCGACCTTGACAATGGGCGATTTCACGACCTCAAAGCTGGAGGTCGCATTTCTGCGTGGCTATGTTCTTCATGGAGCGATGGGTACCAGATGGGAAAACACAGGGTTTGCGAATAGCCAGTAATTTGCGAGCAACTGATAAGGTGCCTATTCCTTTACTCAGATCTTTTGAACAGCCCGCTCATCAGGATACACTGGACACTCCCGAGAGGAGGCGGCATGGCTGCCATTGCAGTTGATGTAATGGTGAGAAGGAGGTGGACAGTCGCCCTCGTGCACATCCCTACCTCAGGTGACAAATTTGGCTGCGTGTCGACAAGACGTTCTAGTGTGGTTAAAACAATAACATTGGTAGCAGCGCATCAGGTTCTGAATGTATGGTCGGACGATGATAATTTCATAGCCTGCTTCGAACGTGGACAGAAGCACCACCCTATCAAAGGTGAGAAAGAGATTGCAGGTGGGCACTAAGGAGGAATCTATCTTTTTCATTACATGATGAACAGCTATGACATCTTGATGAGAGAGGTAAGATTGTATTTCAGCCTCAGTTAGACCGTCGAGCAGCCTGGTGTAAATTACACTGTGGGAAGAATTGAAAGTTCTATGGGTCTCAACATGAACAGAGAACCGTGTAGTAGTGAGGCAGCAAGCAGTTGTTGTGCTTGAGAATCAGAAGTGGTCTCTAAAAGCAAGATGGAATTCTGTAAACGGGAGCAGGATTTCAGAGGGCCAGCATTTGCATCTACACCCTTCGGGATAATAAACGGATTTATCATGGTTAACGACTGATTGTCTTCAGTACGTGAGACCACGGGGAACCGGGGTGCAGTGGGAAGGGTCTTTGAATCATTAGCATCGTTGCGTTTACGTTAGGCAGAAGTTTAGTGGGAAGATGATTGACTCATCGTGAGGAAATACCCCATGGTTGCCAGCATCTCCAATGGCGGGCTCCTTCCAACTGAGGGCCCCATTCACAAGGGGGCACACTCGCCTCAGGTGATTGTTCACACCTCAGGTCACACGTCCTAAACACCTGATGTGGGGACCAATCGACAATTTAGGAAGGTTACAGCTCAGGCAATCAGCCCTCCCTGGGCCTGGCCTGTACCAGGGGCTACGTGCAAACCATACCTGTCGACCCGGGGCTGGAAATTACGCATTACCCAGTCACCTGTTAAGCGTCAGACGCATTGAGCGACCTGCAGGAGCGCACAGGGAGGAAGAAGAGAAAAGAGAATCTTCAAATGCCGAAGCAAAGGAACGAGAGGAGAAGGGAAACAAAGAAAGGAAAAGGGAGAGAAAAACAAAGGGGAGACTGTTTGCATGTCAGTGCCAGAATGCATAACTTTGCCAATAATACCGCAGCCATGTTCCCCAAGGGAGGGGAAAAGGAATAGCAAAAGGATATACATGCAGCACTGAAGCGATCAAATGCTGCAAGGGCTTGGGCTCCGTGGTAACCAAGCACAAACCAGCCAAAGAGTGGCGAGCCCGCTGGGGGTCAATGGGATCGTGTTGAAACATAGAGTATGAATACCTAAAGGGTTACAGATGTTCTTTGATGTAGGCAAAGAATACAGCAAGAGAAATGCAGTTGTAACATGACGCCTGTCTATGAACAACATAAATACATAACCTGTAATAATGTGGTATCTTGACTTTAGTGTTACAGAAATTAAAAAGAAGGAAACTTTTATTTATGGCTTTATATCATTAATGTTTAAGATGTACGTTTCATATTGACAGTCATTTCTTCTCAAAAGGACGATGGCACAAATAGAAACACATGTTACTTCACTACCTAGGTACTGCCACTATTAACTAGCCAATTAATGCCCATGTTTTAGAGGCAGATACTCAAGGCACAATCATCTGTTACTTAAGGGTTACAACGCATATTACATGAGGCCAAAGTTTCACATACCTGTTGTCATGATTTGGCTATCCAGGAATTGACATATTGCCCGTCACCGGAGGTCGAAATAAAATGTAAACAGTCACTTACTATTTAAATTCTATACATATGATTTAAGTTATGGATCATAGTGTACTTGGGCTGTACCCCATCCATTACTTGAGGTATAAGTTTTATACTGTCTGTCAGGTGAGTTGTAGCGTTCATGCAGTCTGTCGCCCAAGGTCTAGTTCTGATGTGCAAATGCCATCTGATTAATGATATTTACGGAATCTACCACGAATCTTTATTAGAAGTTAAATGGCAGGGTCTAAGATTTACATCCTTTGGGATTACTTTTACTTGGCAGAGTATTTACTGTATTCAGTGGTATCACCACTTGTCTGCATGTGTTAAATTGAGATCATTCAGCTGAGTTTTTACTTTCAACTAACGATTCCCACATGGGTCAGATAGTACTTTAGTGAGATTTGCCAGATATCTTAATTTTAAGGGTGGACGGTATGAATGGTTTTTACAGAAAGTTGGTTTCTATGCCTGGTTTCAATGATTTAATTTTATTACCTTTTTCGATCTACATACACAATAACTTCATCTGCAATGATCTCATAGTATAGCAGTTTTTAGTGCTCTACTTCTTTACAGTCTTAGGTTTACTTCTTTCTTCAGATAAATAGCTTCTTTTTAATTTCTATAACACTTAAGCCTATATATCGCATTTTAACAGTTCATAAGTTCATTTTCTTTTTCAGAGAAAGGATACCATATTTCTCTATATTTCTGTTAGTGTTTTTTATTACACCAAAGTACGTTTGTGACCATTTAGGTATTCATACTTCATGTGTTTTTCGACTTGATGCCTTTGGTGGTCATGTAGTCTCTGGACATTTGACAGTTATAATGTGTCAGTTATTAAGTGTGGAGTTATCACCAAGTGTGTGCTACTGTAATTGTGCTAAGGCACAGCACATTTACATGTGCTGCGTTAAGGCAGACTGTTATGACAGTTATTTATGTGTGCATATGAAAACATATGTTTGATCTATTGATAAATACTGTGTGAGTACTATGGTTCTAAAAGACTGTTTTCAATTCCTCCATTTTCTATTATGTTTGTGTATATTTTATATTCGTCTTTTCATGTCCTGCTGCTTTTTCTTGTGAAGGTGATTGTAGTAACCGAAACTGGTGTACAATTGTACAGCTGATGGCTCAATTATGGATTTTTCAAATGATCTAACAGATGCAGAGAGTCATCTATGAAGAGCTCTGTTACAGTTGCCTCAGGAAGCATGTAACGTGACTTTCTCATATCAGCGTTGTAAACTAAAATTTATGAAGTCCACACAGGCCATTTATTTCATTAAAGAATAAATTGCAAACGTGGTAGTACCAAATTTCGCAAGAGTAAAGACCAAAACCAACAGTAATGTCGCTAGAAATGTGAAATTTTATGGTGAGAAAAAATGTTTGAGACATAAGTTAAGGAAAAAACAGGTTATTAGCCATATTATAAAGGAAAACGTATTTGATTCATCTCCAAAAGACAAAAGTGATTGACTATGATTCGCATTATCTCTTCTGTTACTAATTATGTCTCCCAAGGAAGGTAGATAGTAGATAGACACAGTGCCAAGGTTAGTAGATTAATTGTGAAACACGATAGAGAAACCTGTGTGCATCAGATTGTTCCTAATTTTGTACTGTAGACAAGTTAGTTAATATGACTAACAAAGTGTTTTGTAAACATGAAGTTTGTTTCTTGCATAAAGGCTGGACGTTTAACCTCCAGAGCAGGCTAGACCATAAACACGTCACACGAGTTATGTGACCCATAAACAGTCGCATTTGTCCACGTGAATAGCTCAGTGGCTTATAAGTAAGTTGATGATTAATGTAAATGATTAAATTTAAATGATTAAATGTAATCGACAGATACATAGTGACAGATCAGCAGTAGATAAGGTTGCTACAGGAGACGACAAGCAGCAGGTAAAAACTATCAAAAAGGAATTCGAGGACAGTGATCGATTACTGCTGTAAGCAGAAAAAGGCAGTCTAAACTCGTATGTATGCAGAAATTCACATTAATAAAATTGCCCACTTTTTCAATCAAAATGGCATTACCAGACTAGATAGGGATCAAACACATGCGGTTCAAGACAAAGTCCATACTTTTATGAAGAACTGATCTTTCTTATTCAACAAAAGAGGAAAGAAACACTTGGTAGTGATGAATGCAGTAGCCGTCGAAATATGGGTGCAATCCTAGAGCCACAAGGAAAACATCCTAATCTGACCACCTGTACATTACATAACATTCCTGCTTATCGATTGGGTCAAAAGCTAGACTCACTCATGAAAGAACAATATGTCTTCGAAACTTCTCAGACTCTTGAAAACACTTGTGTATGTATAGAAAATGTAAAACATGTTACTGTCCCAGATGGAGTTATGCTCACTTCTTTAGATGCGGTGAACCTCCAGACAAATTTTCTAGTAACTGAATGTACTGAACTTTTGAGAAGAAATATTGATTTTTTTATAAGAGCGTAGCACTACCAGTGATCCATAAACTTCTGATAATGAACCTGTAATCGTTATCCTTTCACAAAGATAATTTTCATTTGACAACCATTGTTAAAGATAACATGTTGGGCTAGCCATGGGTTGCTGTCTGGTTGGAATTGTAACTAATATTTTTTTATGGAATCTACAGAGTAGGAGATCAGCAAATTCCTGAAATTGTGAAGAAAAGATTTGTTAGAGAATTTATGTGGATGACCCAATTATGTTATTTAATGGTAAAGAAGAAGTGATTCAGAACGTATTAGCACTGTTTGATATCTACATCGAAAACTGAAGTTCACTCTGGTAACAGTAAGAGATCTTGAAATTAACTTCTTGGATCTGACAATCTCTATAACCAGTAAGAAACATCATTCATCATTTATGGGATATCAACTGCAAAATTCATGGTTATTTCTGAATCTTCTTGTGAGCTAATCCAGTACAAACATACGTATTTCCTCTCAGTGACTGAAAGATTACTAAAAATCCCTATGACAGATGAACAGTTGAACACACAGATGTAATAAAATATGTAAGTGTCAGTAATGGGTATGAAGCCCTCCTGAATGCACAGACTAAGAGAAAAGAATGTTATGATGAAGCACACCATGAAGCCTAGAGAAATCATACTCTCAAAAATTACACAAAATATAAGGACAAATATGTCCCTTTTCCATAGATTAAAACATTTAAGACAAAATATGCAAAATTTGTAAAGGAACTAATGTCTCAATTGACTTTCAGACACAAAGTAATGAAAATCTTTTTGTGAGAGGTAGATTAAGTAAGATATCAGTATTCAAAGGAGCAGGAATTTGTAATTCTATACGCCAACAGGAAGAAAGGTTAAGACCAGGTTTCCACATGACCCACAATCCCAGTAACTCTGGTTAACATATGCATCTGAGGGCTTCTAAACATAATATAGGCCACGTGATAGGAATCTGAAAATGTTGCATAAGTTAGACAAAGGATGTTACAGGGATTTACTGGAGAAATTTGAGACTTTAGTGATTTTATATTACACTGGAGGATATCTCAAATGAACAAAAGAATTTGAAAAATAAAAATGCCATTGAAATTATCACTGAAAATTTATTATATTAACCTCACATGTTCACCTGATTATTAAGTTGTTTGCTGTAAATGCATTGGCCACTTATGTATTCTTTATTACATTGTCTATCGTCTACCTTACTGTAACCACATAACTGCATTTGAAGGTAGATGGGTTACAACACTACTGTGTGCTACTGTTATACCATAACCTTAAAGTTGGATGCAGATCAGAAATTGGAACTATCTTGTTAAAGCAATTATGGTATAAAGCAACAGAGCAGTGTTACCCTCTGAAAGGAATTTTGTTGTGTTGACTGTGATGTACCTAATCGAGGTGGCTTATCGAAAGTGGAAGTCAGCATTATGTAAATATTTAAACAGTAACAAGCAATAATTTACTTATCCGCAGCGCCCAAATGATAATAAAAACGGTCGCCAGCGTAATTAGTCATAAGAATGAGTAAGATTATTGTTCAAGAAACTGAATATAAGTAACTTTCAATGGGCAAATACAGCCTATACTTTGTCACACGAGAGTGCAATGAACTCTGGCACCAGCATACAGTATTTTCACGTTAAGGTTGGAGCTGACAGTGCAGAAAAACTATTTTCATAAGTATAACAGATAACAGAACATACTATTACCTTGAGGACTTAGTCAAACTGAATGATTTCGATATCGTTAGTATTAATATTCACTGTAGAATCGTAAATCAGACATAGGTTTAATGTTACTTTTCAAACAAATTCCTATCTGACATGAACTATGAATATGGTTCACAGCATAATTAGTTTTTGTGCGTAGATTAAGTCTCTCACTACTAAACGCCTTTCTACTGAGAATGAAAATTAAATAGAGTTCACTAACAAATTACTTCTCACAGTCTTTTGAATAAGGAAGTTACTATTTTCATAGATAGTGGTCTTTCTATTAATCGTTATCTAGCATGAGCACAATGGACACACTGTGCATCTTGTTACACCATTAATATGCACTCCAATACACAAGAGAGACAAGCACTTAACAAACATGAGTATATAGCTTCCCACAAATGCAGTTCATGACTTTTAATGCAGTGAGACACAATGTTGACAAATTTATAAATAGTCTGACTCACCTTTTAAAATTTACAACAGGCAGCATTATGATCTTCAACTAAGCAAAACTTTATGAGCCTCAGTTTTAAGAACTATTAATTTTTAAAAAGTAACAGCAAATTGTCTTTATTACTACAGTCTTCTACTTTCAAATCAATGATTAAATGAGTAACTTTGAAAATCCACAAAACCTTAAATTGGGCTGTTTCAGTCGCTGGAAGGCTTTCACAAAGCTACATTTACCACCTCCCACAATTTTACCAAATCCACAGTAAATCTAAATACTCCCTTCTTACCAAAGATCAAACAGCATTATTTAATTAACTGTTAGGCTTTGAGGCTTTTATTTTTTCCACAACAAGGACACTCAGTAATCATAGTTCAAACAGAGAGGAACCTGAGAGGTGTTGTGATAAGGAAAAAATCAAGGTAGGTACATAAATTCAGTTATAAATTTCCTTATATTTGAGCACACTAAAACATCCAATGTGATGATCCTTCACTGTACATTACTATAGTTCTTCAGTGCCATTACAGTGACTGCGCAGTGTGGTGGCGAGTGCATGTTGGTAGGTGGATTTGCAGGTAGAATTGCTGGACTCTGTCATTTCTTGGTGGCGATGATAGATACAAATTCCAGAATAGTTCCACCTCTTTATCCATCCATCTAAGGCATTGGAAAGCGTCAGGAAAAGCCTCTCTCGGAATCAGCACAATACACAACTTTTACATGGGCAGTTGACAGTTAAGCAGTCGTCCCAAACTGACTCTTGGTTCCACCTTCCACCTTTCTATCCATGACAACTACAACTTGTGCGCGCTAATAAGTTCTGTTCCTGAGGGGAGTCACAACACCTTTTACATACAAAATAACTAAGAACCCTAAGTGAAGGTCAGCAGTTTACATAACAGCAACCAAACATATTAAATAAAACAGAACAATTGCATATATTAACATTTCTACAAAAAATTATTCACACAGAAATTACAATTATATAGAGTATGTTTTGTTCTCTCCAAATGAGACAAAGAATTTAGGTGACAGATACACTGCATTGCATAGAATCAAATCATTACATCAGTGTTTCTACAAAGAAAAATAACGAATACTCTTGTGCTATCAATGCAATCAAAACATTTACAGAAACCCAACATTATGACATTAAACATAAAAAAAAGTCAAAATAAATCAGTACAGCATTAGACCTATGGTGTTACCAGGTTACACAGACACCCCTACCAGTTGGGTTCAAACATGCATTATCATGCTATTGAGATTCTGATATATTCATTTATTTGAGTCTTTTCATTTATTTGTTTAAGGTGCTCTTCATGTAGCAAGAATTTTGAAACATTTCCTAAGAAATATTTTACTGACCAAAGCAAACAGAGCTAATCCTAACGGTTTTCCTCTGTTGTACCACGATGACCTATAGTGACTACACGACATGTTCCTTAATGTATGGCTATATTTAATGAAGTGTTAACTACTTCATTTTACATACAATGGATTTTGTTGTAGTAATGTATGAATTTTCCCCTTCTGAAGATGTTTGTAATTTCAGAATGATGCAGACCACTCAGATATTTTTGCTACTAGGTTCTTTCCTATTGTTGGTGATTTGTGAATAGTTCTAAAATGGATAACATAAACATTATATTGGTTGCTACCAGGAGTGGGATACGATGTTACACAGTCTTATTATGTAAGTTACTACTCTGTGTTCCACATAGTCTGTAAGGGTTTTGATGAAGCTCATTTCCAAATGTTTTCCATTGAGAGGTACATATCAGTAACCATTACCAGTAATTGTTTTCCTTTAACTTAACCAATCATCTACTTGCATAATTGATACAAGATTACATATCATGGGGATACATGCGTCCTTGCACATTTAATTGCTTTTGATGACAGTGGCACTAAGGTGAGTGATAATAGTTCTTATTATT
Organism: Schistocerca serialis cubense; assembly: GCF_023864345.2. Classification (NCBI taxonomy): domain Eukaryota; kingdom Metazoa; phylum Arthropoda; class Insecta; order Orthoptera; family Acrididae; genus Schistocerca; species Schistocerca serialis. The sequence goes on along the minus strand of NC_064638.1, from coordinate 1,216,414,796 downwards.
GACTAATTTATATTGAAGGTAATAAGTTTAAATATTGTTCTGCCTGTGTTAAATTATACAAATGATATTGTTTTATTATTTTAGTATAATATTTATACTGGCTGATATATTTATTTTAGAGATAATTTGCAACACTTGTCAAGCATCAAACTATGAAATGTGATACAATTTTTGTCAATGAGATTTCCTCAGTTTTTCTTCTCCCTTTAACATATTTGCTGTTGTTGTATTTATTGCAATAAGAATTCTTATGTTCCTACGCGTATATGAGTTGATGATCCACTTACACTGTCTGTTTTTGTAACTTGTGGCAGATAGTAAGTGCCTATTACAGGATATGTGGACCTTGTGTGGCAGGCAAGGTCCTCATAGCCTGTAACAGGCACTTACTATTTAAATTCTAGACAGATGAACTATGATATATATGGCAGTATGCGTGGGGTTCACACCATAGGCTACTCAAGGTTTAAGGAACCTAACACTTAAGGTTATTAATTAGTCATTACATGGCAGTATCTATGATTTACATTCCCAGGGATTACATTTATTTGTGGGCTATTTGCAGGAAAGCAGTGTTGAGCAATTTATAAAATGTATATGCTGGCTTCACTGTCCCATGTGTAAACTAATACCCATGACATCTAGACAGATATATTCAGTGTTATGATCAATTGTCTACATGTGTTAAACTGACATTGTTCTGCAGAGATTTTAGTGTCAGCTAATAGTCCCCATGAGGGCCAAATAGTGCATGAGTATATTTAAAACAATTTTACGTTTGGACAAGATAAATGGTTATTACAGCCAGTTGGTTTCTATGCCTGGTTTCAAGGCTTCATTTTTATTGCCTGTGTCGATTTACATAATTACTTAATCTATAGTTACCACATAGCATAACAGTTTTTAATATTCTACTACTCAACGATCTATTAAACTGACTTCTTCCCAATGGTTAGTTCAGATAAATAACTTCTTTTTAATTTCTGTAATACTTTCGTCATATACCACATTATAACAGGTTCTGTATGTATGTTATTGTTCACAGAAAGGACACCACGTCATTCCTGTATGTAGGAGAAGGATCAGAGAAAAGGGTTACAGGAGAATATGCGCTTGGTATTAAGAATGAGAGAGAAGAAAGACAATTGAATTCGGCAGTAACTTTCAAATGGTAATAGCCACTACTCTGTTCAAGAATCACAAGAGGAGATGGTACACTTGGAAAAGGCCGAAAGGTACAAGAATATTTCAGTTATATCACGGTGAGGCAGAGGATCTGGAATCAGACTTTGGATTGCAAGGTGCAGCGGCAGATAGGGAGTTGGATCACAATTTGGTAATGACTAAGAATGGGTTGAAGATTAAGAGACTTGAGAGGAAGAAACAACGCGCAAGAAAGTGGGACATGGAAGTACTAAAGATTGAAGAAATCGCTTGAGTTTCACTGAGGCTAAAGATCCTGCGATAGTGAATAAATCGGTAGGCATTGCAACTGAAGAGGAATAACCATCTCCAACAAGGGCAATCATACAAGTTGGAGAGAAAAACGTAGGTACAAGAAAGGTAATTGAGAAGAAACTGTGAGTAACAGAAGAAATAGTTCAGCTTGTCGATGAAAGAAAGAAGTTCAAAAATCTTCAAGGAAATTCAGGAATGCAGAAACACAATTCCTTAGGAATGGAATAAACAGGAAGTTCAGGGAAGCTAAGTAATGAAATAAATAGGAAGCGCAGGGAAGCTAAGGCGAAATGGCTCTATGGAGGCGAGAAAAATCGATAAAGTAGTGATTTTCTCAAGGACTGACTTAGCATATATAAAAGTCAAATCACCCTTTCGGGAAATTAAAAGCAAGGCGGGGGGGGGGGGGGGGGAGGGGGCGGACTTGACTGATGAAGTGATAGGATAGAAGAAGACACAGGAGTCCATAGAGAAGAGGTAATAGAGCCAGTATTAGAATCATAATTCAGAAGAGCTTTTGAAGATCTAAAATCAGATTAGACTGAAAGGGTAGGTAACATTCCATAGGAGTTTCTAAAATCAGTGGGGGAAATGGTTACAAAACTATTATTCACGTTGGTGTAAACAGTGTGTTCCATCAAACTTTCGGAAAAAAAAACATCATCCACATATTCCCAAGATTGCAAATGCCGACAAGCCTGGCTTCTGCAGCAATCACCGCCCGCGGACCTGGGTCGGTAGCGATACTAATTAGCTCGTCATACGTATGATGCTCACTGCACTGTTATCAGGACCGCGCAGTATGCCTTTGCAGCAGTCATTATGTTTGTGATGCTCGCATTTTTGTATCATGTTGGTAGCAGTTTAGCTGGTCTGTGTAGAATCGTTCTCTAAGATTGCATGGCGTAGTACCGTGAGCTCTGTGAGCGTGTGGCTTTGTATGTAGATAGACATTATTTTTGATGCACTGTGGCCATTGCTCATTCTCTTTGGCATGTGTTATGCTGTAATAGTGTGAGAATTACTTGACTGGGAACACAAGAAGATATAGCCCACCGTCGACGTGGTTCCAGAACTATTTCTTTCCGATGCTCCCGATATGGGTCACGTCTAGCAGAGGATGGATCTGTTGCACTAGTTCTGCTCACATTTGAAAGATACACATTATAATGCACAGACAAGTTTTCGTGGTAAATATTGGAGTGTGCTTTGGAATACTAAGGATTAGTCGAAATTATGTAAATAGCGATGGCTATACTCCGATATCCCCGTGGTGTCTTCCTGATTGGTCTGGAAAGAAAGGGTGATGGGGCGGAATATGTTGGCTCTTAAACTATTTTCAACATTTGTCCGCAAAAGAGTCCTCAGATTTCCTATGGCGAGCGTGTATGTGCCTTTATGTTATGACTGGTTTGCTTAGGTGGTCGTGAGAGAAAGAATGGAGGTGCGAGATGGAGAGTGCTTGACGCTTAAACTTTTAGCTCCGTTTATCTGCCTAGTCTCGGCAAGTTACGATAGGTCAGACTGTGGCAGCATGCCTCCTCTCTGGATGACTAAGTGCCTTTTTCCCATTCACTAGGTCGCTCGCCTCCGCGCTGATTACAGATACAATGGACTAATTTCTCTGAAGCGTTCACAGTAACTCACTTTCTGTCGAACGTTCCTATTCATAACGAATCCTACTCCCGTTATTCCATTTTCTCCTGCCGTTGATATTATCATACATTCGTCTGTCGAGAAATCATTTTCTTCCCATCTCACTTCAGTGACGCCCCCTATATTTCGATTGAGCTTTTGTATTTCCCTTTTCGGATTTTCTTGCTTACCTATGACGTTTCTCATGGTCACCCCTCCCCCCCCCCCCCCCCCCCACGCCCCCTTTGGAGTACACTTCCAAAGATCCGAATAGAAATCATCCAGAATGATGGGGAGATAATCTTGACAATTTTCAGTTAAAGGGCACATGCCCTGTGGATACACGCTATGTGGATTTAATGCAGTGGGTTCCATTGAATTCTGCATCCTGACGCCATTGGTCACGGCTCATTTTTCCGGCTTAGAGGCAGTTTCCCAAGCCAATGACAGAGAGTGCCCTGAACCTCTGTCCACTCTTCTGGCCTTTTTGGCAAGGCCGTTGGTAGAATGTGTGTGGCGTCTTACGGTGGAAGCCTTCGGATGCCATTGGTGGAGATTTTTATTTAACATTTAAGTAATGGTGGGGATCGAGGGCGTTTTGATTACTAATCAAAGACGCAACCCCTAGACCATGAGTGCCTTAGCTACTAGCAACGTTTATCCGCTAAGACCTTGACAAGTTACGACTGATTTTGCTATGGCGAGATGTTTCTTCACTGAATGACTGAGTGGCTTTTTGGTAGCCACTAGGCCACTCACTTCATACACGTTTCACATACACTGTGCAAATTTCTCTACCACACTTTGGCAGATAGTCTGGTTGTGTGATAGGAAGACACGTTCTCCCATTCACGACCTGCTAACCGCGACCCCACGAGGTGTACCGTCCCACCCTGTACCGTACCGGCATTATCCATCGAACACTGGGGGGAAACGTGTGGAATTGTACCACTCTGAAATTTCCACTGACGTGTTTGCCGTTATTAACTCGAGCGGCAGATACCCTTGCCAAAACTGATAAAGCTACAATGTCACACAACATGCCGGAGAACATTATACCGCAACTTTAGACCATTGCTGGGTAGTGTATCCGCAACGATCCTCCAAGCACTGGATTCCTCTGTTACACCCCATCACGTCGGGGTTTGGGGAGAGGTCTACCCTGCCGGCGGCATGATATTCACCAGTGAGCTCTCTAGAAGGGAGTTTTGCAGCACTGTGCTACAAAGGTAGCATTTTTGGTAGGAAGCATAAAACTTTTACTATTACGTCCAACAATCTAGCAATGTAGTGTGGGTTTATCTATTGCGTTGTGGTATTTCTTATACATGCAATATCTTTGGTTAGAAATCGGTAGTTCTTGTAGAATTCTCTATTTAACCAATTCAGTGCTATGATGCCACGCACACACACTAGTAATGGAATGGTGGCCAGGTAACAACACATTAATCGAGACAGTGCTGAGGGCATCATGACGTGACTTCGTGACGCGACGCGACGCGACGCGATGTTGATGTTTATGTCGACAAATAACTCACGTAAATGGTTAAAATGCGTAAAATTATGAAAAGTGAGAGTAATTACTTAAATGTTAGCATGTGGTGTCTGCTGATGCGAAGAAATTGTTTTTAACAAATAGACCTGCAGTGACGTAACATGTTATTAACAAATGGTCATAGCCCAAAAACTTTCCCTGTGGCGAACCCTCAGGGGTCCCATTTATAAAACACTGAGTTGGGGAGACGTGCTTCAATAGCAGTGATATCTAATTTCTAAACAAACTTCCCTTTGATTTTTTGAGAGCATCATAAAGTTGACGCATTCTGTGGGGTAGACCTTGCGTAATTGGACAAAATACGTAAAATTGGATGAAATTCGTAAATGGGTGAAAAATACATAAAATTGAGGAAAATTTTCGAAAACATGGGAAAAATACGCATATCTGAGGGTACTTACATATCTACCTGTCTTTGGTGTATGTTGCTGTCCCATAATATTAAATTATTATTAACAAATAGCTATCAGCCGACGTGAGTTAACGTAATTCGTTATAAACAAAGAGACGCAGCCTTCAGCCCGTCGCTATGTTGCCCAGCTCCGAAGTGCCTCCAGTCATAAAATAAGAAAACTGTGGAACATGTATGAAAAACCGTAAAATATAGAATAACGAGACTATTTACATATCTTCCTGTGTCTAGTCACTGCTGGTGTCAATATTGTTATTAACAAATAGAACTCAAGTGGCGTAATTTGTTAAGTCACTATGCTTCCCAGCTCCTGAGTAACCCCTCCCACTGAAGTGTCCCCGTTACACAAGATGATGGTGCAGGGGGTGAGGGGGTGGTGAGGTGCATGCTCCTCATGAGAAGAGGGAGAAGGGGTTGACGCTATTTTTATTTCACGTGAGACAACTGCATGGATGATTCCCTTGGGAGGCCTTGATCAATCCCGGTGCTTCCAAGCGGAAAGGGAGTGGAAGAACCAAGGACTCCAAGTGTGTGCCCTGAAACCGGATATGTAACACTGAGTGTGGTAGGATCGTTATGTGCTTCAAAACTCTTCTTACTATCCCACTATACTACTTAGTACTCCTCAGCGGAACCAGGTTAGTTGTCGATGCGCTTCTGTGTACATTGCTCTAGTACCACGGACAAATCATACGGTTAGGTAAGTTGGATGTGAGTTTGTGTTTCATTTGGTACAGTTCTTTGGGGAGATGATGCAAAGGTTTTTCTGAGTCTACTTTATTCTAAACATTTCCTGGAGCAAATTTATTGAGTTCCACCGCTCTTGCTTTGTCCTCAGAGAATGACAGGTAAGTCTGTAATATTATAGTAACTGTCGTAATGTAAAATTGACAGTATCACTTGAAATGTGTTTCTCTGTGCTTCCTATTCATATACTGCATTCTGTCTGTTGCATTTTTCCCAGTTTCAGTGCAGCTTCCTTTGTGAATATTAGACAAACTACTGGCTCTCGGACAGTCACATGGTCCCATTTCAAGCTTACCAACCCGTGGCTATGTTTAACCAATAAGTCTCATTATTTTAAGTTTAACGAGTACCCACTGTTTCTGAATTTAGGAAAAACAGATTGATTACTGGCCATAAGCCAACCATGCGCTCTTGGGTTCAAGATCATCTACATGTGGCTCTGATAGATAGATCTCATTCTCTTGAGTTTAACGAGCACTCACACAGGGGTATAACTGATTTATTTCACATTTTCTGAATTAGTGGAAGATAGAGTGATTAATGGCTATCAGCGACCCATGTGTTCTGAATACGAATACTAGAATAATGTGGCATGAATAATCAATCGATCTCACTCCTAAGTAAGATGCGTACATGTATTTGTGAAAATTTCTGCCAGTTAATGATTTTTATATTTATGTACGTTTTTCATATGTTGGTGGTCTCGATCAGTCCATCTTCAAATACTCCCCTGGCACTCTCCAACGACACGTAGGTCTTGGCAAGTATTTAACCAGCTGGAATAAAATTGTTAAGATCCAGCACACATTATAAAATTATGGCCCTCTTTCTGATCCTATTACAGTCTTCCAGGCCCTACAGAATGGTTCATATGTAATTATCTTCCTTTTTGTATTTCCTTAATTTATATCACTGAGGGTTCATTAAGAGATCATTTATGGCACGTTCAAGACTGATGTACTGGGACATGCATTGATATCAATGCATTGGTATCAATGCATGTTCCAGTACGTCTGTCCCATGTTGTTCAGGCTTCTGTCACAATTCATTTAAGACTGACGTACTAGGATATGCTTTGATATGACGAAATAGTGCATTGATAATGGCTAGACACTAGCCTAAATCTAGATTTGTCTAATAAAACCTGAAAGAAAAGCACGACTGACTGCTGTGCTCTGTCATTTGAAAATCATATCACAGTTGTTCGGTGCTATAACATTTCTGATGGAAGATAACTTGATGAACTTGTAATGATTCATGTGTATATGAAGGGCTTGAGATTCTTTGGCATGTGGTAAGTGTTGTAGAAACCTGCTGTGTTGTTTTAAGGTATTGGTCAGATTTGCTTAGCCAACTGGTTATCGTAGTATCCTGAAAATTAGTAGGAATGATCGTAGCCACTGAAAGTCAAGAATACGATTAACACTGTCTCAATCGAGGATAATGTACTGTATCATGATGGTAGACACTGAAGATGTGGGTCAGAGTAGCTGGTTGTTAGCAGAAGCAGCTTAGAGCTCATTATGCGCATTGTTATTTCGGAATCTGCTACCAGTCTGTTGTTCACCAACTTTTTATCAAGAAAGAAGAGATGTTATTTGCACACTTACCAGCTAGCTTTGGCCTTTAAAGAGGCATCCAAAAAATAACGTTTGAATTCTTACTGGTTCACTGTCACGCAGCATAGAACGCCTGCAATTTTGGATGTCTATTTGAGAATTGTTTTCAAATATTAAGTGTAAATAAAAAACAATACGTATCGTTTCTAATCATTAGCTTGCGGTATAAACGTGGAATTCACAACCACATCGCAGTACTTTTACATTTGGTCGTAGACGCCTACGAGACCACCAATATTTTCGTGTAATTTCTTGCTTTTTCATTGAGTAATTCGCGCGCAAAACGAAGCAAACGGGATTACATATTACGAGACAAAGTAAATGTCACTAACCACGGATACTGAACGTATAAAAAGATGGGTAACACAAGTAGTCAAAGATTTGTCTGATTCACGCAGCAGTGTAAAGGAAACAGTGACAACCCTAAACTGGCAGATGCTTCAAGAGAGATGCGAATTATCTACTGAAAGTCTTCTTACAGAGTTTCCAGGAGTTTCTAGAGATATTCTTCAGCCCCCTACGTATCGCTCCTGTTGGCACCATGAAGACAAGTTTAGTTTAATCACAGCACGCGCTGAGTCATTCAAGCAGTCATTCATCCTACACCTCCTAAGCAATTTGAAGGGGAAGACAACCTACCCAGAGATGAACAAGGCACAGGACAGGAATTCGTGGCGAGCCGCATCAAACCAGTCAGAAAACTGATGAGACAACAAAAAAGAAAAAGAGAAAACGTCGTCGAAGAACTTCCGAGCCGCCACCCAGCTTCGGATTCCTCGCAACACAGTACCCGGATGATGGGTGAAGGCAGTGGAGGAGCGGTACACTCAGTTACGAGGCATTGCATCCAAAACCCTCCATGGTCGCGAGAAAAAGAAAAATAACTGAAATATCTCTTCGTCAGTCATAGCGTTTATCCACCTTGGACTGGCGTGTTTACCCACCACAGCCTGACAAAAAAGTTCAGTGGGCAGAAAACGTCGTCGAAGAACTTCCGAGCCGCCACCCAGCTTCGGATTCCTCGCAACACAGTACCCGGAGTTTGTAACTCACACTACAGACGGCCAATATTTGCTACGTTATTGTGTTACAGGGTTGCCTGTTTGCAGGTGCAAATTAGTTCGATGTGACAATATTGGGACAAGGGTTAACAATGAACTTGAAAACAGCGCAACCTACATGTCCAATCTGTAGTTGTAATAATTCTTTCAACCAATAGCAGGCTTCCATTTAGCAGTAGGACACTGATGCAATTACATGCAATAGTGGTCTGATAACCTACTGTGGGTCCCAGACGTTCTGAGGGTAGTGAAAGGGTTAAGGACGAAACATGTCAGCTCCTGTACTGAAGTAATTCAGAATATTAATTTTAATTTAAATAACCAACAGCCTCAGTTGCAATGTTTACCGAGATTTACCTAGGTTTCAGTCGGGATAGCCCAACACGTATGTGTAGTAACCAGAATGAAGATCACCAAGTTACTACCCCATTACAGAATATACGAGGTGCGACAATAAAGTAATGAGACTGATTTGCAAGATGTGGCAACCCTGCAGGCTTGCGTAGGCACAATATCTTTGACCTTGGTATATAAGCTGCTTCTAGTTCACGTGGCACATCGATGCAACTGCTCAGTCGTGAGTTGTGCTGTATGTTAACACGTATTTGTGTCTCTCGGAAATGAAACCGCTTAATATAGCGCAACGGTATGCCGTTCCTTTTTGCGTTAAATTGGGTGAAAACGCGACGACAACTTTCGGTAAGCATCAGAAGGCTTTTGGAGAGGAGGTTATGTCAAGAGCTCAAGTTTTTCGTTGGCATAAAATGTCTAGTCAAGGCAGAACGAATGTTGAAGATGAAGAGCGCAGTGGACGACTATCAAACTCACGGACGGATGTCAACTTAGCCAGGGTGCGCGAACTCGTACAATCTGATCCAAGATCATCTGCGAAAATGTTTGCAGAAGAACTGAACATCAATCGACAAACGGTTCGTCTATTAATAACTGAATATCTTGGTATGAGAACATTACTGGTAATTGGATTCTGCATCACGATAATGCGCCATCCCACAATGCTCTGTCAGTACAGCAAATTTTTAACCTCAAAACAAATTTCAGTACTAATACAATCACCTTATTCATCACATCCATGCGACTTTTTTCTATTTCCAAGAGTCAAAACGGAGGTCAAGTGTCACCATTTTGAAACAACGCAAGATGTCCAAAAAGCTGTGACCAGAGTCTTGGAGGATATTGCAGAACATGAGTTACAGAAATTTACCATCAATGGCAGAAGAGCTGGAAAACGTGTGTGTAATCAGAAAGGAACTATTATGAAGGAGAGAACACAAAACTTGACTAAAACGATAAGCAACATTTTTTTTCACATCAGTCTCATTACTTTATTGTCACACCTTGTAGGTGCTACTACATAAGCCTTCAATATGACTGATTGTGGTCAATACTATGTGTGTATGATAGCAGTGATGCCATCACCTAGTCATACATAACTTTTTATTAACATAATTAATGGCAGTCATATACATATAAGTATCACGGGAGGGTTACGTCACCTTGTCACAATCTACTGAATACGAAGTTTTGGTTCAGACTAGCCAGATCAGCTTGTATTGATCTTACTCAATGACGTTTAAAGGTGTCCTTGGAGCGTTGCTCGCCAAGTCACATCATAATTTAACCATTTTCCGTTATCCTCCCCTAGTTCTTTAAGTACATATTGACCTTTGTCGATCAGTTATTTTAAGTGTGATGTTCGCCAAGTCACCCTTTAGCTTTGAGCATAATTGACCTCTGTCAGTCAATAGTTTTAAGTGTGTTGACTGGAGCGATGTTCGCCAAGTCACACTTTAGCTTTAAACATAATTCCACTGTCATTCCCTAAGTTCAATGGCAGTGGTGACTAGGCCCGAATTATGATGGCAGTGGTCCACATACAGTTTTTCCAGTATGTGTGTGGATCACCACCATGAAGGCAGATTGAGTACCCCATTGCCGCCACATTACCCCCTACTTTAGTGTCTTCTGTAACTCATAACCATAACTTCGTCATGAGGCTCAATCAGTCAAGTGCATTAGTTTTTGACTTGATTCTAGACCATTTCAGGTCAAATACAATAATCTTGAATAATTACCATCTATTTTATATGGCCCGTATTGCCGGATGTTACAGATTAGATATAGACTTGTTCATAAGTTCAATCATGAGCATTCGTGTGCTAAGACAATAGAATGTTCTGCGTTGTAACCATAGCTAAGCAAGTGCTTAACATTTAAGTCTCAAAAAAATTTTAGACCTAGTCTTAATAATGACGATGTTGGCTTTATTTTATCCTTCCCACTCCTAAGTTCTTTTAAACTTCGTTCTTAAGTACAAATTTTTCCTAGACAGGCCATACGTTGTAAGTACGTGATATCTTCCTCATATCATGACCAACGAATAATTCATAAATGTTAAGGCAGTCGATCTAAGTACGTTCTGCACAGGAAAACATACAAGCCCTTTTCCTCAGCTGTACCTTTTATTTCACTTTACTAGTAAATTCAAGGTAAGGAGTTAGGTTCGCGTCCTGTCCCAACAAGTAACTATCACACAGTTTATGCGCAGGCGTAAGGTATTGTGTCCGCTTAGGTGGGCCTCATGACGCTACGGTCAGTTCCAGCACAGCACTCTTGGCTGCCGCATCGCGGTAGCAAAGTTCGGCCGTGGCAGTTTCGGATAAATTTTTACAGTCTGACGATAATTTATGGATTTGTAATTTTAGCTTGACGATGTCCACTATGGACAAACGGTAGTTACTTTTATCCTGAAGATGGTTGGGTTATCCCGACTGGCACCTAGGTAAATCTAGGTAAACATTGCAAACTGAGGTTGTTGGTTATTAAAATTAAAATTAATATTTATACAGTGGCTGACAGGGCCGCGAAATGTTGAAAATATTTAATTCACAATAAGCAACTTAATGATATCCTGACGTCGTAACGTCATACGCCAGTAACAGTATACGAGTGAACACGTGTCTCACGTAATACCGTGGTCATTCACCTGGCTGGCGATGCTGCTCGGAGAATGTCGCGCCGCTCTGCATGCCGGCAGTGACGCGTCGCCACTTTATTCACGCAGCGCCAGTTGACGGCTGGCGCCAGTGTTATTCCAATACGCTGCCACGCGCTCCGTAATTAAACACGTTCAGTCCGCGGAAAGCATGCTAATGTCAGCTCGCGCACACGGCCAAAGGGCAACCTTTTGTTGCCAACGCCCACCGGCTACACGAATCCAGCGAAGGGCCTCTGTCTTGTTTGCTGGAAAGGTATTCAATTAGCACCATTCTGAACAGCTGCCTGTAGCCGTAATAAAATGGCCTGTTTATTTGCTTTACCGGCGGGCTTTCGTGAAGCGTCCATGGACTGTCGACGGCTCATTAATTTGTTCAGCTTCGACGTTAAAAAGTACTGGCCAGCGCAGTGAATCCCCTTTGTTTGCGACAGGCAACATTCATGAAAATTTAGGAGACATTCTGTAGAAATCAATATGGCTATCACATCAACGCTATTTCAAAAACTCTCTTCATCCCACTTCCAGATGGCAGTAAATGGGGCGCCCAGATTTATGGCGTGTTCCTTGACGTCTGGAAAGATTTACGCACAGTTTCGCTTTGTGAGATAGTGAAAAACACGAGCTTACGGAGCGTCGGATAAACGTGCTGATTTTATTTGAATGCTCCTAGAAAATCGACCTCTATATGATGCTCTTAACTAGAAAATATTTTCAGATGTCAAACAAATTTCTTGTGTACCCCATGGGAGTGTTCTGTGGAGTGTTACCGCAAGTAATATAAACAGGCTGCCTCAGGAGGTATGGTAAGTATTCAGGTAAATGACAGGAACTATCATTCAAAGGGAAAAAGCCTATCTTAAAAGCTGGGAGCACATCCTTATCAATGCTGTGAAATGTAACTCTTCTACTGTAATCTCTCGGTTTTCCATATTTTGGGAGGTGGCAGTATGGACCAAAACAACGAAAAGGTGTCTAGTAAACGTGACCTCCAAAATACATACTCTAAGAGCTATGAGCACCTTTTCGGGAGTATGTTTTACAACATCGAAGTTAAAGAAATGCTCATGGCATTTTTGAGCCCATGTCTACTGGACTTCTTTGCTTCGAATGTCCGTTCCTGTCATATCCCTGAAAATTAACAATTCAAACTCTACAAACGACTTCATGGGTAACCTGTGAATCTGCTCCAAGCTGGTCGCGGACTGTACTATTCAATAAGAGTATCGCCACGCCGGAAACCTGTAGCGTTACGCAAAACGACCTGTAGAAGATCTACAGTTACAGCGTGAAATTGAGCTGCAATACATGCCTAGAGTCCCACTTAGCTAAGTCATCTACAAGGCATAATATTTGTAGGACAAGAAAATAGTTCAGACAAATCTTTTTGTTCCAGATGTCCGACCTATTCACGTTACGGAAAATCTGTTCTACGAGGACATTTCAAAAATAATGCACAGGTTGGTATTACTGTGGTGCGTCTGATGAAAAAACAGTGAAAATTACTTCAGATTTAATTGGGAGCTTGAGGAAGATGCAGGTGTTTTTGTTATTTTGCTGTGCACTCTAACATAAAATTGGCGAGAGGCAGAAATGGGCCCTGCAGGGGTCTCGGGTAACGTGACTGTTGAACAACAGAGGTCGTACATCGAGATCGAAACTTTACGTAGCAAAACCTTATCAGAAATCTACAATACGTTAAGTGAAGTTTTAGGTGAGCTTATAGCGGACAGTAATACTGTTTCACGCTGAGTTCATCGTTTTCGTGCCGATAGTGTGAACATAGACGATAAAGAAGACCTGGAAAGCGAAAAACGTCAACAGATGAATGAAGTGCGAAATTTGTGGCAGATTCTCTTGAAGAAGACCGCAACGTGACCTGTAAGGAACTCTCTGAAGCCACGGGAATTCCTCCAACACCAGTATTCTGCATTTTGACAAATTACTTGAAGAGAGGTAAAATTTCCTTCACATTGCAACCTTGCTCAAACAGAGATCCGACTGTGAAGATTAAGGATTCTTGTGTCGGACTGTCACTATTGATGACACGTGGATTAGTGACTTTGAATCGGAGTTGAAATCACAGTCCAATGAGTGAAGAGCTTCAGATTCTCCAAGTCCAAAAAATTTCGCCGTTCTCAATCAAAGATGAAACAAATGTGGGTTTTGCTTGTGATCACCACGGTGTCATCATGACACATAGAGTCACATGTGGAAAAAGTGTCACAGCAGTGTATTGTAGTAACCCCATGCAAAACCTGCGCAGAAAAATGCACAAAATCCGACGTAATTGCTCGAGGCTGGGTCATTCATTCTCCACGATAATGCTCGCCAGTATATACAGAACGTTGTAGCCCAAAAACTGCGTGAATATGGTCGTAAAATGTTGCCGCGTCCTCCCTACTGCACGGACATGAGACCGCCAGACTTCGACTTCTTCCCGAAGTTGAAAACACCAACGCGCGGATGTCGTTTTCTTCCTCTGGAAGAGCTTTCTACCACCGTTGCCCGAGCCCTTCAACTAATGAACAGAAGTGGTGTCCTGGACAGAATGATACAGCTTCCGAGAAATCTACATGGATACTCTGCAAATCACATTCTAGTGCCTAGCAGAAGGTTCATCGAACCACCTTCACAATTACCTCCTATTCGAATGTCGTATAGCGAGCGGAACGAATGAACACCTATATCATTCCGTACGATCTCTCATTACCCTTATTTTATCGTGGTGATCCTTCCTCCCTATGTAGGTCGGTGTCAACAAAATGTTTCGCATTGTTGGTGGTTGGAATGTCGTGAGAAGATTCCGTCGCAACGAAAAACGCCTTTCTTTTAATGATTGCCAGCCCAAATCCTGTATCATTCCTGTGACACTCTCTCCCATATTTCACGATAATACAAATCGTACTGCCTTTCTTTGGACTTTTTCGATGTACTCCGTCAGTTCTATCTGGTAAGGATCCCACACCGCGCAGCAGTATTCTAAAAGAAGACGGACAAGCATGGTGTAGACAGTCTCCTTAGTAGATCTGTTACATTTTCTAAGTGTCCTGCCAATAAAACGAAGTCTTTGGTTAGCCTTCCCCACAACATTTTCTATATGTTCCTTCCAATTTGTTCGTAATTGTAATTCCTAGGTAGTTAGTTGAATTTACGGCCTTTAGATTTGACTGGTTTATCGTGTAACCGAAGTTTAACGAGTTCCTTTTAGCACTCATGTGGATGACCTCACACGTGTCGTTATTTAGGGTCAACTGCCACTTTTCGCACCATTCAGATAGCTTTTCTAAATCGTTTTTCAGTTTCTTTTGATCTTCTGATGACTTTATTAGTCGATAAACGACAGAGTCATCTGCAAACAACCTAAGACGGCTGCTCAGATTGTCTCCTAAATCATTTATTTAGACGAGGATCAACAAATGCCCTATAACGCTACCTTGAAGAACGCCAGAACTCATTTCTATTTTACTCGATGACTTTCCGTCAATTACTACGAACTGGGGCCTTTCTGACAGGAAATCACAAATCCAGTCACATAACTGAGACGATATTCCATAAGCAGGCAATTTCACTACAAGCCGCTTGTGTGGTACTGTGTCAAAACCCTTCCGGAAATCCAGAAATACAAAATCGATCTGAAACTCTTTTTCAATAGCACTAAACACTTCATGCGAAGAAAGAGCTAGTTGTGTTTCAACAGAACGATGTTTTCTAAGCCCATGCTGACTGTCTGTCAATAGACCGTTTCCTTCGAGTTAATTCATAATGTTCTAATACAATATATCTTCCAGAATCCTGCTGCATATCGACATTAATGATATGGGCCTGTAATTAAGGAGATTACTCCTATTACCTTACTTGAATATCGATGTGACCTGTGCAACTTTCTAGTCTTTGGGTACTGATATTTCATCGACCAAAGGGTTGCATATGATTGTTAAGTTTGGAGCTAATGCATCAGCATACTCTGAAAGGAACCTAATTGGTAAACAATCTGGACCAGAAGACTTGCTTTTATTAAGAGATTTAAGTGGCTTCACTACTCTGAGGATATTCACTTCTACGTTACTCATGTTGGCAGCTGTTCTTGATTCGAATTCTGGAATATTTACTTCGTCTTTTGTGAACGCATATCGGAAGGCTGTATTTAGTAGCACTACTTTGGCAGCACTGTCTTCCATAGTACTTCCATTGCTATCGCTCAGAGAAGATATTGATTGTTTCTTGCGCTAATATATTTCACATACTACCAGAGCCTCTTTAGATTTTCTGCCAGGTTTCGGAAAAAGTTTTGTTGTGAAAACTTTTGATTCGCATCTCGCATTGAAATCCGCGCTAAATTTCGAGCTTCTGTAAAAGATCGCCAATCTCGTGAATTTTGCGTCTGTTTAAATTTGCCATGTTTGTTTCGATGTTGCTGCAACAGTGATCTGACCCGTTTTGTGTACCAAAGAGGATCACCACCATCGTTTGTTAATTTATTTGGTATAAATCTCTCAGTTGCTGCCAATGCTATTTCTTTGAATACACTTATTTTATTAAATTGGCAGTAGTTGAGATTGTCTTCTAACAACAACGACGCTGTACTATTGTACATATAATAATTTTTTCTTCTGATTCTTTGAAAAACTTGTGTAATTAATGTTCTGATTTCATTTCTTTTTTGTTTCATGTCATTGTGTTAGGAAAACTGTAAACGAGTTTCAATGTGAATATTAACGTTTATGTCAAATGTCAAGCAATATTGTAACAGAATTGAAATGTAACAAATGTTGAGACTGTTGTAAGATGTTTAAAATTGTAACTGTGCATCTGGTCCATACGTAGGCAATGTGTTAGGATATGTAGAATGGAAAACCTCGGGTGAATTCCCTGTCTGTAAGGGAGCGGTAAAAGGTGGATGGCAGGCGAGCGCGGGGAAATGCGCACGGGCGCTGCACGGCACAACGGGCTCAGCAGTAGTAGTTGGAGTTTGGCATTGGTCTGAGCAACACCTTCTGGAGCGAGGAGGCTCTCCTGGAAGACGTAGTTTCACTGAGCCTCGGGTATGCTGTTCCAACACCCACACAGCATGGCAATATTCCATAGGCACTGAATGGAAAAGTATTGCGACGCTAAGAAGAATTAAAGTGCCGATACGTTAAGAGCCATAGCTGTGGTTGTATGTGTGCTCTGTGCCTCGCCATCTCGCCGCTCGCCAACCGCCGCATCGATAAAAGCAGGTTGAAACTTTTAGTACTATATTCGTATGGACCATAGAGTGAACTGTTCAATAATAACCTAAAGTTTACCAGAACTTTCCCATCATTTAATTATCCTCACAACTAACCTAGGCAGGGTCCTTTCCAAATGTTGTGCAATCCGAGTGTCCCGAAATGAAAAATTAAATTTTGTGTTAATAATAATTACTTGCAGACCTACTTATGTTAGAATGGTGTTTAAAGAACTGTTTTGTTAATGAACCAGTAAATGAATAACGAAGGTCTAACGAAGTTGAAAGATAACTTTAATATTGATATAGTAATGAAGTTTAATTGTTTTCAGACAGATATAAAGGTATTTAAATGAGAAGTAAATAAGATAAAAAGAGTAGCAAGTCATATACTGGAAATCTTGAATGCATGAAAATTTCAGTAATCAATTTTTTAAATATAGTGATCATAACAGTTTCAGGGCACCCCCCCCCCCCTTTTATTCATTTGAATTCTGCAGTGCTGTAAATTGATTTGACCGGCAAAAGTTAAAGTCAATATATAAGTCAAAATTTATCAGTGTTTTATCTTTATCAAAATTGACATTTTGTGTGTGGCTCGAAAGTGCTATTTCTAGGGTAACCTATGCCCGATTTTAATCAGATCAATAGACAGTACGAAGTTTTGTAGTATACATTATAGTGAAGTGTTATGTATTCATGGTTTTTCCATATCAGTACAGAACGTGAAACTATCAGTTCAATAGATTTTCTGGTTCTAAAGTTTTACTATATTATGCAGTTTTACTACATGTTGTTTTGCACGAATATACACCAACTTGTACAGGGAAAAAACTCAGTTAATGCCTTATTAGGCTGGCGACCGTATTATTATCAAATTGGTAGCATCTTCAGTGTTACTTTTGTTCCATACTGACGTGTAATTGCATTTTGAACTTACTTGACAGATCATTGTTATCACAGAGTGGGTGTAAGTCTGATTTGCCACCATTCGGGTACACGCGTTCAATATCCATACGAAAATCCTGTCTCGTAAGGTGAACCCCGCTCACTTACCATAGTATAGGCTTTAATGAGTATTGTGTGCCCCACGCGCACGTTACAGGACAGCCAGTTGTTGTCGGTCACAAATTAATGTGAATACCAAACAGTGGATGTTCAGTGTCACGAATTGCAATAATATTCAGTAAAGTAAATAGCAGTGAACGTCAAGTACGGTAGTGAGGTGTAATTTGCGTTCAGTATGGACAAGAATGTGAAAACAGTAGATGTGCCGAGCGTAATGGAAGACGCGGCTGGCAATGACAGGAGTTTACGCGGCCAGATAACAGATGGCGTTAGCGGTAGACAATGGCGTACATACAATAACATGAACATGTTAACGAACAGATTGAAATGTCGAGATCGCCTCGAACGCAGCAAGGAATAAAACAGGAAGTGGAGGATGACTTTGTAGATGATAGTGGATACGTGAAGGAATCCACTGACATGTTTGATTCTCCAAAGATAAAGAAAGAACCGAAAGAAAATTTTGAAATAGGATCGGAATACACCGATTCCGTAGAAAAAAACAGTGTGAAAATTTTAAGCATGAACGACTTATTTGAACGATTCACCAAACAAATTGCAGGACAGAGTGAGCAGCTCAAAACACACAATGATCAGCTTAAAACACACGTTGACGAGCAGCTTAAAACACAGAACGAGCAGCTTAAAACACACGTTAACGAGCAGCTTAAAACACAAGTTGGTCAGCTTAAAGCACAAGTCGAAGAACAAGGAATTAAAATTAGTAAACAGGTAGAACAAAAAGTGGGTAATTTAAGCTCTGTGGTAAATACTATGAAGTCTGAAATTGACACAATTAATAAAAATATGAATATTATGCAGGGGGAAATTGACAACATTAACAGTAGGTTTGATGTTGAAATTCTCAAAATCCAAGAGAAAGTAGAGCCTCTAGTTGAAACACAAGTAGACGAAAAAGTTTTCGGCCTTAAAACTGAGATCGTAAACGAATGCCAACATGGAATCTCACAGTTGAAAAAGGCAGTTTCAGATACTGAAAGAAATTTAAGCGAAAAAGTTATCGGATGTGTGCAAAAGTGTGAACAAAATACATCGAAAATTCAAGGCAATATTTTCGATCTCGAGAATAAAATCAAAGATAGGCCTGGTGTTGCCTGTAATGGCACGCCACTTACGAAGCTGTTAGAAGGTGAGGAGCGCTTCGATCCCGCCAAGAAACATAACGGATGGCATCCGTTGGATTTCATCAAAAATTGCGAGAGGATGTTTCCTGAACACTTGTCTGCTCAGTAGAAGATAAACGTCGTAATTAACGCCTTAGCAGGTGACGCTAAGCGCTGCAGAATTAACTTGAATACCGAACTAATGACGTTCGAAGACTTTAAACAAAAGGTGACGGAAGAATATTGGTCCGAACAAACACGGGATCATTTGTGGCGCGAGTTTATCATGGCCAAACTTCATGATAACAGGGGCAGGAATTCTTTGAAAGATTTCTGCGAATATTGGTACTGAAAGTTGACACACTTAAGAGGGAGAAGATCCGATTCTGAAATCGTATGGGAGCTGTATAAAAAGCTTCCATAAGATTCGAAGAGATATGTGGGAAGCAATCATCGCAGCTTCCAAGCGTTTCTCGAAAGGGTCGAAGACGAAGACCACTGGCGAGAAAATCGTGCCAATTATCAGAATTTTAGTAACAGGAATAACCATAATAATGACGAGAGGAATGACGGCGATGGTTTTCGCGTCAACATGATACATAGAGGCAGAGGAAGAGGGAGTTATCCAGGCCACGGTAGAGGGTACACCGCGCAAAATAATAACGACGCTGGTAACTGATATCCGCGAACGTTGCGGGCCAAATGGAAGCGGACAGAACATACCGGCCCCGATTTAAGAAACATTACCGGACTGACAGTGAAGTTAAGATACAGCTTAGGGACAGGCGTGGAACGACGCAGCGTGTTGTGGCGAAGCAAGCGTCAGGTGCGTGCGCAGATGAGTCATCTTCGCCTCGCAGAGCGATACATGTTAACAGGCGAGTGTAGCATCAGAGGGCAACGGCCCAGCCTAGCCAAACAGCTGTTCAGAGAGAAGCCGCTAGCAAGGCGGCAGAATTAGGTACGAACATTGCCGTAAGAGCTGGCGAATACATTATGGGTGGTAATTCCGTGGCGAAGGAAATAGTGGATGGAACAGTGGATAAACAGAGAGGTGCGGTTAGCAGTGTTAGCAATGAAGTAAATGGCGAGAATGAATTAACAGAAGTAACTGATTGGCGTGTGCAGATCGACGATCTGTACAAGGGCCTCAAGCAATGTGAGTGAGAGGATCTTAAGAAGGAATATGAGGCAAGGAGGTTAATTAGTGAAAAAGGAAATAGTAGGGACGTCGATAAGGTGACGTGGCCCGAATTTGAAGAGGAGAGAGTAAATAGCGCTCCGCAAAGTATGCGTGCTACCGATAGGACGATGGTTAAAGATAGGAAGGAATTGGAGGATGAAATCCTAAGCATTGACGAGGAAGTAATTTCTGTTAACGATCCGCCAACAATACAAGCTGTTACCAAAAGGCACCATGGGGAAGGGGCAGGTAATTACCTAAGAGTAATTGAAGTCGACGAGGATTACACTAAATATGAAGTAACAGTGGATGTGAGTAAAGCTGATAATGAGGTCGTTTTGCCAAAAGAGGATATTGAGTTAAAATCAAAGACTGACGAAAATGCAGAGGAAGAACTTAGTGCCTGTCTCAGGAAAGCTTTTATGTTGTAACCTGAAAGCGATATAGAATGGTCGGATTCTGACGATGGTTCAGATGATGAGTATTTCGGTACTAGTGAAAATAATGGGAATACAGCTAATTGCAATATTGTACCTACTGATAACAAAGCTTCAAAGCAAAACCCAGGTGTTGAGACTGAACCCAGAAAGAAAGAGCCACTGGACAACTCAGCGTCTATTTTGCAAAGAGTTCAAGTAAGCAAAGACTTTGAACTCCAGAAACCGAGAAAGCCACCAGATATAAATGGTTCACAGGTCACGAACGTATCTTGGGACAATGTCACAGTCGACCAAGGTGCGTTGTGAAAAAAAAAACAGGAATGGGCATGATTTAGAGCCTGGGGCGGATTTATATTGGACTTTGAGAATGTCTTGAACACCTTACATCATGAAACTACTGGGTTCCCACCGGAAGAAATTTTGTTTGGCAGCAGAAGTAAAAGTTTAATTGAAGAAAAACTAGAGTTTCCACCTTGTACAAGCTTGGGGTTGAGTCAAAAGAAAGAATTAGTCAGAAAAAGGGCAAAACAAAAAGCTGAATCTAGATCTAAAAGACATGAAAAAAAACCTGAAAGTTTCAAAATTTAAAATTGGAGATTATGTTCTTTTAAAAACCCATGAAAAATCTAGTGAACTGAACCATGTAATTTCCAAATTTAAATATATTTATAATGGACCGTATATAATACAGAACATTCCACACGATAATGCTTACTACCTGATCTACCCAAAATCCAAGAGACCTTTAGGTGTAAGAAACGTTGTGGACCTGAAACTGTATGTTCCTAGGAGTGAGTGACCTAAGTACAATCAGAAAGCAATTTGCAGTAAACGTGCTGTATCTTATGCTGAAATTATTTTATTCTAAATGTAACAAATCTTTGTAACTGTATGTATACTAATGTCAGTGTGCTAATGTACTTATGTAAGTTTCAGATTACCAAATGTACTATAAATGTAAAGGTGTATGGAAAAAAGGGCCGAAAAGAAAAGGTAAATGCTGCAAGCCAAATAAAAGACGGGACTGCCAAAAATCAAAGTGGGCAGTATATGAGTCATAATATAAAGGACTGCCAAACACCAAAGAGGGCAGATAAATAGTCAAAGGAGAATTGTAAGTGTGGTACAGGTGATGTGATAAAATGATGTGAAATGGATTGACCAAATCTGAATAATAGGCAGCAAATATGTGTAGTGATTTTTCTAAATAGTATTGTGTGTTTATTAGTAAATAAGGAAATGGACTACCATTCAATGCAAGCAGCAACAAATTGTTTTATAGTGTATATAGGTATTTCTATATGCTTTGTTGTTAAATGTGTGTGTTCCAGATTTTGATTTTATTTATCTGAGAAATTAAATAATAATGAGTAGTTTGCTATTTAAATCATGTTGTGATAGGAGGTTGGACTGTGCCAAAAGTACTTAAGTAAATGATAGGTAAATGTTCACGATATATTGAAAAGTATAGACCTACATGATGTGAGTGAAAGGAAGTTTGTTGATATAACATTTTATGATGGCACATTCACACAAAGATTCAGAACCCCTGCTTAAATATAAAATTCAGTGTTCCCATCAAATTTGCACTTAGTGAAATTTACTGGAAACAGGGGCATGTGTAACAACGACAGTGTACTGTTGTACATACAATAATAATTTTTTCTTCTGATTTTTCGAAAAACTTGTGTAATTAATGTTCTGATTTCATTTCTTTTTTGTTTCATGTCATTGTGTTAGGAAAACTGTAAACGAGTTTCAATGTGAATATTAATGTTTATGTCAAATGTCAAGCAATATTGTAACAGAATTGAAATGTAACAAATGTTGAGACTGTTGTAAGATGTTTAAAATTGTAACTGTGCATCTGGTCCATACGTAGGCAATGTGTTAGGATATGTAGAATGCAAAACCTCGGGTGAATTCCCTGTCTGTAAGGGAGCGGTAAAAGGTGGATGGCAGGCGAGCGCGGGAAAATGCGCACGGGCGCTGCACGGCACAACGGGCTCAGCAGTAGTAGTTGGAGTTTGGGATTGGTCTGAGCAACACCTTCTGGAGCGAGGAGGCTCTCCTGGAAGACGTAGTTTCACTGAGCCTCGGGTATGCTGTTCCAACAGCCACACAGCATGGCAATATTCCATAGGCACTGAATGGAAAAGTATTGCGACGCTAAGAAGAATTAAAGTGCCGATACCTCAAGAGTCATAGCTGTGGTTGTATGTGTGCTCTGTGCCTCGCCATCTCGTCGCTCGCCAACCGCCGCATCGATAAAAGCAGGTTGAAACTTTTAGTACTATATTCGTATGGACCATAGAGTGAACTGTTCAATAATAACCTAAAGTTTACCAGAACTTTCCCATCATTTAATTATCCTCACAACTAACCTAGGCAGGGTCCTTTCCAAATGTTGTGCAATCTGAGTGTCCCGAAATGAAAAATTAAATTTTGTGTTAATAATAATTACTTGCAGACCTAGTTATGTTAGAATGGTGTTTAAAGAACTGTTTTGTTAATGAACCAGTAAATGAATAACGAAGGTCTAACGAAGTTGAAAGATAACTTTAATATTGATATAGTAATGAAGTTTAATTATTTTCAGACAGATATAAAAAGGTATTTAAATGAGAAGTAAATAAGATAAAAAGAGTAGCAAGTCATATACTGGAAATCTTGAATGCATGAAAATTTCAGTAATCAATTTTTTAAATATAGTGATCATAACAGTTTCAGGGTCCCCCCCCCCTTTTATTCATTTGAATTCTGCACTGTTGTAAATTGATTTGACCGGCAAAAGTTAAAGTCAATATATAAGTCAAAATTTATCAGTGTTTTATCTTTATCAAAATTGACATTTTGTGTGTGGCTCGAAAGTGCTATTTCTAGGGTAACCTATGCCCGATTTTAATCAGATCAATAGACAGTACGAAGTTTTGTAGTATACATTATAGTGAAGTGTTATGTATTCATGGTTTTTCCATATCAGTACAGAACGTGAAACTATCAGTTCAATAGATTTTCTGGTTCTAAAGTTTTACTATATTATGCAGTTTTACTACATGTTGTTTTGCACGAATATACACCAACTTGTACAGGGAAAAAACTCAGTTAATGCCTTATTAGGCTGGCGACCGTATTATTATCAAATTGGTAGCATCTTCAGTGTTACTTTTGTTCCATACTGACGTGTAATTGCATTTTGAACTTACTTGACGGATCATTGTTATCACAGAGTGGGTGTAAGTCTGATTTGCCACCATTCAGGTACACGCAGTCAATATCTATACGAAAATCCTGTCTGGTAAGGTGAACCCCGCTCACTTACCATAGTACAGGCTTTAATGAGTATTGTGTGCCCCACGCGCACGTTAGTCTTTCAGGAAGCCGCCAAGAAAATTTTTATGTGTTTTTTTGAATATGTATATTTTTTGTTTATTTTTGGAGGATTTGGTGGTTACAATGTTCAACCTCGCTACGACAACCGTGTGTTCACCAATCGCTGTATCCGTTTTGATGCTATTTATTAACTCAGTATTATTTGTTGCTAAGAGGTCAAGTGTGTTTTCACAACCGTTTACTATTCGCGTGGGCTCATGAACTAACTGCTCGAAATAATTTTCAGAGAATTCGTGTAACACGATTTCGGCTGATGTTTTATGCGTACATCCAGAATTAAACATGTATTTCCTCCAACATATCGAGGGTAAATTAAATTCACCACCAACTATAATCGTATGAGTTGGGTATGTGTTTGAAATCAAACTCAAGTTTTCTTTGAACCTTTCAGCAACTGTATCATCTCAATTGGGAGGTCGGTAAAAGGATCCAATTATTATTTTATTCCGGTTGCCAACAATGGCCTCTACCCATACTAACTCACAGGAAATATCTACTTAAATTTCATGACAAGATAAACTACTTCTAACAGCAACAATCATGGCACTGTCAGCCGGGTTTAGTCTATCCTTTAGCAACACCGTTAGGTTCTTCGCAAAAACTTCGGCTGAAGTTATCTCCGGCTTTAGCCAGTTTCAGTGCCTATAACGATTTGAGCATCAGTGCTTTCTACGAGCGCTTGGAGGTCTGGTACTTTCTCAACACAGCTACGACAATTTACAACTGTTATACCAATGGTTCCTGTATCTACGTTCTCCTGTGTTCGGCCTGCACCCTTTGTAACTGAAGCCCTTCCGAGACCCTCTAACTTAAAAACCCGTCCAGTCCGCGTCAGACAGCCCCTGCTTTCTGTGTAGCCGCTTCCTGCGTATAGTGGACACCTGGCCTATTCATCGGAACCCGAAACCGAACTACTCTTTGGCGTAAGTCGAGGACTCTGCAACCTACACGTTCGCAGAACCGTCTGAGCCTCTGATTCAGACACTCCACTCGGCTCTGTATCAGAGGTCCACAATCGGTCCTGTCGACTATGCTGTAAAAGGTCAGCTTTGCTTTCATCTTGCAAGCAAGACTGGTAGTCTTTACCACTTCTGTTAGCCGCTCGAAACCAGAGAGAGTCTCTTCTGATCCAAAGCGACACACATCATTGGTACCGATGTGAGCAACCATCCGCAGTTGGCTGCACCCTGTGCTATTCATGGCATCTGGGGTGACCCGTTCCACACCTGGAATCACTCCACCCTGTGTGCACACGGAGTGCACACTGGTTTTGTTTCCCAATAATAACAAATGTGCCACCGTAAGCCTAATTATAGTGTGTTGTTGTTGTGGTCTTCAGTCATAAGACTAGTTTGATGCAGCTCTCCATGCTACTCTATCCTCTGCAAGCTGCTTCATCTCCCAGTATGTAATGCAGCCTACATCCTTCTGAATCTGCTTAGTGTATTCATCTCTAGGTCTCCCTCAACGATTTTTACCCTCCACGCTGTCCTCCAATACTAAATTGGTGATCCCTTGACGCCTCAGAACATGGCAATCGGTCCCTTCTTCTTGTCAAGTTGTGCCACAAACTCCTCTTCTCCCCAATTCTATTCAATACCTTCTCATTAGTTATGTGACCTACCCATCTAATCTTCAGCATTCTTCCATAGCACCACATTTCGAAAGCTTCTACTCTCTTCTTGTCCATACTATTTGTTAAAAATGGTAAATGGCTCTGAGCACTATGGGACTTAACTTCTGAGGTCATCAGTCCCCTAGAACTTAGAACTATTGAAATCTAACTAACCTAAGGACATCACACACATCCATGCCCGAGGCAGGATTCGAACCTGCGACCGGCGCGATCGCGCGGTTCCAGACTGTAGCGCCTAGAACCGCTCGGCCACACAGGCCGGCCTCAAACTATTTATCGTCCATGTTTCACTTCCATACTCCATACAAATACTTTCAGAAACGACTTCCTGACACTTCAGTCTATACTCGATGTTACCAAATTTCTTTTCTTCAGAAACGCTTTCCTTGCCATTGCCGGTCTACAATACATATCCTCTCTACTTGAACCATCATCAGTTATTTTGCTCCCCAAATAGCAAAACTCCTTTACTACTTTAAGTGTCTCATTTCCTAATCTAATTCCCTCAGCATCACCCGATTTAATCCGACTACATTCCATTATCCTCGTTTTGCTTTTGTTGATGTTCATCTTATACCCTCCTCTCAAGACACTGTCCATTCCTTTCAACTGCTCTTCTAAGTCCTTTGCTGTCTCTGACAGAATTACAATGTCATCGGCGTACCTCAAAGTTTTTATTTCTTGTTCCATAAAAACACGGGAGAACTGCCGAATATCAGTGACTTCCTGCCACGATATTTCGGCGCAGAGTCTTCTGGCCATCTTCAGGTGAATGCCACTGTAGTAGTACTCTTTTTTTTCTTTTTTTTTCTTTATTGTGATTTAATTCCCCTGCCCCATATGGGCAGGGGAGGGCTGTCAGCAGCACAATCCACCGCTCTTCCGCCGAGTGACATGACAACTAAAACAAGAATAAAATAATACATACATAAGGAGGTAAAAAAGGGGAACATAAAACAGTGTAAGGGGAGAAAATGGAGGTAAAAATACACTGACATGTAGAAGATCATTGGGGACAGTTAAAAAAGTCACCAGAAAGTTAAAAAACACAGTTGGCGATTCTTAAAACACAGAGAAGACACTGGATGCGCATGCACAGGTTAAAAGTTGGCCACAGTATTAAAAACACTCCGAAACAACACACTTAAAACCCACTGGGAGCACACACGACGAAGAATAAAACTACCAGGTGGGACCTGCCAAGGGAAAGGTCGGAGAGGATGGAAAAGGAGAGGAGAGCATGGGGCAGCTGGGGAAGCGGAGGGATGAAGCGAGGAGGGGCAACCGTGGGTTCACGAAGAGGCAGGAGACACATGGGGCGGGGGAGGAAAAGGGAAGACAGGGCAGGAGGGAGCGCAGAGACACTGAAAGAAGGCACAAGAGATGGATGGGGAGTAGGAGGGGAAATCCTCTCAGAAGGAGGGAGGGGGAGGAGAGGGAGCCCTGAGGAGGAGGCAGGAAGAGGGGGTTAGAGTTGGTAGGAAGGGTAGATGTCAGGGCGAAGCTCATCATCTGGGAGTGGTAGATGGTGGAAGTTGTGTTGGGAAAGGAGATGGAGGGTGTGGTGATGGAGAGAGGGAGGGACACAACGGTAAAGGCGCGGCAACTGGTTGGGAGTGGAGAGGAAGGGAGACACCAGGGGGTGAGGGGGAGCAAGGCGGCGGACAATATATAGTGTGCGGATGTGTTCAAGGAAAAGGAGAAGGTGGGGGAAGGGGATGAGGTCATAGAGGATGCGCGTGGGGGACGGAAGGCGGATGCGGAAGGCGAGGCGGAGTGCATGGCGTTCGAGGATTTGGAGGGCTTTATAGAACCGGGGAGGGGCGGAAATCCAAGCGATGCTGACATAACAAAGGATGGGGCGAATCATGGATGTGTAGGTGTGAAGGATGGTGGAAGGATGGAGACCCCACGTCCGGCCGGACAGGAGTTTCAGGAGGCGGAGGCGGTTGTGAGCTTTGTTTTGGATGGTAAGGAGATCGGGAGTCCAGGTGAGGTGGCGGTCGAGTGTGAGGCCAAGGTATTTGAGGGTAGGAGTGAGGTGGATAGGACGGCCGTAAATGGTGAGGTAGAAATCATGGAGGCGGAAGGAGCGGGTGGTGCGGCCTATGATGATCGCCTGGGTCTTGGAGGGATCGATATAGAGGAGCCACTGGTTGCACCAAGCGGTGAATTAGTCAAGGTGGGTTTGGAGGGTACGTTGGGACCGTTGAAGGGTAGGGTAAAGGGCTAGGAAGGCGGTGTCATCAGCGAACTGGAGAAGATGAACAGGAGGGGGAGGTTTGGGCATATCAGCAGTGTACAGGACATAGAGGAGAGGGGAAAGGACAGAACCTTGGGGCACGCCAGCAGAGGGGTAGAAAGTACGGGAGTTGGAATTGTGGATAGTCACATAGGAGGGACGATGGGAGAGGAAGGAAGCAACGAGATGGACGAAGTTGATGGGGAGAGCATACATCTGGAGTTTGAAAAGGAGCCCGGGATGCCAGACACGGTCATAGGCGTTCTGGAGATCAAGGGAAACAAAGATAGCAGAGCGACGGGAGTTAAGGGAAATAGTAGTACTCGCTGAGCTCCGCTATTTAAAGCCTTCTGAGGTGACATTGCGCATGCGCTACTCAGCGTGCGCGTTCATAACGGCTCCGTGCGCTGCGCCTCGCGCCCTCCACTGTGAAAGCCTGGCGTATCGGTGTCAGGTCGATTTCCATCTTTCTGCAGATAACTACGACGACTACGAAGTTTCTCTATAACAGGATTCCAAGCAGAGTTCAGCTGATAACCGCTATCTCGATTGATGAGAGTCTCGTTTTCAGACAATCTTATTTACACAGATTCATTGATAATCGAGCTCCAAAAGTTTGATGTATGGCCAAAAATTTTTGTGTCGTTGTAATTCATGGAATGGTCTGTGGATATACAATGTTCGGCGATTGCGGACTTGCTGGGTTGGAGAAGGCGAGTATGCCATTGCTGTTCCACAATGCGTTCCTGCACAGTTCGTGTTGTTTGCCCTATATATGATTTGCCGCATTCGCACGGAATTTTGTAAACACCTGGTTTACGCAGGCCCAGATCGTCTTTAACGGATCCCAGCAGTGATGAAATTTTGGTAGGAGGGCGAAAGATGACTCTCACTTGATACTTTCTCGATATTCTGCCTATCTGTGAAGAAATATTCCCAATAAGTGGTAGATAAACAGTCGACCTGAAGGCCTCTTCCTCTTCCTTGTTCCGCCGTTTGTAGGTCTTCATCACTCTGTTCACTTGCCTAGGTGAAAAGCCATTCTTCAAAAATACTTTTTGCAGGTGTTCCAATTCCGCTTGAAGACTGTCGGCGTCAGAGATAGTATGGGCACGGTGGACCATGGATTTTAATACCTACTCCTAATTTTTCTTTTGTTTCCTTTACTGCTTGCTCAACATACAGAATGAATAACATTGCGGAGAGGTTGCAACCCTATCTCACTCCCTTCCCAACCACTACCTCCCTTTCGTGCCCCTCGACTCTTATAACTGCTATTTGGTTTCTGTACAAATTGTAAATAGCCTTTCGCTCCCTGTATTTTACCCCTGCCACCTTCAGAATTTGAAAGAGAGTATTCCAGTCAACATTGTCAAAAGCTTTCTTTAAGTCTACAAATGCTAGAAACGTAGGTTTGCCTTTTCTTAATCTAGCTTCTAAGATAAGTCTTAGGGTCAGTATTGCCTCACGTGCTCTAATATTTCTACGGAATCCAAACTGATCTTCCCCGAGGTCGGCTTCTACCAGTTTTTCCATTCGACTGTAAAGAATTCGCGTTAGTATTTTGCAGCCGTGACTCATTAACCTGATAGTTCGGTTATTTTCACATCTGTCAACACCTGCTTTCTTTGGAATTGGAATTATTTTTTTTTAAGTCTGAGGGTATTTCGCCTGTCTTATACATTTTGCTCACCAGATGCTAGAGTTTTGTCAGGACTGGCTCTCCCAAGGCTGTCAGTAGTTCTAATGGAAAGTTGTCTACTCCCGGGGCCTTGTTTCGACTTAGGTCTTTCAGTGCTCTGTCAAACTTTCAACGCAGTATCATATCTCCCATTTCATCTTCATCTACATCCTCTTCCATTTCCATAATATTGCCTTGAAGTGCATCGCCCTTGTATAGACACTCTATATACTCCTTCCACCTTTCTGCTTTCCCTTTTTTGCTTAGAACTGGGTTTCCATCTGAGCTCTTGATATTCATACAAATGGTTCTCTTTTCTCCAAAGGTCTCTTTAATTTTCCTGTAGGCAGTATATATCTTACCCCTAGTGAGATAAGCCTCTACATCCTTACATTTGTCCTCTAGCCATGCCTGTTTAATCATTTTGCACTTCCGGTGTATCTCATTTTTGAGACTTTTGTATTCCTTTTCGCCTGCTTGATTTACTGCATTTTTATATTTTCATCTTTCATCAGTTAAATTCAACATTTCATCTGTCACCCAGAGATTTCTACTAGCCCTTGTCTTTTTACCTACTTGATCCTCTGCTGCCTTCACTACTTCATCCCTCAAAGCTACCTATTCTTCTTCTACTGTATTTATTTCCCCCATTCTTGTCAATTGTTCCCTTATGCTCTCCCTGAAACTCTGTACAACCTCTGGTTCAGTCAGTTTATCCACGTCCCATCTCCTTAAATTCCCACCTTTTTGCAGTCTCTTCAGTTTTAATCTACAGTTCATAACCAATAGATTGTGGTCAGAGTCCACATCTGCCCCAAGAAATGTCTTACAGTTTATAGCCTGGTTCCTAAATCTCTGTCTTACCCTTATATAATCTCTCTGAAACATGTCAGTATCTCCAGGGTTCTTCCATGTATACAACCTTCTTTTATGATTCTTGAACCAAGTGTTAGCTATGATTAAGTTATGGTCTGCGCAAAACTCTACCATGCGGCTTCCTCTTTCATTTCTTCCCCCCAAATCCATATTCACCTACTAGGTTTCCTTCTCTTCCTTTTCCTACTATCGAATTCCAGTCGTTCATGACTATTAAATTTTCGTCTTTCTTCACTATCTGAATAATTTCGTTTCTCTCATCATACATTTCGTCAATTTCTTCGTCATCTGCATAGCTAGTTGGCATATAAACTTGTGCTACTGCAGTAGGTGTGGGCCTCGTGTCTATCTTGGCCACAGTAATCCGTTCACTATGCTGTTTGTAGTAGCTTACCAGCACTCCTATTTTTTTATTCATTATTAAACCTACTCCTGCATTTCCCCTATTTGATTTTGTATTTATAGCCCTGTATTCACCTGACCAAAAGTCTTGTTTCTCTTGCCACTGAACTTCACTAATTCCCACTATATCTAACTTTTAACCTATCCATTTCTCTTTTTAAATTTTCTAACCTACCTGCCCTATTAAGGGATGTGACATTTCACGCTCCGATTTGTAGAACGCCAGTTTTCTTTCTCCTGATATCAACGTCCTCTTGAGTATTCCCCGCCCGGAGATTCGAATGGGGGACTATTTTACCTCCGGAATATTTTACCCAAGAGGACGCCATCATTATTTAACCATACAGTAAACCCTCATGCCGTCGGGAAAAATTACGGCTGTAGTTTCCCCTTTCTTTCAGCCGTTCGCAGTACCAGCACAGCAAGGCCGTTTTGGTTAGTGTTACAAGGACAGATCAGTGAATCATCGAGACTTTTGCCCCTGCAACTACTGAAAAGGTTGTTGCCCCTCTTCAGGAATTGCATGTTTGTCTGGCCTCTCAACAGATACCCCTCCGTTGTGGTTGTACCTACGGTACGGCTATCTGTGTCGCTGAGGCACGCAAGCCTCCCCACCAACGGCATGGGTGGGGGTTGAATTATAGTGTACAATATGTATTATTAATTCACAACATTGTTTTATATAACTGGTTTGGCTGACAATGTATTTGTAACACGAAATTGCTTGTTGTGAATGCAGGGAGTGGAACCCAGGAGGGATCAGGCCTTTACAGTTGCTTAAGTCATAGGTGCGTGCACAGAATGCTGACAGCGAACCTACATTGCAGATTATTTGTGTTTGTTTATCGAACATTTTTATTGTCTTTTACATCTTTTCACGAAACCTATCTTCCCTAGAAGATTTTTTTACCTTTAATATACTGGGAAATGCAGAGGAATGGGTGTAGATGTGAGTGAAACCTGCTTGCGTATATTGCAATTGATAGACGATCAAGTTGTACAGCCAATGAGTAAGATGATCTAGAATATAAGACACGAGAACTGCTGGACCAGTATAAACGATACGCTTTGGATCTTAAGCCACAGAAAACCAATTATCTTTCAGGACGGGCAGAAGTATCCAGAATCCAACTCGACACAGAGTAAATTGTAATCTGCAGTATCTACATACACCTAGCAGAAGAATTTGATAGTACAAGAAAAGATGATCAAGGAATTGCGATACGAATAACCCAGGCTCGAAGACAGACTTGTTTAGAATGAATCCCTTGGAGAGAGAAATTGGACAGAATCGCCAGCTGTTCTTTAATAACAGCTTCAGTTAAGTAAAATTACCAAGTAGAAAACAGACACACCTTCAACGATAACAGTTTCAGTTACGAAAAATTTCCAGATGAAAAACAGCTAGGCCTTCTTTACGCGTAATATTAAGCATAATACATGCGCATTTTAATAAATAATATCAAAACTAAACTTCTGTTTTCATTGTTGTGCACCTTAAACCACTCAAGGAGAAGTGAATTTCAATTTTTATCTATTCATACTCGTTGACGAGAAGTAACCCACAGTAACCATTTACACCACATCCAACAACTAATTAAGTCTTCTCACCAATCACAAAAGGACAACAACACATAAACACTAGTGCCCAATGCACCTCTTTAACGGTACACCATTACGCGCTATGCTCTCTATATGCAAATCATCAGCCCAAAATATTTATTTTTCTCGCAGCAAAGCATAAATACACTACTGGCCATTAAAATTGCTACACCAAGAAGAAACGCAGATGATAAATGGGTATTCATTGGACAAATATATTATACTAGAACTGACATGTGATTACATTTTCACACACTTTGGGTGCATAGATCCTGAGAAAGCAGTACCCAGGACAACCACCTCTGGCCGTAATAACGGCCCTGATACGAATGGGCATTGAGTCAAACAGAGCTTGGATGGCGTGTACAGGTACAGCTGCCTATGCAGCTTCAACACGATACCACAGTTCATCAGGAGTAGTGGCTGGCGTATTGTGACGAGCCAGTTGCTCGGCCACCATTACCAGACTTTTCAGTTGGTGAGATATCTGGAGAAGGTGCTGGCCAGGGCAGCAATCGAACATTT
Source organism: Schistocerca serialis cubense (assembly GCF_023864345.2). Lineage (NCBI taxonomy): Eukaryota > Metazoa > Arthropoda > Insecta > Orthoptera > Acrididae > Schistocerca > Schistocerca serialis. The sequence continues at coordinate 1,216,381,912 of NC_064638.1, read as the reverse complement.
TCTGTATCCAGAAAGGACCGTACAGCACCTGCAACATGCGGTCGTGCATTATCCTGCTGAAATGTAGGGTTACGCATTGGTCGAGTGAAGGGTAGAGCCACGGGTCGTAACACATCTGAAATGTAACGTCCACTGTTGAAATTGCCGTCAATGCGAACAAGAGGTGACCGAGACGTGTAACCAATCACGCCGGATGATACGCCAGTATAGCGATGACGAATACACGCTTCCAATGTGCGTTCACAGCGATGTCGCCAAACACGGATGCGACCATCATGATGCTGTAAACAGAACCTTGATTCATCCGAAAAAATGACGTTTTGCCATTCGTGAACCCAGGTTCGTCGTTGAGTACCCCACCGCAGGCGCTCCTGTCTGTGATGCAGCGTCAGGAGTAACCGCAGCCATGGTCTCCGAGCTGATAGTCCACGCTGCTGCAAATGTCGTCGAACTGTTCGTGCAGATGGTTGTTTTCTTGCAAACGTCCCCATGTGTTGACTCAGGGATCGAGACGTGGCTGCACGATCCGTTACAGCCATGCGGGTAAGATGCCTGTCATCTGGACTGCTAGTGATATGAGGCCGTTGGCATCCAGCACGGCGTTCCGTATTACCCTCCTGAACCCACCGATTCAATATTCTGCTAACAGTCATTGGATATCGACCAACGCGAGCAGCAATGTCGCGATACGATAAACAGCATTCGCGATAGGCTACAATCCGACTTTTATCAAAGTCGGACACGTGATGGTACGCATTTCTCCTCCTTGCACGAGGCATCACAACAACGTTTCACCAGGCGACGCCGGTCAACTGCTGCTTGTGTATGAGAATTCGGTTGGAAACTTTCCTCATGTCAGCACGTTGTAGATGTCGCCACCGGCGTCAACCGTGTGTGAATGCTCTGGAAAGCTAATCATTTGCAAATGACAGCATCTTCTTCCTGTCGGTTAAATTTCGCGTCTGTAGCACGTCATCTTCGTGGTGTAGCAATTTAATGGCCAGTAGTGTAGCTCAGCACGCCTTAAGGTAGATACATTCTGAAGTAAGCCAGCTTAACAGCACTAAATCTGCATACGAACTACTTATGCCAAGTGACTAGTCAGTACAGGAACGTGTTGCACTCGCATCTAACCTGTAAACTTGGGGTAGCTCTATTGGGCGAAAGAAAATTTCATACTCTCCTACTTTTAATTTACTTAAACAACACTGGCGAACAGTACCAAAAGGCCATGCCAAATCGCTTTATCAATTTATCCATCAGTTCTTCGCTCACCCTAATTGTGTCAAACAAACTTCCTGGCATATTTCACGAGGATACATACGGCGTGTAATTCTTTCACAAGCACTGGCGCTAAAAGCGCAAACTTCTGGGCCGAAAATATAAAACTGAGCAAGGATATCAAATACAGTCAGCGCGCGTGTAAAATCAGTAATCACGCTCCTCCATAGGAGTGTAAAACGTCACAGTAGGGCATTTATAGCATTGAACACAAAGAGAGAATGAACGACCCACGGCTTGCTGTTAGCCTCCAGCTAGACACAGAGGAACAGCGATACCATGAAACAACGCCGAAACAATTGACGTGGGCTGCACTCGGTGCTAGGACGTGGCATCAGACACAGGCAACACTGACCTACTTCCAATCCTATTGACGGCGTACAAGACACACAACAAAGTCCGTAGTTAATCTGTAGCGTGTCCTGCCCAGGCGCTTCCACAGAACTCGTCTCTATCGCTGCACATACAATAGCAGCTCTCTCCAATATAACACGATTTCTCTTAACGCTAGTGAACTCTCGCCAAAACAGAGAGGCCAAGGAGCTTGCAATAGGATCAACGACGTAACAAATGCAAACTGCACTCCACTCACAATTTCACCGACCAGAGCGTCGAACTATGGCGACGACAATGCACTAAAACACTTAACAGCAGACCTGTGTTGCGACACCAAGCCAATCATATCAGCATAAATGAACGGTCTCATTCAGTAAGCGGGTAAATTTCGTTTGCATCAACGACCCTGCACACTATTTTAATAGCCTCAAACCGACAATTCAACAAATCGTGCGGAATCCACAGTGCAAAAGCTGCAAAGCAACGATGTAGCCTGGCTTGCCAGGCTATGCACGAAGACGGCACTCGAATTCAGCCATGGATTCAAATCGGCCCACAAATATGCTCAGCAACCACTCGCAGACGGCACTCGAATTAGGTCATGGATTCAAATCGGCCCACAAATATGCTCAGCAACCACTCGCCGAACTCTGTACCCAAGACGTTTGCGGAGGTCCTCGCCTTACTCGCCGGACGGGCATTTCGTGCTGTCCTCCTCGCTCCGCTATCACACGCCCCGTCCCCATCAACAACCCCGAGCGAAGATCCTAGTGGCCTCAAACCAGAGGGAAATCATACGATAGATCGAGCTAGTGGCGCCAGGAATTTGAAAGGCGACGCTAGCAACCCCATCACGGCTCAGGGTCTCCAACTAGATTCTAAAATGCCATCTCTAAGTTATTGATCCATAAACTCTTTCATAATCGGCTTTAAATGCTTTGTCCTGCGCTTTCAGACGTGATGTCTTACTCCTTAGCGCTGTCCAGTCGACAAACCCTACGAACATTGTGTAATTCGCTGTATAATTACAGTCTAGTTCATCCTCATCTAACACTTCTAATTTCACAACCAGAGTACCCTGCGACAACTTCCTTTCCTCGGGGATAAAATTACCAATACTGAGAGGCAATACCTTCGTGACGTCTACTTGCATAACATAGCACACGCTACGTAGTACTAAACAACTAACTCTGTCTGGTGCTTCATTATTCGCCAAGGATTCAGCAATACACAACAAGTTAATTGGCAGGTCAGTACCAACACCAGTCCAGACTGACTTTTCTGTACGTTTCGGTAGGTTATCCCGCCGAATTGACCTTAACGGACGTTGTACGCACTTTAAAATGGTTTCCGTGGTCACGGGGCGGACCTTGCCACACTGAAGGTATTCCGAGTGCAGAGCCCAGTTGAAAAAAAAAAATTTCATCCAGTTCTGTCGTATGCCGTTCCAGGTCAATTACGACGCGATGTGCAACCAGAAAGTCAAGTCCGAGAATCACGTCACAGCCACCGCTAACCGTGGGTTGAACTTCTGCATCCACTTGGAAGTTAGCCTCTCCCACTCGAAACTTCAACACTCCAACACTGAGCGAATTTAAACGTCCTTCATCTACACCACTTAACGTCCAGCGTGGTGCATTTAACCTGTTTGCCCCAAATACTTGCTTACTTGCAACCGACGCCTGAGAACCAGTAACATTTTACGTAATTTATCCCCCACATGGCCGGTCAGAAAAAATTCTGCCACTGCTTTCTTACATGAGCTAAGTGTTACTGTGAGTGTGGCATAGTGGACATCCCGCCTCCTGTTCCGTTTAACTGCTGCCCTTAAGATCTACTCTGCGATTGAAACTTCCATTGTTGTTGATTTCAGTTACGGCATTGCCGATGCGAGTGACCAAATTTCTTGAAATACCTGAAACGTTGCTGCCTGGAGTCCCTTTGTACATGACCCACTTGTCCACATCGAAAACAATTTATGTCCTTACTGAACACTGACATTAACTTGACCTAGCGAATGACTCAATTTCCTCTAAAGATAAAGCAATATTAATTGCTTCACTAGAATTCTTAGGAAATTTCAAATGAACCTTTCTTGACATTTCCGGTTGTAACCCCCTCATAAATGCGTCAGGAGCCCTCTGCTCTGCTTCCTGCAAAATGATCGAGTTAACCCTTTCATCATCCATGAGCTCACAGGTATCTACATCAAATTTACGAATACATTCGATGAGACTATGAATCTATTCATCCCACATACGAAAAACCATAACTAGTTATTCTCGACAATATCTACCAGTGTTCGTCTTCTGATATCTCCTTATTAACCCTTCCTGAAAATCATCAAATCCTTTAGCCTCCCTCAGTATCTCATTACCCATAATGTGTGCTCTAGTAACTGCCGTTAATCTAGCAAACAAATAATAAATGCTCCTTATTCCATCCCACCAATTTGTCGGCTGTAGCCAAATTGTCAAAAAAGATAAAAACATCTTCCCCCTGTTCCCCTGAAAGCAGGATAACCGACCCCGCAACAGTGCTATCATGGTTGGGTGAGTTGGGATGTGACTGTTCCCTTTCTGTCGCTCTGAGCTTGTGTACCTGTGTAATTTATCCAAGTGATCCCTACGTTGCACGATAATCTCAGAGGCTGAGTGTTCTTTCGTCTTGACTTCAGTTTAATCACGAGAAAAGTATACCCAAAGAACACAAAATGCGATCTAGCAGAAGACAGTAAAATTCAATAGGCTGGGATCCAAAATAATTGTAATCGGCACTTACTTCGTTTGCCGTGTGGCACGTCATCACTGTAGGTACTGCATACTGCGAGGTGCTTAACTCCACGGGATCCATCATCCACGATTCCTCAGTGGTCCTCCTGACACCAGTATAAACAGGTCATGTTAAGAGGCACAGTGTAACAACAACTACTGAACATATAATAAATTTTTTCTTTGGAATTTCGATGAATTAATGTACGTAATGTTTTAATTTCATTTCTTTTCGTGTCATTATGTTAAAGAAAATGTAAGCAACTTTAGATGTGAATATTAATATTTATGTCAGATTTCAAGCAATGCTATAACAAAATTCAGGTGTAATCCCTGTTGAATCTGTTGTAACATGTCTTAAATTGTAATTGTGCGGCTGGTCCATGCGTAGGCAATGTATTAAGATATGTGGAATGTAAAACCTTTTTGTGAATACCCTATCTGTAGGGGACCGGAAAAAGGTGGATGGCAGGCGAGCGCGGGAAAATGCACATGGGCGCGGCACGGCATAACGGGCTGAGCAGCGGTACAGTCGGAGTTGGGCATCGGTCTGAGGAACACGTACCGGATCGAGGAGGCTATCCTGGAAAAAGTGGCTCCATTGAGCCTCGGATGTGCCGTGTCCGACGACTATACAGCATGGCTATATTGTAATGGCACTGGATTGAAAATGATTACGACGCCAAGAAGAAGCAAAGTGCCGCTACAGCAAAAGCCATAGCTGTGATTGTATGTGTGCTGTGCGTCTCGCCATCTCGCCGCCCGCCAACCGCCTCATCGACTCGCACAGGTTGAATCTTTAGAATTGTATTCGTGTGGACCAGTGTTAATTTTGTTCCTGACAGTTCAATAATAACTTAACTTTTACCAGAATTGTTCTATCAATGAATTATCCTAATCACTCACCTAGACAGGGTCCTTTCCACATGTTGTGAAATCCGAGTGTCCCGAAATGAAGATTTAAAGTTTATGTTAATAAGAATTAACTGCAGACCTGTTTATACTAGAATGAATCTTAATGAGCTTTATTGTTAATGAAAATATGAGTAAAGAGCAAAGGTCTGACAGAGTACTAAGATAAATTTGGAATTGACTTAGTAAGGAAGTTTAATTAATTTGAGACAATGAAGATTTAAAGTTTATGTTAATAAGAATTAACTGCAGACCTGTTTATGCTAGAATGAATCTTAATGAGCTTATTGTTAATGAAAATATGAGTAAAGAGCAAAGGTCTGACAGAGTACTAAGATAAATTTGGAATTGACTTAGTAAGGAAGTTTAATTAATTTGAGACAAAAATAATGGTAGTTAAATGAGGAAGTAATTGGACAATAAGAGTAATAATTCATATTTTTTAAATCTTAAGTAATTAATGTTTCCAGTAGTTAATGGTTTCAACACTGTGATCATAACAGTTTCAGGGTCCCCCTCTCTCACTCTTTTCTTTTCTATTCATTTAAATTCTGAAGTGATTGCACTGATTTGACCATCGAAGTTAAAGTCAAGATTTCTAGGGTGACCTATGTCCGATTTCAGTCGGATCAATAGACAAAATGCAGTTCGTAGTAATCGTTGTAGTGTAATGTTGCGTATTTATAGCTTGTTCAAACTAGTACAAAAAGGGAAAATCTTAATTCAGTAGATTTTTCTGGCACTAAAATCCACCATATAATACAGTATTACTACGTGTGGTTATGCTTGTACGTACATCTGCTTGTACAAGGGAAAAACTCACTCAATGCCTAATTAGGCTGGCGACCGTATTACTAACCATTAGTAGCATCTGCAGTGTGCGTTTCTTACCTGTCCTAATGTGTAATTGCACTTATACTTGCTTGACGTATCATTGTTGTTACTGACTGGGTATAAGTCCGATTTTGCTTCCATTTAGGTACACGCGGTCAACATATGTACTAAAATCCTTTCCTGTAAGGTGAAGCCCGTCAACTTATCATAGTACAGGCTTTAAAGAGTTAACGTACGCCCGAGGGTGGACGTTACAACAGGACTCCACTGCCCGTCGCTAGATTTCAACACGGGTTTCTGCTGGGCATGAGATACAGGACGGTGGGAGTGTGTCCACGGACGGCTCTGATGACTAACAACATTTACTGATGAACTGCAATGCGCTGGTTGTAGGCCTTCTGGGTGGGAGTTCTTCTTTCCCAGAAGGTTGGTGAAATATTCTGGTGTTGCTGCGTGACTGATCATATTACTGCGCTCGATGTTGACACCCTCGCATGCAGCGAGGTACCTCTTTTCCCATCCTCCGACGGCCGGTGACACAGCATTTCCCTTCGTGTTGCATAACTCGGCGCTCCGCCGATCCACTTACTTCACAGTATCATGCCACTAAACTGTGGAATAGAATGTAACACACACATGACTACTGACTCCCAGTATTCCTTTCCATTCTAACTAACTTCATTACTGTAAAACTCCTACTTTTAACCAACCTAATCGCTGTACTCATTCGACCCTCTACAATTATATCACATTAATATACTATCCAAAATTCGGAAGGAACACTCAACAGCAGGCACTCCATGATTAAATATTATACACTGAGGTGATAAAAGCCACTAGATACCAGCTAATGCCATTACGTACCAACTTTTGCATGCTGTATCACAGCAACTCGACTTGACATGAACTTAACAAGTCATTGGAAATCCCCTGCAGAACTTTTCATCTGTGGTGCCTCTATAACCATCCAAAACTCCGAAAGTGTTGCCAGTGCAGGTTTTGGTGCACAAATTCACCTCTAGATTACGTCCCATTAATGTTTGATGGATTCATGTTGGTCGATCTGCGCAGCCAAATAATTTACTCTAATTGTTCATAATGTTCTTCAGACCAATCTCGAACAGTTGTGGCCCAGTGATGGGCTGCATTGTCATTCATAAAAAAAATTCAATGTTGTTTGGCTGTAAATGGTCTCCAAGTAGCCAAACATAAACATTTACAGTCAGTCAATAATTGGTTCAGTTGGAGCAGAGGACGTGGTCCATTCCAAGTAAACACAGCCCATAACACTATAGAGCCACCACCTGCTTGCACAGTGCCATGTTGATAACTTGGATCCATGGCTTCGTCGGCTCTACGCCACAGTCGAACCCTACCATCAGCCCTAACAAACTGAAATTGGGACTCATATGACGACGTCACGATTTTACAGTCGTCTAGCGTCCAGCCGATATGGCTACGAGTCCAGGAGAAGCGCTGAGGCGATGTCGCACTGTTAACAAAGGACTAGTATCGGTCGTCTGCTGACACAGCCTGATGACACCAAATTTCGCAGCACTATCACTGCCCTTGAAACGTCCCCTTCGAAAAATTATACATGACTGTGCTTAAAAAATGGCTCTGAGCACTATGGGACTCAACATCTGAGGTCACCAGTCCCCTAGACTTAGAACTACTTAAACCTAAGGACATCACACACATCCATGCCCGAGGCAGGACTCGAACCTGCGACCATAGCAGCAGCGCGGCTCCGAACTGGAGCGCCTAGAACCGCACGGCCACCGTGGCCGGCTGACTGTGCTTAAACTGACACACAATATTTTTGGCGCAACGCAATCTGACTTTCAGTAATCCCTACAAAAAAATGGCCCTGACTAACATTAACCTATACGTTTCACAAATCACTTACCTCACAAAAATCTTCGTTAGTCGAACTACTGCAATACAGCGAGCGCCACTACTGCCAGCTAAATAAAAGATTCAAACCACTGAAGGCACTAACTACTGATAGGCATACTTAGCAAATGAAAGATTTTGATAGAGAACAAACAATATATTTACCTTAATAGTGTTGAAAAATCATAATATACATAGCAGTTCATGACATCCAGTCTTACAAATTTCAAAACTCCGCCATTTCTCTCCCCACATCCACCACTGCTGGCGGCTCACCTCCAACTGCGCAACGATACGCGCTGTTAGCATCCAGCTGCCCAACACTACAATGGCCAACAACAATGCAAACCAGCCACAGACTGCACACAGCACAGCCAGTGATTTTCAGAGCGCTACGTGGCGTTACCAATATAAAAACATAAACAGCCTACTTACATAGCCCCCATGCTCCCCACAAAAATACCAAATGAGCTTATTAACAAAATCGTCTGGAATGCAAAGTACCCATAGCTTATCATCAACAGGGCAGCGTTTGAAGAGTATGTTGTTTCTAACCAGGTAATAATGCCGAATCTGAGTGTGTGTCTTTTCATGCTATTTACTTTTGATGTCTTTCCAAATCGGATCTTTATCTTGTTCATGAGTAATGTCCTTTAAAGATGTGGTGATGAAGTTTTCAAAGGCGACTTTCTGAATGTAAAGAATACTGAAATTTTTCTCGAGGTTGCCTTCTGTGTTACTTGACTCAAGCCCAGCCGGGGCGCGTGACAGTGCGTCCGCAACAATGTTCTCCTTGCTGGGAATGTAGACTATTGTGAAGTGGAATTCTTGCAGAAACAATGCCCAACGTTTTAACCTGTCATGATTTAATTTTGAAGACATAAGAAATTGTAATGCACGATGATCACTGTATACTTTTACGTGCTTACCAGAAAGAAAGAAACGGAATTTGTTAAATGCCCAAACGATAGCTAAAGCTTCTAATTCAGTAACGGAATAATTTTTTTCAGATTTTGTTAGCACTCGGCTAGCAAAAGCAATGGTTTTCTGAACAGTAGTGTCATTTTCTGTGGCTTCTTGAAATAAATGGGAACCAAGACCGACTTTAGAAGAATTCGTGCTAAGGCAGAAATCTTGTGACAGATCTGGATGAGCCAGTATTGGCGCGTTAAGTAGCGATTCTGTCAAAGAATTGAATTTCAACTGTGCTTGTTCGTCCCAGGTCCAAATAGTATTTTTTTCCAATGAGAGAACAAAGTTTTGGCGTAACTAGAATTTGCATATTCAGAAAACGACGGTAAAAATTTACGAGACCTAGAAAACTGCGGACTTGTTTTTTTGTGGATGGAACTGGAATGGCTCTGATTGCTTCTAACTTTTCATTATCCGGCTGAATGCCTTCAGAAGAAATAATATGTCCCAAAAACTTCACCTTCGTCCTACCGAATTCAGACTTTTCCAAGTTAACTGTAATTCCAGATTCTGCAAAAATATGTAAAACGATGTTGAGGATGCGATTGTGTTGTTCCCATGAGGCTTCTGCTATCAGAATATCGTCCACATATAAGGTGATGTGACGATTTAGGAACTCAGGTAATACGGAATTTAGCCCGCGAATGAATGCTGCCGAAGAAATGTTCAAACCAAAAGCAAGTTTCCGAAACTGATAACCAACGCCGAAACAAAGGAAAGCTGTGTATTTTCTACGTTCTGGATGAAGTTCGATCTGATAAAAGCTGGATCTGAGATCAATAGAAGACAACACTTTTACACCATTTGAAACGTGCCCTTAGAAAAATTATACCAGACTGTGCTTAACCAGACACACAATATTTTTAGCGCAACGCAATCTGACTTTCAAAAATCCCTACAAAAGAAGGCCCTGACTAACATTAACCTATACGTTTCACAAATCACTTACCTCACCAAAAATCTTCGTTACTCGTACTGCAATACAGCGAGCGCCACTACTGCCAGCTAAATAAAAGATTCAAACTACGGATGGCACTAACTACTGATAGGCATAGTTAGCAAATGAAAGATTTTAATAGAGAACAAACACTGTATTTACCTTAATAGTCATATTATATAAAGCAGTTCATGACAGTCTTACAAATTTCAAAACTCCGCCATCTCTCTCCCCACATCCATCACTGCTGGCGGCTCACCTCCAACTGCGCAACGCTACGCGCTGTTAACATCCAGCTGCCACTGCCCAACACTACAATGGCAGACAACAATGCAAACTAGCCACGGACTGCACATAGCACAGCCAGTCATTTTTCATGCAGAGCGCTACGTGGCGTTACCAATAAGAAAACCTAAACAGCCAACTTACACATTAAAATTTTGAAGAAGTTCTTCCAACGTTTCAGGAATGATGATAGTATTGATTTGTCTCGAATCTAAGACAAGCCTGACCGATCCATTTTTCTTCTCAACAACATGTAATGGATTGTTGTATGAGCTTAGTGCAGGCTCAATAATGCCCTCGTCAAGCATAGAATGTATTTCTGTTCTAACACGGTCCCTACAATGCGCCGGAATTACGTATGGTCTAACACAAAATTTAGTATGCTCACAAACACGAAATTGGTATTGAAATCCCTTGATTGTTCCTGTTTTGTGAGTAAAAACTGTGGAATGTGCTTGTAAAATCTCAAAAAGGTCTTGCCTATCAGTGTCATTACAATTCTCAATTGCTTGAATTTTATTCTGAATTAGCTCATTAGTATCAAATGCGTCGTCGATATCATCCCTGTCAGTACTTGCAGAGTGATTGTTAGTGTCAAGTTCCGTCGAAAATTCCGAACTGTTGTCTAACAGGAGGTAAAGCCGATTAATTTCTTCGTCATGGTTTGAGAGCCAATCTTCAAATTTCAAAGCTAATGACTTACCTTCTTTCTCTAAACATTTCAGCATCGTGGAAGTTTAAGATTGCTTTGTATTCATTAAAAAGGTCTACTCCCAATATAATTTCCGTCGACAGTAATGGAACAATAAGAAAGTTCGTAGAGAAGCTGTGGCTTTGACAAAAGAATTCTAAGTTGGTTTGTTGGCGTACATCTACACTTTTTCCAAAGATTGCACCTTGTAATTTAATCTTACGTAACGGAAGTGTGGGGCAATCGTTCGATTTGTTGCTTTTGCTAAAGGCTGTTTCACTAATTACTGAAACGGGACTGCCAGAGTCAAGTACTGCCGTAAATGTTACGTCATTTACTGTAATGTGAATCACAGGATATGCAATGTTGTTATGTTTTACGTCGTGCTCCTGGAGTAAGATGTCTCTAATGTCTTCCACATGTGTCTTTCTGAACCAATTTTCAGAGTATCTACTGTGTCCTTTAAGTTTTCCTGAGTTTTTGCAAGTTGCGTAACCGAATTGGTAGATGCAACTGTGTCAATTTTAGCTTGCAAGGTCTCATGATTTTCATGAACAATAGTTTGCAGTTCTTTTATGGCTGCCTCGTGATTCTGTAATGCATTTTCATGCCGCGAAAAAATAGGTTGAAAACGCTCACAAAATTGTGTTTTTACGTCATTACAGACTTTTTGACATTTCGATTCAATGTTATGTAACTCAGCAGTTAAATCTTCACGTGTTTGTTCAAGCGTGGTGTCTAACTTCCGAAGATTTTGTTCCATTGTGTCTAACTTTTGAAGCTTTTGCTGTGTTTGTCTCTGATTTTGTTCCATTGTGTCTAACTTTTGAAGATTTTGTTCCATTGTGTCTAACTTTCGAAGATTTTGTTCCATTGTGTCGAACTTTTGAAGCTTTTGCTGTGTTTGTCCCATTTGTTGTATTAATTGTAATAACAATGCACTGGTGTCTGGAACATGTTCCTCAGTGCTTTTCGGCAGTGAATTTGCACCGACAACATTCACATTTTGACAAGCAGAAAAGCCGGCCAGAGTGGCCAAGCGGTTCTAGGCGCAACAGTATGGAACCACGCGACCGCGACGGTCGCAGGTTCGAATCGTGCCTCGGGCATGGATGTGTGTGATGTCCTTAGGTTAGTTAGGTTTAAGTAGTTCTAAGTTCTAGGGGACTGATGACCTCAGCAGTTAAGTCCCATAGTTCAAACAAGTTACGGGCTTACAGCCGGTCGTCGTTCAATACTTCGCACGATATTTCAACTGGGCACCTGCCAGTCATCTTCAGGTGAGCCGTCGTAGACTGGCGATAACTTTTTTTTTTTTTTTTTCTTTATTGAATTTCAATTCCCCCCAAAGGGGGCGGGCTGGCAGCAGCTTAGGACGCCGCTCTGCAGCCTACAGATTTTCTGACAAAGAGCAGGAGAATAAATAATAATAAAAAAACAGGCGATAAAATCGGGGACTTAGTGAGTAACAAGGTGAAAAGAAACTGGGGAAATTAAAACAAGCAACAGAGGGATGATGAAGCGAATAAAAATACATACGGAGCAGACAGGGAAAACAATAGACAGTTAAAAAAACACGGCGACAGTCTGGATTCTGTTCGCAAAGTATATAAAATTCACACCCAGCGACAGCATGGTTTCTGTTCGCCACACAACACTGAATAGGCACTAGAACACAGCACGAAAAAGTCGGCAAAGGTGACACCACAGTCGAGAGCAGGTGGGGGGAAACTGGACAGGAGATGGGAAAACAAAAGGGGGGAAAGGAGAGTAAAAGCGAAGGGGGGGGGGGGAACCGGGAAAGGAGCTGATGGAGGATGAGGACCCATAAGAGGGGTAGGGGGCAGACGCGACAGGGAGGGGGGTAGGTAGAGGAGGGGAAGACAAAAGGACTGGGGGGGAGAAGGGAGGTAGGGAGAGCCGTAGTGGGGAGGAAACAGGTCGGAAGGGGAGGGGGGGAAAGAGGGAGCCCAGGGAAAGGACAGAGGAAAGGAGGGGGAGGGAGGATCAGAGTTGATAGGAAGGATAAATGGAGGGAGAGAGGGCATCATCCGGGAGGGGGAGCTGACGGAAGCCACCTTGGGAAAGGAGATGGAGGGTGTAGAGATGGAGGGTATGGGGGACACAACGGTGAAGACGTGGCAGGGGGCAAGGATGGGAGAGGAGAGGAGCAACCAGGGGGTGAGGGGGTTCAAGACGGCGGGAGGTGTAGAGGATGCGGATATGTTCGAGGAAGAGGAGCAGATGGGGGAAAGGAATGAGATCATAGAGGATCCGCATGGGGGACGGGAGGCGAATACGGAAGGCGAGGCGGAGTGCATGACGCTCAAGGATCTGGAGGGACTGACAGAATTTGGGGGGGGGGGCAGATATCCAGGCAGGACTGGCATAACAGAGGATGGGACGGATTAAGGATTTGTAGGTGTGGAGGATGGTGGAGGGGTGCAACCCCCATGTCCGGCCAGAGAGGAGTTTGAGGAGGCGGAGGCGGTTGTGGGCTTTGGATTGGATGGATCGGAGATGAGGGATCCAGGTGAGGTGACGGTCAATGGTGAGGCCAAGGTAGGTGAGGGTGGGGGTGAGACGGACAGGACGTGCGCAGACAGTAAGGGAGAAATCCAGGAGCCGGAAGGAGCGAGTGGTACGACCTACGATGATTGCCTGGGTCTTGGAAGGATTTAGTTTCAGGAGCCATTGGTTACACCATGCAGAAAAAAGGTCAAGGTGATTCTGGAGAAGGCGTTGGGACCGTTGGAGGGTAGGAGCGAGGGCGAGGAATGCGGTGTCATCAGCATATTGCAAGAGGTGCACTGGAGGGGGGGGTTGGGGCATATCGGCCGTGTACAGGAGGTAGAGGAGAGGGGAGAGGACAGAGCCCTGGGGCACACCGGCAGAGGGGTAGAAGGTGCGGGAATTGGCATGATGGATGGTAACGTAGGAGGGGCGGCGGGAGAGGAAGGAGGCCACCAGACGGATGTAGTTGATAGGAAGGGCGTAGGTTTGGAGTTTAAACAGGAGACCGGGATGCCAGACGCGGTCGTAGGCCTGGCGATAACGTCCTCCGCTCCGCAATATATAGCGTACTGTAACTTATCTGCGCATGCGTCGAAAACTTGATAGTTGAACCAACACTGCCCGCCGGCAGCGCCCTCGCTGGTGGAATAGCGGAACTCAGTCGCCCTCTGCGTTGCTGTTTGCCACGGCCGTCGACGCACTCTGTCGTCTTCGATTTGAGCAAATCGTGGAGATGATGGAATTCCATGCACTGTCCAGCTGGTAGCCACTGCCACGGTTTAACAGATTTTCCGCCAGTCGTATTTCTACGGATTCTTTAATAATGGAGTCCCAGAAAGACGTTGCTGTGGACAAAATCATTGTTTTCTCATGCTCCGTTGAATGTCCAGTAGAAATACAATGTTCAGCAATAGCGGACTTGCTTGGCTGCAAAAGGCGGGTGTAACGTTGATGTTCAGTGCAGCGTTCTTTCACGGTGCGTGTGGTTTGACATATGTAAAAATTTTAAAACTCACATTAGACGCCTTTACGGGGAGGAGATGGCCTCACATATCCGAAGTTTCTAGAAGCTACGTGGTAAAAGAGCAAAGCTTTTAAGTTCGTTAACCTTTTTATTGAGATGTCGGGACCATGGCATAATACCAAAATTTGCTAGATTGACTCATTTCATTAAGACCGCTACTGCACGGAAGATTACTGAGAAGGCTAGTCATGCTACAGTCAAGGAGAGGATTTGCTATACAAGACGAAGGTTAGATGCAATTTCAGCAGAACTTTACCAGTTATATCTGAAGGTTGCAAGGTATCTTTCTCCTGTATCATGGGACTGGGTTGATGGAGTGACTTCGGCCAAGTTCGAGTGGATCCACAATGATGCTACCTGTCGGCAGATATCAAAATTTGATCGACTGTTGCCACAGAAGCCGTCGCCAGAAGGGATAATGGTACGACGTTCCGTTGTCAATCTCACGGAGAAGAATTTGGACGACGCTACGCTGTCTGTATTAAGCAAGGGACTCAATTTTGCACCTACACCTACAGCACCGCCATTAATAAGTATTTTGAGTGGTGTTGAAGAAGCTGTACGACGTCTTCCTTTGGACGCTGCAGACGAAATAAGAAGGGAAACTTGCCGTGCTCTGTTGAAGGCTCCTACTCAACGCGGTAATTTAACCTCTGCAGAAAGGGCTGCATTACGAAATCTGAGAGAGGACCCTGACGTAGTGGTATTGAAAGCTGACAAAGATAATGCAACTGTTTTGTTACCTCGTGGTGTGTATAAAGATAAGATGTATGGTCTGATAAGTGACTCTACGTATAGGAGGATTGATTAAGATACTACAGGACGTGTGCAACGAAAAACTTCAGCACTATTAAATTACTCCTCCTTACCGCTAGAGACCATCAAGAGGTTAAAACCACATGGTTGTGTACCTCCAAGACTGTATGGCCTTCCAAAGATTCATAAAGAGGGTCTTCCTCTGCGTCGAATAGTGAGCAACATTGGAGCTCCTACATATGATTTAGCTAAACATCTCGCTTCCTTACTGAGACCTTTCGTGGGCAAGTGCTCACATCACATACGAAACTCAGCTGATTTTATCAATAGACTGGGGGCTCTTCGTCTTAGCAGTGTAGACCTTTTAGTAAGTTTTGATGTGGTCTCACTTTTCACAAGAGTTCCTCTTGCAGATTCTTTGACACTGATTGGTAACATGTTTCCTGTTGATATCACTGCTTTGTTCAGGCACGCACTTTCCTCAACTTATTTTATGTTTAATCAAGAATATTTTGAACAGACTGACGGTGTCCCCATGGGTAGCCCCCTGTCTCGTTTGGTCGCCAACCTTTGTATGGAGGATTTTGAAGAGAGAGCGCTTGAATCAGCTGCCCTGAAGCCAACAGTTTTTTGGCAGTATATGGATGACACTTTCATAGTGTGGCCTCATGGAGAAGATAAATTAATGAAGTTTCTACATCACCTCAACTCCATTCATAGCAACATCCTGTTCACCACGGAAATAGAGAAAGATGGTTGTTTGTCTTTCTTGGATGTCCTCGTTCGAAGGAAGAATGATGGTTTTCTAGGGCATTCAGTTTACCGGAAACAAACTCATACATTTTTTGTACCTGCAAGCATCGAGTTGCCATCACCCATCGCAAACCATGAGTTTGCTTAAAACACTTGTTCATAGAGCTCATACCGTCTCTGATCTAGATAGCTTATCTCAAGAACTCGCCCATCTGAGGACAGTATTCAGCGAAAATGGGTATTCCATCCGGCAGATTAACAGGGCACTAACAGTTAAAACTAAGAAGCAGGAAGTGAATAAAGAGGAGAATATGCCGGAACAATCTTTAGCTTTTCTTCCTTTCGTTGGCAACACTTCGTTTAAAATAGCAAGAATCCTCCAAAAATTTCAGGTAAAAGTGGTTTTCCGCCCACCATCGAAGATTGCGGACCTTGTGGGATCAGTTAAGGACAATCTGTTACTACGAAAGGCCGGAATTTACAAGTACCGTGCCAATGTGGTATGGCTTACATAAGTCAAACCACACGCACCGTGAAAGAACGCTGCACTGAACATCAACGTTACACCCGCCTTTTGCAGCCCAGCTGAACATTGTATTTCTACTGGACATACAATGGAGTATGAGAAAACAATGATTTTGTCCACAGCAACGTCTTTCTGGGACTCCGTTATTAAAGAATCCGTAGAAATACGACTGGCGGAAAATCTGTTAAACCGTGACAGTGGCTACCAGCTGGACAGTGCATGGAATCCCATCATCTCCACGATTTTCTCAAATCGAAGACGACAGAGTGCGTCGACGGCCGTGGCAAACAGCAACGCAGAGGGCGACTGAGTTCCGCTATTCCACCAGCGAGGGCGCTGCCGGCGGGCAGTGTTGGTTCAACTATCAAGTTTTCGACGCATGCGCAGGTTAGTTACAGTACGCTATATATTGCGGAGCGGAGGACGTTATCGCCATCTCCGGCGGTAGTTCGGTTGAATACCGCCCTTCAATTTGTGCTGTTCTGGTACCAATCGAAGTGATAGGTGTTGCAGGTTCCAGCCAGCCCGGCAACCAGCAGCCAACAGCCAGCAGCCAGCGGCGGTCCTCGCCAGGAGCCAGCAGCGGTCCTCGCCAGCAGCGGTCCTCGCCAGCAGCCAGCAGCCAGCAGCCAGCAGCGGTCTCCGCCAGTAGCGTCCCCGCCAGCAGCACGCAGCGGTCCTCGCCTGCGCCGGCCCCAGCCAGCAGCCAGCAGCCAGCATCCAGCATCCAGCATCCAGCGGCCAGCAGCAGTCCTCGCCACCAGCAGTCGCAGCCAGCGGTGGTCCTCGCTGCCCCCACCATCCGCCGCCAGCAGCAGCAGCAGCAGCAGCAGCAGAGGCGTCCCCACCAGCCGGGTCGCCCCTCCCCCCAACGGCAGCAGAGTGGGGCTTCGGCCCCGGTCTCCTTCGTCATTCTCTGTCCCTTTCTCCTCTGTGTCTCTCGACGCCCTGCCCATCTCTCGTTTGCTCCTTTGTCTAGTACTGTGTTTTTTTTCCCCTTATCATAATGTCAACCCCCACCACCTCTTCTACAGCCACCACCACTGCCATTATATACACCTCCCCCTCCGCTGCTGCCACCACTATCACGTGGTGTGCCACTTCACTTCCCCCTCAGTCCATCCCCCCACTCCTCACTCTCTCATCTCCCTCCCTATTTGTCGCCCCGTCCCCAGCTCCTCCCTCCCGCACCTCCTCTGATCCCTTCCCTCCACTCCCTCCCCCTGCTCCTTCGTTTCTGCGGCCCCCGCCAGGGTGGTCGCCCAGCGGGCTACGGCCCACGCTCCACTCTCCCTCCCGCCAACAAGAACCTCTTCCTGCACACCCTTGCCACCCACCGTGTGGATGCCTTCCTCCTCAATGAAACCTTCCTGCAACCCACCACACCATCCACACTTCGCCCTACCTCCTCCACCGCTCCGATAATCCCCTCCCGATTGCGCGTGGCGGAGTTGCCATTGGGCACCACCGCCAGATCCCCATTTGGCTCCAACCTCTCCTTCCCGACCCCACCGAACACCCGATCCTCAGTCTCTTCTTCTCTGGCCTTACCGTTACCTGCGCCACCATCTATGTCTGTCCCAACGCCCCTATTCCCTTCGACTTCCTCTCCCACATCGACAGTACCTTCTCCTCCTATGTGATCGCCGCCGACCTCAACATCCATAGTCGTTCCGCTGCCCAGTTACGGTGGTGGCATCGGTTCCTCTCCTCCCTTCAAGGCGACCTCATTCCCATCCCCCAGCACACCCATCCCGAATCCAACTCCACTCCCGATGTTATCCTCTCCTCCTGCAATCTCCTTGGCCGCATAACGGTGGATGTCCTGGAGCCTATTGGTAGCGACCATCTCCCTGTCCTCCTCACCATTTCAGACGGTCGTCGCCCCCCCCCCCCCTGACCCTCGCAATGACCCTCCCCCTAAGTACGTCCATGACTATTCCCATGCCAACTGGAATGCCTACCGGGATACCCTCCCTACCCAGGTCGATAGCCACCCTCTCACCTACCACCACCCAGATGATGTCACCCATGCCGCCTCCTTTCTCCAGCAGACCTTGTCTGAGGCCGTGGAGGCCCACATCCCTACTGTCGCCATCCACCCCCACCGTCCTACCTTATCCCCCACGGGAGGCCATAGCCACACGACATTTCCATTTACCTTACCCCCACAGGCCGTCCTCCTCCTCCGTGAATCCCGCCGTCTCTACCGTGAATTCCTCTGCACACGTGACACGGACACCCTACGACGCCACCGGCAACTCCAGCGACACATTTGTAATTTGCTCGCGGCTAAGAAACGCCGGGGCTGGCGACAGACATGCACCCGTTTAAATGCTACCCTCCCTATCAACTCGTCCAAGTTCTGGTCAGCCTTCCGTCGCCTTACCGGAACTAAGCCCTCCCCCTACTATCCTCTTCTCCATGATGATCACCCCTTGCCTGATGCCCTTAGTAAGGCCAATCACTTTGCCTCCTACCTGTCCGATGTGTTTTCCATCCCCGATGATCCCCAGTTCGATTACTCCCTCTTCCTGGATATCTGCGATCGAACTGACACCTCTGTCCCTTCCCTCGCTCCTGGTTTCCAGTACTTGGACAACATTGCACACACGGAACTCAATGCCCCTATCACCACACATGATCTCATTGCTACACTCCGCACAAAACGCAACACCGCTCCTGGTCACGATTGTGTCACCTACCGTCACCTTCGTGAAGCTCCTGTCTCTTTCCTCTCCACCCTGGCCAGGCTCTACAATGTAGTCCTGTCCACCGCTTACTACCCCGACCTGTGGAAAACCTCCCGTATCCTCATTTTCCTTAAACCTGGCAAACCGTCGTCCACCGTCTCCTCCTACCGTCCCATCAGCCTTACCTCAGTCTTCAGCAAGGTCCTGGAATCTATCCTCACCTGACGCATCCACCAGCATCTCCGCCAGCACCGCCTCCTTCCCGTTACCCAGTGTGGCTTTCGGCCGTCCTTCACTTTCGACGACCTTCTCCTTCACCTCACTTATCTCCTTTCCAAACAGCTTAATTCCTGTCGCTCCGCAATCTTCCTCTTGCTGGACCTCGAACGTGCTGATGACTACATCTGGCATTCCGGTCTCCTCTTCAAGCTCCAAACCTTCGCCCTTCCCATTAACTATGTTCGTCTGATCGGGTCCTTTCTCTCCTGCCGTCCTTCCTATGTCACCATCCATATCACGGATTCCTACACCTTTTTCCCCTCCGCTGGTGTGCCGCAAGGCCCCGTCCTCTCCCCCCTTCTGTACCTTTTGTACACGGCGGACATGCCGCCGCCGTCACCCCCCGTCCACCTTCTCCAGTTTGCCGATGACACCGCCTTCCTTGCTCTTGCCCCCACCCTGCAGCGCTCCCAACACCTTCTCCAATCCCATCTTGACCGGTTCACCGCTTGGTGCAACCAGTGGTTGCTCAAGGTGAATCCCTCCAAACCCCAGGCGATCATTGTAGGCAAAACCACCCCTTCCTTCCGCCTCCTTGATTTCTATCTCACCATCTATGGCCGTCCTATCGCCCTCACTCCCACCCTTAAGTACCTTGGCGTCACCCTCGACCGTCACCTCTCCTGGACTCCCCACCTCCGGACAATCCAAGCCAAGGCACGCTCCCGACTCAGTCTCCTCAAGCTCCTCTCCGGCCATACGTGGGGTCTGGACCCCTCCACCATCCTCCACACCTATAAATCCCTCATCCGCCCTATCCTTTGTTATGCCCATCCGGCTTGGATCTCCGCCCCCCTACCTTTTACAAATCCCTCCAAATCCTTGAACGCCATGCTCTCCGCCTTGCCTATCGCATCCATCTCCCCTCCCCCACGCAGATCCTGTACAATCTCATCCCCTTCCCCCACCTCCTCCTTTTCCTTGAAAGGATACGGATCCTGTACACCTCCCGTAAACTTGACCCTCCTCACCCCCTAGTCTCCCCGATCCTCTCCCACCCCCGCCCACTGCCGCGCCTGTATTCCCACGTCCCACCCCGTCTCCATCTCTCCACCCTCCTTACCCTCTCCCAAGGTGGCTTCCGCCAGCTCCCCCTCCCTGATGATGTCCTCCTTCCCTCCATCTACCCCTCCTATCAACTTTGATCCTACCCCCCTTCCTGTGTCCTTTCCTTTAGGCACCCTCCCTCCCTCCCTTCCATTCCCTTCTCTTTCCTTTCCCCCCTTCCTCCTCCCCTCTTCCCCCAGGCTTCCCCTCCCCCTTCCTCCCTCCTCCTCTCTCCTCTGCCCATGGTATCTCTGCTCTCTCCTCTCCCATTCCCCTCCTCCTCCTCCTCCACCTCCACTCTTGGCAGGTCCCCGGACTCGTACACGCTCAGTGAACATTCGCGCGCCGGAGATCGTCGCCGTCAGTGTTTCGTGTGTGTGCCTTCGTTTATGTGTAGTGTTGTTCGCCGTCACGCCACCACCGTTCACATGCCGTCGCCATCATCCATGTTCTGTGTACCGTGTCGCCTATTGTTAGTGCTGTTTCTGGTCCAGCGTGAACGGCTCCATGTTTTTTCGATTTTTAGTGTCTACATTTTTTGCCCATCGTTTTGACTGTCTTCTCTGTGCCACCTTTATGTGCTACTTGTTGTCAAACTCGAGGCTGAAGAGCGGCGTATTGTGCTGCTGACGGTCCGCCTTTGTATAAGGTGTTTAAAATCACAATAAAGAAAAATAAAAAAAAGACGTTATCGCCAGTCTACGAAGGCACACCTGAAGGCGAAATATTGAACGACGAACGGCTGAAAGCCCGAAATTTGTTTGAACAGTCAATTCGCCGGGAAAATTTTAAAATTCACAGGTTCCATAGTGCTCAGAGCTATTTGAACCATTTTTTGAAAAGGGGAACTTGCTGATATACTTTTTTTCATTTTGGCACTGATTGGCCGCGTGGGATTAGCCGAGTGGTCTAAGATGCTGCAGTCATGGACTGTGCGGCTGGTCCCGGCGGAGGTTCGAGTCCTCCCTCGGGTATGGGTGTGTGTGTTTGTCCTGAGGATAATTTAGGTTAAGTAGTGTGTAAGCTTAGGGAATAATGACCTTAGCAGTAAAGTCCCATAAGATTTCACACAAATTTGAACATTTTTTTGGCACTGAAAGAGCCCAGCCCCTCTTCCATAAGATTACTTACCATCCACGCCTTTTTATTGCCTCGTCGTATGACTAGAAGTTTAGTGACACAAAGAGTTCTTGTCGCCCTTACAGTCATGAGTGGCTTTCCAATTTCACTTACCATGTTTCCAAGTATAGTTAGTCTTCCCTTGCACTTTTCCGTCGACGCACTTTTCACTTCGAACTGTTCGACGTTATGAAGGCAGTGTGGGATGAAGCAGTCATATTTTATCGGCACTGCCTACGTCTTTCCTGTCATAATACGTAACTACGTTGTACAGTGTTGCATTTCATTCTGTTCTTCTGTGTTAGTGACATGTACTTTTTGTTCGGCATCATGTTGCCACTTGAGTTGTAACACCGCTTCCCGTTAGATCATCGAACTTAAGAGCTGTCGGGCTGGGCTAGCATTTGGATGGGTGACCATACGGTTTGCCGAGCGCTGTTGGTAAGCTGGGTGCACTCAGCCCTTGTGAGGCAAACTGAGGAGTTACTTCATTGAGACGTAGTGACCCCGGTCTCGTAAACTGTGCAAGATCCCTCGCTTCTGAACGGATACTTTTATTACTCAGATTAGCCGCGAGTCCGTAGAGGGTGGTATATGTGACGGACAGTATAACTGGTCAGCATTTCCACCCGGAATTTGCGAGTGGGTCGTGTCGTCGGATTTCCTCCTACCTTTGCACGGTGCAGCTCTCGTAAATGTCGTCCCGTGCAGATTCTTCATTGGCGCACTGGATGTCTCTGTTGGTGGAAGCTAATTATCTGAAATTGCTGTCGATCAACTTTTGGGTATCTATTTACTCGAAATTAACGTTCAGAATACCGTAATATCACTTTTATTCCTGTTAGATCAATAATGAATCACTCATGTCACAAACTGTTAGTAACCGAGGGCATGGCTACCATCGAACAAGACAGGAAGAGCTCGTAACCCCGACTTCCGACTTTGGCGCACGGTCCGTAACTCTTATAGTTTCGTCACAGTTCGTGGATTTCCGATCAAGTTCGTGCTTACTAAGATATGCATTTGTTAATGAACGGGTGTGAATTTTAACGAGGCAAAACTATGAAGAATAGTTTTAAACATCCAGAGGCTCCTCCTAGTATTAATGCTGTCATAAATGACTTTAATTACTAAATACAAATAAGCAAAGTCGAAGAATTTGGCGCCAAGATGGCGGTACTTCTTGTCATGTATATTTCCCAGGCTGACGCTTGTTTCTACGGTCCAGCGCCGAGCCCTACCCCACTACGCGCGACATATGGTCGCTTCGTCACCTAGCCAGCCAGCGTGGGAAATGCTCTCCGACTCATGGCCGGCTAAAGACTACAGCACTTCCTAACTATCGTGAATACATCAATAAGAGACAATAATTTATTAAAACTGGTAACAATGTCTTCCTCAGGTAAGGGGCTCCTTACAACTGACATGCTGACCACATGCCCCTCCATATCCGCATGCGGTGATGCGTGATCCAAGGATGACATGGCGGCCGGTCGGAGAGTTTATGTTAGCTGAGACTGGCAGAAAATAATGCAGGTAATGCATTTTTGGAATGCTTGACGATGACTGGAAAAATATTGTTTAACAGAACAACAGTCATCTCTTTCACATCATTGTTGGGGCTGTACAGTCTTCGTTTCCTTGTATAAATGTGAATAGCTCAGGTGTACTGTAATGTAGCGGTACTGTATAAGTTTTCTTACCGTATTATACGATGTATTATCAATTAGGTCTTAAAAGTTTCGCCGGCCGGGTTGGCCGAGCGGTTCTATGCGCTACGGTCTAGAACCGAGCGACCGCTACAGTCGCAGGTTCGAATCCTGCCTCGCGCATGGATGTGTGTGATGTCCTTAGGTTAGTTAGGTTTAAGTAGTTCTAAGTTATAGGGGACTGATGACCTCAGAAGTTAAGTCCCATGCTGCTCAGAGCCATCTGAACCATTTGAACTTCCCATGTTTCCAAGTATAGTTAGTCTTCCCTTGCAGTTTTCCGTCGACGCACTTTTCACTTCGGATTGTTAGACGATTTGAAGGCACTGTGAGATGAAGCAGTCATATTTCATTGGCACTACCTACGTCTTTCCTGTCATAATACGTAACTACGTTGGACAGTGTTGCATGCCACTCTGTTGCTAGACTTTCCTGCCCATCCTTACTTTACACACACTTCATTCCACGCGATGTTGTGCCTAGCTCTGAAACCGTCCAGCCACGCGGTGGATCCCTTATACTCCGTATTACGAAGCTCTGTAGCGTATTTGAGAGCTTCCCTGTGCGACATTGTAACTTATTGGCCCTCGAACTTACGACCCGTTTCCACACTCTCTTTTTGAATTCTTTGTTTCCCGTTTTCTTGGCCTTGTTTTACCGCAGTTAAAATGCAATGTTATTGCGCGTATATAGAGCACGTCTCTCTCTCACTCGCTTCAATAACCTCAATCTTGTGAGTTAGTGACATGTACTTTTTTTTCGGCATCATGTTGCCACTTGCCTACGACCTTGTCGCTGTCGTAACGCCAGTTCCCGTCAGATCACCGAAGTTAGCGCTGTCGGGCTGGGCTAGCATTTGGATGGCTGACCATTCGGTTTGCCGAGCGCTGTTGCTAAGGGGGGTGCGCTCAGCCCTTGTGAGGCAAACTGAGGAGTTACTTGCTTCAGGTAGCGGCTCCGGTCTCGTAAACTGTCATACGGCCGGGAGAGCGGTGTACTGACCACATGCCTCTCCATATCCGCATCCGGTGACGCCTGTGGTCTGAGGATGACAAGGCGGCCGGTCGATACAGTTGGACCATCCGAGGCCCGTTCTGATCCAGAGTTTATGTTGCCACTTAAAGTGCTACAAGTAAATTGAGACTGCGCAGAAAATAATGCAGGTAGTGCATTTTTGGAATACTTGACAATGATTGGAAAAATATTGTTTAACAGAATAACAGTAACCTCTTTCACATCATTGTTAGGGCTGTACAGTCTTCGTTTCCTTGGCCAAATGTGAATCACTCAGATGTACTGTGATGTAGAAGTACTGTATACGCTTTCTTACCGTATTATACAATGTACACTACTGGCTATTAAAACAACTACACCACGAAGATGACGTGCTACAGACGCGAAATTTAACCGACAGGAAGACGATGCGGTGATATGCAGATGATTAACTTTTCAGAGCATTCAAACAAGGCTGGCGCCATTGGCGACACCTACAACGTGCTGACATGAGGAAGGTTTCCAACAGATTTCTCATACACTAAGAGCAGTTGACCGGCGTTGCCTGGTGAAACGTTGTTGTGATGCCTCGTGTAAGGAGGAGAAACGTGTACCATCACGATTCCGACATTGATAAAGGTCCGATTGTAGCCTATCGTGATTGCGGTTTATAGTAGCGCGACATTGCTGCTCGCGTTGGTCGAGACCCAATGACTGTTAGCAGGATATGGACTCGGGGGATTCAGGAGGGTAATACGGAACGCCGTGCTGGATTCCAACGACCTCGTATCACTAGCAGCGATGACAGGCATCTTATGCGCATGGGTGTAACGGATTTTGCAGCCACGTCTCGATCCCTGAGTCAACAGATGGGAACGTTTACAAGTCAACAACCATCTGTAGGAACAGTTCGATGACGTTTGCAGTAGCATGGACTATCAGCTCCAAGATCATGGCTGGGGTTACCCTTGACGCTGCATCACAGACAGGAGCGCCTGCGATGGTGCACTCAACGACGAACCTTGATGCACGAATGGCAAAAGTCATTTTTTCGGGTGAATCCATGTCCTGTTTACAGCATCATGATGGTCGCATCCGTGTTTGGCGACACCGCGGTGAACGCACATTGGAAACGTGTATTCGTCACCGCCATTGGTACACGTCTCGGTCACACTGACGGCACTTTGAACGGTGGACGTTACATTTCAGATGTGGCTCTACCCTTCAATCGATCCCTGCGAAACCCTACATTTCAGCAGGATAATACACGACCGCATGTTGCAGGTCCTGTACGGGTCTTTCTGGATACAGAAAATGTTCGACTGCTGCCGTGGCCAACACATTCTCCAGATCTCTCACCAATTGAAAACTTCTGGCAAATGGTGGCCGAGCAACTGGCACGTCACAATACGCCAGTAACTACTCTTCATGAACTGTGGTATCGTGTTGAAGCTGCATGGGCAGCTGTACCTGTATACGCCATGCAAAGTCTGTTTGACTCAATGCCCAGGCGTATCAAGGCCGTTATTAGGGCCAGAGGTGGTTGTTCTGGGTACGGATTTCTCAGGATCTATGCACCCAGACTGCGTGAAAATGCAAAAACAAGGCAGTTCTAGTATAATAAATTTTTCCAATGAATACCCGTTTACCATCTGCATTTCTTCTTGTTGTAGCAATTTTAATGGCCAGTAGTGTATTATCAGTTATGACTTTAAAGTTTCGTACCGTTTGCGTTAGGCACGTTCCGCTTTATACAAAAGAATTTGCGTGTGGCAGTGCACTGATGCGTCGGGACTGAAATATTTGTACGCTTAGCCCTGATATCCGAGTTATAAACGTTCCGCTTCGCTCAAGTTCTACTGTATAATATACAGGAGCCGAGTGTCAACAGTACAAAATTCTGCAGTGTCCGTCCCGTTCAGGAACGTCAGTACGAACGAAATCGACGCCGCCGTCAGCGCTGAAATGGAGCAGCAGCAGCGTTTATCGGTTTAGCACAGATAAGCACGTCAATAACGCCTAAATTATTCAGCGTCCCGCCAGCCGACAACGCAAGTGCCGCACCCGGCCGCACTGTGCGTGCGCCGGCCGTCATGCTGCGACGGGTAGGCGGCAGCCACCGCGGCCGGCCAGGCCGCCCCCGGAACTGGGAGATCAATGGCGCGCGCGGCAACTCCGGAAACGAGTTGCGGCCGCCGGCCTTCGGTCGGAGCGGAAATTCGCGGTCGCGCCGCCGCACACCTCGATCGCTGCGCGCGCTCGGTATCGGATATCGAGAGACACTCTGCGTCATCTCTGCTAACCGTACCCGCCCCCCCCCCCCCTCCCTTCAACCCCACCCACTGTACCCCCTCCATAGGTATCAGTATCGCTGCCACGCATCAGCATTGGCTGCCGGCGCACACTCTGACGCGGTACGTGTTCTGTCTGTCTGGCGCGTTGAACTCCCGCTGAACAATGGACAGCCGGTAATTACTGCATTGTTCTGCCGGCCGCAATCGCCGCTGTTTTATCGTGACGACAGATGCTGCCCGTCCAGTTCCCGAACGCTATCGTACCGTACTTTCTCTTCAGCTTCGTGTGTGAGTGTGTGTGTGTGTGTGTGTGTGTGTGTGTGTGTGTGTGTGTATGCGACACTCCTATTGTGTGGCCCTCTTTGACGCCGTCAGAATGGGTTAGTATTCAGCAAATGCGGTGTGTGCATTGGCGCGCTAAAGTGACAGGCGAATTCCGGCAAATCGCAACTGCTCCGTTCGTGGTTCGCAGTCATTGCAATCGCTGTACAAGATACTTATTTTGCACATCGGATACAACGAGCTGTCTGTCACGGAGTTAGCTAGCAATAGCAGTGCCTCCGGCGCTTGGGTACGGAGAGAGCTAGTCCACGTCCATTTGCACACTGATTCACACAAGGGCTTATTAAATGTTTCTGCTTTGGCAGCAACCACGTTCATGGCACATGGAAACAGGATATTGTGATATCTATTTAAATAGAAACTGTAAATTAAATTGCAGTTTTTATGGTACTGTGGGCCAGCTTCATGCTGTTGTACGTGGCCAAGTCACAACACGGCCACCTACATACGTGTGCTGGAATCCTATGTGTAATATCTAGCATGAAATGTCAAGATGAACGAAGCAGACTGTACAATATCCCAACGTCCCATCAATCATTCGACCACCAGTAAGACAAGGAGGCGGTCTGCCTCTACCACTCCATCTAAAAGAGTTACACTAAGCAGTCAGATGTAGAAGAAGACTGTGTGTGGAAATCGCATCATTCGTCATCTCCACACTATATTGTTTATTTTCTTTAGTTGAAACTGAAGAAACTAGTGAGCCGCAAAGGTTTAGCCAGGCTGAACTAAGTGATTTAGTTAGAGACTCGGACCTATCCTTAAAAAAGAGCTTCAGGCATCAACGCTTCAAGGACGGAATCTTCTACAGCGTAGCGTAATGTCTAAGCGTCTGTGAACATGACTCAGCAAATGATTTGAGTCAGTAGTTTAGAAAGTAAAGTACTCTTGTTGCCTGTTGCAAAAAAACTGGTTTGATGGTAGCTTTACATTTCGAGTACAATCCAAGGAATACGAGACCGTTCATAGACTTTTCTAAGCTAAGTTTAAAAGCTGTACCTTTACAAAATGCCAGTTTCCTTCTTTCAGTTTCCATAGAGTATACTGTCCACGAGAAAGAAAGCTATGAAAATAGAAAATCACTCCTGATAGCAATTAAG
This sequence comes from Schistocerca serialis cubense, assembly GCF_023864345.2. NCBI lineage: Eukaryota > Metazoa > Arthropoda > Insecta > Orthoptera > Acrididae > Schistocerca > Schistocerca serialis. The sequence continues at coordinate 1,216,353,848 of NC_064638.1, read as the reverse complement.
TATACCGACCTCAGTGGCGTTCCTGTGAGACTCGAAGGTCACTGTAACATTCCTGGGCATGCAGTTGGTCTACACAAAGCAATGATGTTTCATTCATCAATGGTGTAGTCGGTCTAGGCCACCTCACTACGGGTCCCAAGGGAAACTCTCTGACGCGGGGAGAAAAATGTTCAGCATCATACTCTGGTAGAAAGTAGCAAAAATATTTTGCCCCTTTACACATAAAAAACAATTATCCTCGTTTTGCTTTTGTTGATGTTCATCTTATACCCTCCTTTCAAGACACTGTCCATTCCGTTCAACTGCTCTTCCAAGTCCTTTACTGTCTCTGACAGAATTACAATGTCATCGGCGAACCTCAAAGCTTTTATTTCTTCTCCATGGATTTTAATACCTACTCCGAACTTTTCTTTTGTTTCCTTTACTGCTTGCTCAATATACAGATTGAATAACATCGGGGAGAGGGTACAACCCTGACTCACTCCCTTCCCAACCACTGCTTCCCTTTCATGCCCCTCGACTCTTATAATTGCCATCTGCTTTCTGTACAAATTGTAAATAGCCTTTCGCTCCCTGTATTTTACCCCTGCCACCTTTTGAATTTCAAAGAGAGTACTCCAGTCAACATTGTCAAAAGCTTTCTCTAAGTCTACAAATGCTAGAAACGTAGGTTTATCTTTCCATAATCTTTCTTCTAAGACAAATCGTAGGGTCAGTATTACTTCACGTGTTCCAACATTTCTACGGAATCCAAACTGATCTTCCCCGAGGTCGGTTTCTACCAGTTTTTCCATTCGTCTGTAAAGAATTCGCGTTAGTATTTTGCAGCTGTGACTTATTAAACTGATAGTTCGCTAATTTTCACATCTGTCAACACCTGCTTTCTTTGGGATTGGAATTATTATATTCTTCTTGAAGTCTAAGGAAATTTCGCCTGTCCCATACATCTTGCTCACCAGATGGTAGTTTTGTCAGGACTGGCTCTCCCAAGGCTGTCAGTAGTTCTAATGGAATGTTGTCTACTCTCGGGGCCTTGTTTCGACTCAGGTCTTTCAGTGTTCTGTCAAACTCTTCACGCAGTATCATATCTCCCATTTCATCTTCATCTACGTCCTCTTCCATTTCCATAATATTGTCCTCAAGAACATCGCCCCTGTATAGACCGTCTATATACTCCTTCCACCTTTCTGCTTTCCCTTCTTTGCCTAGAACTGGGTTTCCATCTGAGCTCTTGATATTCATGCAAGTGGTTCTCTTTTCTCCAAAGGTCTCTTTAATTTTTCTGTAGGCAGTATCTATCTTACCCCTCATGAGATAAGCCTCTACATCCTTACATTTGTCCTTTAGCCATCCCTACTTAGCCATTTTGCACTTCCTGTCGATCTCATTTTTGAGACATTTGTATTCCTTTTTGCCTGCCTCACTTGCTGCATATTTGTATTTCCTCCTTTCATCAATTAAATTCAGTCTCTCTTCTGTTACCCAAGCATTTCTACTAGCCCTCGTTTTTTTACCTACTTGATCCCCTGCTGCCTTCACTACTTCATCACTCAAAGCTACCCCTTCTTCTTCTACTGTATTTCTTTCCCCCATTCCTATCAATTGTTCCCTTATGCTCTCCTTGAAACTCTGTACAACCTCTGGTTTAGTCAGTTTATCCAGGTCCATCTCCTTAAATTCCCTCCTTTTTGCAGTTTCTTCAGTTTTAATCTACAGTTCATAACCAATAGATTGTGGTCAGAGTCCACTTCTGCCCCTGGAAATGTCTTTCAATGTAAAACTTTGTTCCTAAATACCTGTCTTACATAACCTATCTGATAACTTCTAGTAACTCCAGACTTTTTCCATGTATACAACCTTCTTTCATGACTCTTGAGCCAAGTTTCAGCTATGATTAAGTTAAGCTCTGTGCATAATTCTATCAGGCGGCTTCCTCTTTCATTTCTTAGCCCAATCCATATTCACCTACTACGTTTCCTTCTCTTCCTTTTCCTACTGTCGAATTCCAGTTACCCATGACTATTAAATTTTCATCTCCCTTTACTACCTGAATAATATCTTTTATCTCATCATACATTTCATCAATTTCTTCATCATCTGCAGAGCTAGTTGGCATATAAACTTGTACTACTGTAGTAGGCGTGGGCTTCGTGTCTATCTTGGCCACAATAATGCGTTCACTATGCTGTTTGTAGTAGCTTACCCGCATTCCTATTTTCCTATTCATTATTAAACCTACTTCTGCATTACCAGTATTTGACTTTGTATTTATAACCCTTATTCACCTGACCAAAAGTCTTGTTCCTCCTGCCACCGAACTTCACTAATTCCCACTATATCTAACTTTAATCTATCCATTCCCCTTTTTAAATTTTCTAACGTACCTACCCGATTAAGGGATCTGGCATTCCACGCTCCGATCCGTAGTACGCCAGTTTTGTTTCTCCTGATAACGATGTCCTCTTGAGTAGTCCCGGAGATCCGTATGGGGGACTATTTTACCTCAGGGATATTTTACCGAAGAGAACGTCATCATCATTTAATCATACAGTAAAGCTGCATGCCCTCGAGAAAAATCACGGCTGTAGTTTCCCCTTGCTTTCAGCCGTTCGCAGTACCAAAACAGCAAGGCCGTTTTGGTTAGTGTTACAGGGCAAGATTAGTCAATCATCCAGACTGTTGCCCCTGCAACTACTGAAAAGCCTGCTGCTCCCCTTCAGGAACAACACGTTTGTCCGGCCGCTCAACAGATACCCCTCCGTTGTGGTTGCACATACGGTACGGCTGTCTGTGTCGTTGAGGCATGCGAGCCTCCCCACCAATGGCAAGGTCCACGGTTCATGGGGTGGGGGGAGTGCTACTGAGGGAATTAGATTGGGAAATGAGACACTTTTAAGTGTCAGGAAGTCGTTTGTGAAAGTATTTGTATGGAGTGTAGCCATGTATGGAAGTGAAACATGGACGGTAAATAGTTTAGACAATAAGAGAATAGAAGCTACAGAAGAAAGCTGGAGATTAGATGGGTAAATCACGTAACTAATGAGGAGGTATTGAATAGAAATGGTGAGAAGAGGAGTTTGTGGCACAACTTGACTAGAAGAAGGGATCGGTTGGTAGGACATGTTCTGAGGCATCAAGGAATTACCAATTTAGTATTTGAGGGCAGCGTGGAGGGTAAAAATCGTAGAGGGAGACCAAGAGATGAATACACTAAGCAGATTCAGAAGGATGTAGGTTGCAGAAGATATTGGGAGATGAAGAAGCTTGCACAGGATAGAGTAGCATGGAGAGCTGCATCACACCAGTCTCAGGCCTGAAGATCAGAACAACAACATGTCTTTTAATAAATTAAAGTTACTGAGTCGATATTTACAACGTTTGTCATTTTAATGATGCGCTTCTATATGATATGTGTATCGTTAAGATCGACCGAAGCGTTCAGATTTGAGCGCTGAGGGCTTTGTTACAAATCTTATTAATTTCACTTTAACAGTAAATCATGAACTATTATAGATATGATCGATGTTAAAGTTTCATTGGGATCACCACGAATATTTATGGAGGATGGCAGTTAAAATTACTGTAGCTTGATTCCCTGTAATACTACAGAAGTAAATAGTTTTCATAAATGTTTCCCTTTGTGGCCGATCTAAGGTCCGCCGTATTTAACACTGCTACGTCTCCTTGGCCAGAAATGGCTTCTACTTTGTTTCCCTATGACGTAGGTTGTCGTCTACCTCACTCGCTGCTTGTAACATGTGACATATGTAGACGCCATTCTGGCGCTATACTATGGCTTGCCATCTACCAGAACAGTTCGAAACTTCAATGGCGCACAAAACAAACATCAAATGTGAAACACTAACAAGGACGGGTTTGTCTATATATATTAATGGCTTCTTACAAAAAAATCATTGCACGGTAGTAACAGACCCAATAAATTTATTATAATGAGGGTATTTGTACTAAGAGCTCAAAAAATATTTTTCACTTGATTCCTATACATGTGGGTTACTTTCCTGGGTGGCTTGTGCGAGGCAAGTATTGGAGGACATAGCACATGGCATTTCTGCTGAATTCTGAGGGGTTTGTGCAATAGACTTAAGTGCCTGGCAGAACGACTAACGTTGGTCGAGTTTCGCCTATTGTTTGCAGGGCGAAACGACCTGCGAAACGTCTGAGTGTCGCCGCAGTTTCCGGAACGAAGATTCCTGGCACTGACTGACTGCATTGTCCTCTTGGTTCTGACAATACTTGTGGAACATGCCCTGCTGGGTGCGACTGTCTGGCGCTGGATGGCCAGTGGGCTAGGCAGGTTGTGTTCGTAGCCGATCAACTGGCAGGTTTATTGCCCTCTGCTGAATAGCAGAGGCATGACTGGTCAACTTAAACTGAGGCTAGTTGACGTCATAAAGCCCTGCTCGAAATCGGAGGGAACGGTCGCTATTGGCGCGTATGATGTTCCGAGACACTGTGAGGGAATTTTGGAATCAGCACTGAATGCTAATTCGCGGTTTTCGAGGAGAGTAGGAAGTTGACCATCGCTGGCTTAGCTCTTGCATTGCATCACAGAGGGGATTTGGGATCTGATCTTCCTCGGAGTCGGACGGTCTTGCGACTTGGTCGCTCGTTTTCGGAAGAACTTAGAATTCTTGGACAGCCTTCGCGGCCAGGGATTGACACAGAGTTTCTGCACGGCAGAAGTCGGCGCCTACATCATCAGGACGCTGCTTACCGACGACGTGCTGCAGATTTCAGTACTGGTGCAGTATTTTGCGGCTCCAGCATTGTAGGACCTCATCAATTTTATACTGAATCCCTCGGCAGTATGCGCGCTCGCTTTGCTACATGTCCACCTTGCTTGTTTCTTCATGTGATCCCATTTGAGCTCTCACTATAAATTGCGATGCTGCTATATAGTCGGGAGATCGTCAATCTATTGCATCACAGAGAGTAGGAGCCCCTTGTTCTTCAAATGGTTCAAATGGTTGGTTGGTTGGTTGGTTTGGGGGAAGAGACCAAACAGCGAGGTCATCGGTCTCATCGGATTAGGGAAGGACGGAGAAGGAAGTCGGCCGTGCCCCTTCAAAGGAACCATCCCGGCATTTGCCTGGAGTGATTTAGGGAAATCACGGAAAACCTAAATCAGGATGGCCGGACGCGGGACTGAACCGTCGTCCTCCCGAATGCGAGTCCAGTGTGCTAGCCACTGCGCCACCTCGCCCGGTGGTTCAAATGGCTCTGAGCACTATGGGACTTAACTACTGAGGTCATCAGTCCCCTAGAACTTAGAACTACTTAAACCTAACTAACCTAAGGACATCACATACATCCATGCCCGAGGCAGCATTCGTACCTGTGACCGTAGCGGTCGCGCGGTCCCAGACTGTAGCGCCTAGAACCGCTCGGCCACTTCGGCCGGCTCCTTGTTCTTGAGCCAAATCTTATTCTCATAATATTTCTGTGTACCCTATCCTTTAACCTACTGTTTGCGTCGATAATCATGTGCGTTTATGTTCTGACGTATAACAAATCTCATTGTAATATTTAATCCGCAAATCATTTCGTAGATATATGCGGAAGCCCATTTCCTGTTGTTTATTATGATAGAGTTCTCTTTTTCTCTGAGTAGATTACGATTTTTATTAAATTATTGTGAATGTGCACTCCTTATTTTGCCAACTAGCAGGGGCCACCATCAATTTCTTCCGATACCGTTGTGTGCATAATTAATTAGCTGGTAGATAAGGAGGGGGTCAAGTGCACGTCTCGTTCTCATGCAAAGTTCGTCTGAATTAAAGAGGTACAAACTCTTTTCCACCCCGGCACCTTGCAAACTTAGGGGGAATAAAGAGACGAATGTAACCAGACCCTTACAGTTGTTACGCGAGGTCGTTTGGCGAATAAGTAGCAAGGTCCGTTCTTTGATGCCAAAATGCGAAGTGTGTCTGTGAAGGGAACAGCATACTGTCAGTTGATATCAATCTAGGAACGAAGGCGAGGCTGAGAATCGAGGCTTTCGTCACTGCGCGTGGCGCTGCTTAACCACTGTGCCGCTGCGGCCCGTTGACTTTAATGTCGATGGCACGCTAAGCAGTGAGGCCGCAGCCACCGCAGGGCGTATCTCGCTCTGATTTGCCATCGGGCCGGGCCATTTAACACGGCTGGTGTGGGGAGCCGCGGTGGCAGGTGGCGCTGCTTCCCACACCACGCCACACTCCACTCACGCCACACTCCAGCACAGGACAGCACGCCCCCGCGGCTTTCAGTGGCGCCAGTAGCGCGCACGGTGGCGGCGGCGGCCGCGGTGGCGCTGCTGCAGCTGACTGCTGATGCCGCTCTGCCGGTGGCAGCGGCGGGCCACGAGCCGCCGAGGGCAATCGATACGGCGTGTCATTACCGCCGACCCTTGCGGATGACGTAACTGTGTGTGTGTGTGTGTGTGTGTGTGTGTCAGGGGGGAGAGGGGGGGGGGGGGTCCGCGGCACCCGCCCACAACGAGATTATATGCGGACGCTGACTGCTGCTCTTTTATGCGCGTGTAGCCATTCGCGAGAGTGTGCCTCATTATTTCGTCCGGCGTAGTCATATTTACACTTCACAGGTGAGGTGACGCAGCGCCGTAGGGAGACCTGTGTGTGTGGCTGTCCTGCTCTTTTCCCCATATATCCGCTCTTTTAAACGAGCTGTATGCTTCCATTCTGCTGATTCCAACGTTTGTAGTCCCATTTCTTTGCCGGTTTTTCAGTATGTAGGTTTGGAGTTAACATCGTTTCCAAATACACAAGAACACACAGGCAGACTTGCGCACATGCAAAGAGGGAATATATATATATATATATATATATATATATATGGTGAGTCAAAAGTCCTTGGACACCTTCATAAGTTGGAAGATTAAAGGGAAAATTGAATTGTGATGATGGGAATATAGGTTTGACGTGGGGCCGCAACTTTTGGAGTGAGTGTCATTCATGGCCGCCATCTTGAAATCCGCCATTTTGGATTCAAGTCATTTTTTTTAAATGGGAAGGGGACTGTATGACACATCAAATAGCTCTGGAATTTAGTGGTGTAATCTGTTTTTGTCTATCTTGTACAGTTTTGATGTTATTAATGTTCAAAATTTGGAATTTACCTTCATACCGACTGCTACAACACATGTTCTACATCTTGTCCATCCCGTGCAATGCACAACTGTAGTCACCACAACCACTCTGACTGCACACGGAGGAGAGTTTCTCCTACAATTTGCTCACAGGCGTGTCGTATGCGTTCCTCCAGGGGACATCTAAAGCAGATAGTGTATGTTGAGAGCATCCGTAATTTGAGACAGCTGGAGGAACGCATACAACACGGCTGTGACCAAATTGCAGGAGACACTTTCCTTAGTGAGCAGTCGGAGTGGTTGCGGCGACTACAGTTGTACATTGCACGGGATGGACAACACGTAGAACGTGTTGTAGCAGTCGGTATGAAGGTAATTTCCCAACTTTGAACATTAATATCTTCTAACCTGTACAATATAGACAAAAACAAATTGCACCACTAAATTCCAGAGCTCAAGCGAGTGTTATTTGATGTGTCGTATACCCCCCTTACCATTTAAAAAAATGACTTGAATCCAAAATGGTGGATTTAAAGATGGCGGCCATGAATGACATTCACTCCAAAAGTTGCGGCCCCACATCAAACCTATGTTCCCAACATCACATTTCAATTTTCCCTTTAATCTTCCAACTAGACACAAAACTCGAACACATTAATTGTTAAATATTGTCTTTCACCTTCATGCTACGTGTGTGAAACCACTTGTCAACAACCGTCGTAAAAACACCATGATGTTTGTTGACAAGTTGTTCAAACATGGTTCAAATGGCTCTAAGCACTATGGGACTTAACATCTGAGGTCATCGGTATCCTAGACTTAGAACTACTTAAACCCAACTTACCTAAGGACATCACACAGATTCATGCCCGAGGCAGGATTCGAACCTGCGACCGTAGCAGCAGCGCGGTTCCAGACTGAAGCGCCTAGAACCGATCGGTCGCAACGGCCGGCGACAAGTTGTTTTTGAACATTATTTGCTTTACGTAACATTCAGGCTCGTGTGTGAGGAGGGAAGGTGTGGAGGGGTAAACGGGGTATCTGCCCGAATGGCAATTTCAGGGGGCGCCGAATTCAATTCTTCAAGAAAATAAGTCTTGTTTCACGAAGCCCCTTGCATCCAGCATACGATGGTCTATCGATTATTCATACGATTTTGAAACGCATCCCTGTTGGTTTTTGAACATTTTTGAACACATTTTAAGTTGATTTCTGAACTAATCATAAGTTCAGAAATTAAGAAAATCAGCCTTCATTTGCAAGGAAAAATTTTATTAGTTTACCTAGGTTTCGACGCCAATAATGGTATCTTCTTCAGAAAATAAATTAAATACTTTAAGGGCCAAACGTTGGCCATGTCACAGAACACTGAAGGCTGATTTTCTTAGTTTCTGAACAATTCTGCTGAAGAGCTGCACTATGTTACAGATATGCAATCATAAGTTGATTTTTAAATGCATGCATAGCGTACGAGCCGCGTGGTCTCAGGCGCCTGCCATGGTACTCGCGGCTCCCCCTGTCGGAGGTTCGAATCCTCACTCGGGCATGAATGTGTGTGCTGTCCTCAACGTAAGTCTAAGTTAAATCAAGTAGTGTGTAAGCCTAGCGACCGATGACCTCAGCAGTTTGGTCCCATAGGAACTTACCACCACCACCACATTAGTGGACGTGATGTCTCTGCCAGGGGAATCCCCGACTCATCTAGAAATAAACTTTCCTGCAGACAAAAGAGGGCGGGGCTGTACGAGCTGAGCGGAATAAAACAGAACGGGTGAGTGCCAATCGCTGTTCGTTTATGTGGTCGACTGGGTGTGCGATTGATTAGCGTTGTTACAATTATTAATGAAATCCATTGATTTAGAGTACCACAGGGGAAAAAACGACTAACAGGAATGTCAGGTAAGAAAAATTACATATTATTATCTCGGTGTATAGGAAAATGAAATTTTTACAGTAAATTTTTGCCAGATTGCGACACTAGTAAGGGCCAGTTGTACAGCCCACAGTCAGTAGGCGCTGAAGTTGTCTTCCTGGAATAAAACGCATCGAACGAACACGTAACAACGTGGGTTAACTGATCCAGAGATTCGGGCAAGGGTAGTGAAATTAACCAGAGAATAAGTATCCTACCATGGACCTTGGTGAGGAGGCTTGCGTGCCACAGCGTTCAGACAACCGTACTGTAGGTGCAAAACAACGGAGGGTATCTGTCGAGACGCCAGAGAAGCGTGTGGTTCCTGAAGAGGGGCAGCAGACTTTTCAGTAGGAGCAGGGGCAACAGTCTGGAAAATTGACTGATCTGGCCTTGTAACACTAACGAGAATCGCGTTGTTTTGCTGATACTGCGAAAGGCTGAAAGAAACGGGAAACTACAGCCGTAATTTTTCCCGAGGGCCTGCAACTCTACTTTATGGTTAAATGATGATGGCGTCCTCATGGGTGAAACATTCCAGAGGTAAAATAGTCCCCCATTCGGATCTACGGGCGGCGACTACTCAAGAGGACATCGTTATCAGGAGAAAGAAAACCGGCATTCTACGGATCAGAGCGTGGAATGTCAGATCCCTTAATCAGACAGGTAGGTTAGAAAATTCAAAAAGGGAAATGGATAGTTTAAAGTTAGATATAGCGGGAATTAGTGAAGTTCGGTGGCAGGAGGAACAAGACTTTTGGTCACGTGAATAAAGGATTATAAATAGGGGTAATACAGGAGTAAGTTTAATATTGAACAAATAGGAGCGCCGGTAAGCTACTACGAACAGCACAGTGAACGCATTATTATAGCAAAGATAGACACGAAGCGCACAACTAAAAAAATGGTTCAAATGGCTCTGAGCACTATGGGACTCAACTGCTGAGGTCATAAGTCCCCTTGAACTTAGAACTACTTAAACCTAACTAACCTAAGGACAACACACACATCCATGCCCGAGGCAGGATTCGAACCTGCGTCCGTAGCGGTCGCGCGGTTCCAGACTGTAGCGCCAGAACCGCTCGGCCACCAGCGGCCGGCGCGCACAACTACCACAGTGGTACAAGTTTATATACCAACTAGCGACACAAATGACGAAGAGATTGAAGAAATGCGTGATGAGATAAAAGAAATTATTCAGGTAGTGAAGGGACTGGAATTAGATAGTAGGAAAAGGAAGAGAAGGAAAAGAAGCAGGTGAATATGGAATGGGGGTAAGGAATGAAAGAGGAAGCCGCCTGGTAGAATTCTGCACAGTGCATAACTTGATCATAGCGAACAGTTGGTTTAAGAACCACGAAAGAAGACTGTATACGTGAAAGAGGAATAAAGACACTGGAATGTTTCAGAAAGATTTTATAATGGTAAGACAGAGAATTAGGAATCAGGTTTTAAACTGTAAGACATTTCCAGGAACATATCTGTACTCTGATCACAATCTACTAGTTATGAACTGTATATTAAAACTGAAGAAACTGCTAAAAGGTGAGAATTTAAGGGGATGAGACCTGGATAAACTAAAAGAACCAATGGTTGTAGAGAGTTTCAGATAGAGCATTAAGTAACGATTGACAAATATAACGGGAATAAATACAGTAGAAGAAGAATGGGTAGCTTTGAGAGATGAAATAGTGAAGGCAGCAGAGGATCAAGCAGGTAAAAAGATGAGGGCTAGAAGAAATCGTTGGGCAACTGAAGAGCTACTGAATTTCATTGATGAAAGGAGACAATACAAAAATGCAGTAAATGAAGCAGGGGAAAAGAAATACAAACCTCTCCAAAATGAGATCGAAAGGAAGTGCAAAATGGCTAAGCAGAAATGGCTAAAGGACAAACGTGAGGATGGTAGAGGCATATATGACTAAGATAAATACTGCCTACAGGAAAACTAAAGAGACATTTGCAGAAAAGTGAACTACCTTTATGAATATCAAGAGCTCAGATGGGAAACTAGTTGTAAGCAAAGAAGGGAAAGCAGCAAGTTCGAAGGAGTATGTAGAGGATCTATACAAGGGCGATGTACTTTAGGGCAATATTATGAAGATAGAAAAGGACGTAGATGAAGATGAAACGGGAGATATGATATTGCATGAAGCGTGTGACAGAGCACTGAAAGATCTAAGTCGAAACAAGACCCCAGGATTAGGTAATATTCCATTGGAACTATTGATAGCCTTGGGAGAGCCAGCCCTGACAAAACTCTACCATCCGGTGAGCAATATCTATAAGACAGACTTCAAGAAGAATATAATAACGCCAATCCCAAAGAAATCAAGTGTTGACAGATGTGAAAAGGTAGAAGGTAGAAGCCGACCTCGGGGAAGATCAGTTTGGATTCCATAGAAATGTTGGAACACGTGAGGAAATACTGACCCTACGACTCATCTTAGAAGATAGATTAAGGAAAGGCAAACCTACGTTTCTAGCATCTGTATACTTGGAGAAAACATTTGACAATTTTCTCTTTCCAGTTCTGAAGGCGGCACGGGTCAAATAGAGGGATCTAAAACGTATTTACAATTTGTACTGAAACCAAATTGCAGTTATAAGAGTCGAGGTGCATGAAAGGGAAGCAGTGGTTGAGAAGGGAGTAGGACAGGATTGTAGCCTATCTCCGATGTTATTCAGTCTGTATACTGAGCAAGCAGTAAAGGAAACAAAAGAAAAATATGGAGTAGGAATTAAAACCCAGGGGAAGAAATGAAAACTTTGAGGTTTGCCGATGGCATCGTAATTCTGCCAGAGACAGCAAAGGACCCTGTAGAGCAGTTGAACGAAATGGACAGGGTCTTGAAAGGAGGATATAACATGAACATCAACAAAAGAAAAACGAGGATAGTGGAACTAAATCAGGTGATGCTGAGGGAATAATATTACGAAATGAGACACTTAAAGTAGTAGAGGAGTTTTGCTATTTTCGGAGAAAAATAACTGATGTTGGCCGAAGTAAGAGGATATAAAACGTAGAGTGGCAATGGCAAGGAAAGTGTTTATGAACAAGATAAATTTGTTAACATTGACTGACAGTGTCAGGAAGTCTTTTCTGAAAGTTTTTGTATGGAGTATAGCCATATGTGGAAGTGAAACAAGGACGGTATATGGTTTAGACAAGAAGAGAATAGAAGCTTTCGATATGTGATGCTATAGAAGGATGCTGAAGATCAGATGGGTAGATCACATAACTAATGAGGAGGTATTGAATAGAATTGGGGAGAAGAGGAATTAGTGGCACAACTTAACTAGAAGAAGGGTTCGGTTCGTAGGACACGTTCTGAGGCATAAATGGATCATCAGTTTAGTTTTGGAGGGAAGTACAGAGGGTAAAAATCGTATACGGACACTAAGGCATGATTACACTAAGCAGATTCAGAAGGATGTAGCCTGTAGTAGTTATCCGGAGATGAAGAAGCTTGCAGGGTAGAGGAGCATGGAGAGCTGCATCATACCAGTCTCTGGACTGAAGACCACAACAACAACTAGTGTTAACAATGGCGGGAATATTTACAGAATTAGTGACGACGAAGTTGTTTGTCAGATCGAGGATGGAGAAGAAACGGGGACATCACGCAAATGATATGGATGAATATGACGACTTTTAATTTATATAAAAATTTCGCATTACTATTTTTCGATCTCTTGCTTGAGAAACTGGAGCGCACGAATGAAATGTGAAACAATTTCCTAACATAAAACGTTCTGCTTGTAGTAGCTCGATAGGCATTTGATACTGGTACTTCGTGAATTATATTATGTTTTGTTATAAAAATGCCCATTTGTTCCAAGAGAGTGTCGCTAATTTGGTGTGTGTTACAATTGCTACAATATTAGGAAGGCCTGTTTCGTTTTATCTAGCAGACAGTGACAAAATATACGTAATCAAATCGAGAAACCACACCAGTCTTGAGTACTATTCGTATTAACAGCTTGTTCAGTATTACACAACGACATTTTGATTTTTCGTGTAGCAAAACGTTTGACGAACTTTAATGAAATAATAGATTCTTTCGCAGGAAGGAAAGCACCCTGTGGAAAGCTGTATCAAGATTAGAGAGAAACACCTACTGGGACCTTAGGTTTCAAAAAATCTGTATTGTCTTGCTTTTCTCTTGTCTTCAAAGGTTTTATGTTTCCTATATTTAATTTTATTTCACCAAAATCGAAAGTTATTAGCTAATAAGCAATAATGAGTGCCAATTTTCTGAAGAGTTCTTATACTCCCGGTTACCAGAAATCGTAGGTTGTCAAAACGGCCAACTGGGAGCAGGAGAGGCGCCACAGAACATTTTACTTTCCGCTGTCCTGGATGGCTTCCATTACAAAATATACGCGTTTGAATTCCACATAGCGAAATACAGCGACGTGCGACAGAAGAATGCTGTGTGAATGGGTGTTGCACTGCAATTTGGAACGCATAAGGCCAATTAACGTGTCTTACATTTCCTCGAACATATATGTTTTATATATCAAACTCTTCATTACGATGTGTGCTACAAAATGAACATATTTTTGAAAAATCTTTTGGCAGGTCTACAGTAGCGAGACAGGGCCTTTCGGCAGATGAAAAGCAGTCTAAAACGTAGGGGGGAGGGGGAGGGGAGTGGGGACTGGAGGGGCTCTTAGGCTGTAGGGAAACCGACCCTCCTATAGGAGACAAACTTGATTAAAAACAGCGAAGGACACTCTACAAAACATGAAGAGATGGTTCCACAGCCGTAGTGAAGGCTACCATCTAAGGGGAGATGATCCCTAAAGAAAAACGATTACTGTGGGACACCTGGAGGTGGCAGCCCCGCTACCTATCTACAGGTCGGAATCTTGTAACAGAGGAATTACAACATTACTCGCAAAAAAACAAGAAGAAAAACAGACTGCTATTTAATGATAACCAAAACTAGGAAAAGAGGTTAAGAATTAAATGAGTGTGAAATTGTTGAAAAAAGCCACATGGAATGTTAAAGGAATGACCACTAAAGAACAACAACTAGGAAGGGAATTGAGCACTGCGAGAATTGGTATATCTGTAATAACAGAAACAAAGAAAAAAGTGCAAGGCCATAATGAAATTAATGGTTATATTAGGATGTACAGCGCAGTAAGTAGAACTGGACGAGCAAAAGCTAGAGTTGCAGTTATGATCGAAAGTAGACATAGGAAATGGTTGCGATCATATAAGTTCCTCAGTGAAAGAGTAATATATTTAATGTTAAAGATATCTGGGAAGTTGGTGACTATAATTGGTGCAAAAGCTCCAGAGGAGGGAAAGACAGACGAAATGCATGCAACATATGAATGCGTGCAGAAGACAATTGGTGGATACCTACAGCCAAATATTTAATACAATAAATTTCTTTATTTCCGTCTATGATCACAAACTTGTTAAGTCCTCAGGCTAACGGTTTTGGTCATAATGATCCTCTTCAGATCTCTTTTAAAAGCATGTCCTAGTATAACAGAGTCATAGCGGCATCGTCAAAAGGTAAACGCAAAATCAGCTCAGCATCGTCACACATAAATAACATGTAATGAATGTGTGAAAATGCTGAGCTGGTTTCTGCTTGCCGATTCCACTATGGCTCCGTTGTACTAGGACATGTTTTTAAAACAGATCTGAAGATGATCATTGCTGACCAAAACCGGTAGTCCGAGGACCTAACAAGTTTCCGTCTTCCGCTATAAATTTTACTATCTATAGCGTCAGCTGAGGAGTAACATGTTTGCCTACCATACACGGCTCAATAAGAAATGTGCAGGTTCTCCGCAGAATCAGTGAGGAGGGAAACACGTGGAAAATACGGGTGTGAAGAAGGGGCTCGATAATAGGTCACGTGATAAGATAGCAAGGACTAATAGCCATGGTACTAGAAAATGAAATGAAACGAGGGTTTGGCCAGTGTTCGATTCCCAGTGGGGGTGGATAAGTTTCTTCATTTGTGTACTGGGTGTTGTGCAGCCCTCAACACCAGTGCGAAAGTCGCCCAATGTGGCGTAACGTGAAGTAAGACTTGCACCCGGCGGCCGGATATCCCTGGGTGGGGACTCACGGCCATCAGCGCCAAACCTTCGTTTCATTTCATTTTCTAGTACCATGGCAATTAGTCCTTGCTACCTTAGCACGTGACCTGTTATCGAGCCCCTTCTTCATACCCGTATTTTCCACATGTTTCTCTCCTCACTGATTCTGCGGAGAACCTGCACATTTCTTACTGAGCCGTGTATCTCGGCAGCGATATCTCTATAGAGGTAGTTCGTACTACCTTCCCGTTTCGTGCTAGGTTCAAGACGCAGCGCCGTCTGCTGGCCGACTCGCGTATCTGGGAGGAATGGCTCCAAGTCGCAAGGGGTGACGAACTGACTCTGGTGAGCAGCGGTCACTTCCTTCTTCCGGTCGGCGCCGGGCGTAGGTTCCTCAAACGTTGGCGGTGGGAACAGTTGCAGCCAGATTGGTGATATTGCGCGGCCGAGAATATTGCTGTGCCATGGCAGTATGTGCCTGCCCGAGTGTTTTCGGGGGAGGCTAGTGTGTTCCGCTGGAACGATATCTTCTTATCTGGCAGTGACAGTTAAACCCCGCAAAAGTTCTTTCAAGTGAGAGTGCGATAGAACGTTAATGCTGGTTGTGGAGCGCCCGTCTGACACACTCTCTCACGACGTGACTTCGTTTTCACTGTGATTGTTGTCTTGAACTTTGCTGCGGGTAGCTGTTTGCTGGTTCGGTTACCTAATGTAATATGAAGCGACCGTGTTAAGCACTAGTGGTGGGCTATCTGCCCTCATTGTACGTATTTGTTGTTTCCTCGGCCACTCCAGGTTGGTCTGGCATCTGGTTGTTTGTTTGTCTGTTCTGTCGTAGTGGTCTTGTTGGGCTTATGTGGAAATTCATTGTAAGATTGTGCTAAGCTACATTAGCGAGGCTCTAAAAATTTTTAAATGTCCTTTATTGAATCTGGTTTTACTGGTCTTTATTACTGGAGATTTGATTGCCTTGTGTAAATTTAAGAACAGTTATTTCTGATTGTTTTCTTTTTAAGTATGTGCCTTGCAAGATTAAATTTTACCTGGCTAGTGGATCATTAATACGTGTCATGGTGTTATCCTGATGTCTAAATTTGGCCTGGGGAGTGCGGCCTCATTCTTGCCATAAATTACGATTTTTGCTTGGGTTGGGTCGGATACATGAATTAGCATGCTGACGGCTATATACAGGGTGTTTATAAATGAATATCGGGGTTTCAAAGCTTTATAATATTTATTACATTAAACTTACAGTTATAAATGATATGTGAAATGAAAGAGCAACTTAAACAGTTGTGTTTCGCACCAGTGTGCACCTCACTGGCATAGCGAAGCACGCGACTGGTTGAACTTCACTGTACCCAAGCGCTAGATAGGCCCCACGGGTCCCAATGACAGGGCTTGCTGCGCATGGCCTCCACGTTCACCCGACCTAACACCATGCGATTTTTTCCTTGGGGCTTCATCAAGGATCGTGTGTACGTGCCTCTGCTACCAGGAGACCTCCCTGAATTAAAAATCGGATTGAAGCAGCTGTTTATTATTGTTATGGATGAAATCCTACAGCAAGTATCAGATGCAATTGGAGATCATAAAATGAAAGCAGTGATTTTTGCCGATGACCTGATGTAATGGGGAAATTGCGAGAAGGAGGTGCAAGAGCGGTTATATGTATGGGAGGCAACGGCAGCACAATATGGAATGCATTTCTCTGCAAAGAAAAGTGAAATAATCGTCACAACAAGGAAGAAGAATAGGCCAAATGTGGATATAACTTGTGGAGGGGAAAAACTACAAGTGGTAGAGAACTTCAAGTACCTGGGAAGCGTGATTGAAAGTAAGGGGGGAAACGCAATGGAAATAAATGAAAGGTGCAGAAAAGCAGGGCACTTCTACAAATGCATTAGGGGGCTTATTTGGAGCAAGGAGGTGCCACAGAAATCCAAGGGAATTATATACCGAACCTACTTTGTCCCCATATTGGCATACGGAAGTGAGACATGGGTAATGAACAAAAGCGACAAAAGTAGAATACAGGCTAGTGAAATGAAGTTCCAGAGGAGTAGGTTGGGTGTAACAAGACGAGACAGATTGCGAAATGTGTATGTGAGGGAAAGACTAAAGGAGGAACCAGTACAGGACAGGATAGAAAAATCAAGACTGCAGTGGTATGGACACATGAACAGAATGGATGAGGGAAGAATTCCAAAGTGGATGTTTGATCTGCAACTGGAGGGGAAGAGGCCCAGAGGAAGACCAAGAGATAAATAGGTGAAGGGAGTGAAGGAATGTGTGATGAGAAGAGGAGAGAACTGGACGAAGGTGGAAGAGGGGGAATGGTGGAAAGACAGAACACGATGGAGAGGCTTGTGTTCCCGACAGACCCAGCCAGTGGCTGGAAACTGTCCAAGATGATGATGATGACTGAAGCAGCTGTTGCTACAATCGCTGAAGACACACTTATCAACGTTTGGGAAGAACTAGGCATGTGTGCTGTATGGTAAATGATCCTCACATTGAACATTTATAAGGTTCTTGGTAAAACTGCTTCATATGCTCTTTCATTTGACATATCATTTATAAATGTAAGTTTAATATACTAAATATTATAAAGCGTTAAAACCCCAATATTCGTTTATAAACACCCTATATTTACAGTATTTGTTTCTTTTGGTGGCGTGTTAATACCGGTTCCCAAGGACCGGTCTCTTTGAACTAATGAGGCCCTTGCACTGTGCTGTGAGAGCTACTGTTCTTAGTATCACCATAAAGAGTAGTCAGTTTTTTCTGTGGCTTCGTCGCGCTCGCTGATGATTGTGTCCTACCCGCTCTGGACCTATGTTTCCGTCTATTGCATGAAAAAAAAAAAAACAGGAAAAAGAGAGGGCGGTAATTGATGCAATGTCCTGTGTACGTATATTTATGTTTGAATTGTATGCGTTCCATTACCGGTCGCTCATGGACAACCTCAGTGTGTTACAGATATGGTCCCACTTGGGAATACCGTCCAGTAACCTGTTTAGCGGCGATGTGACGTGTATCTCGTTTGGAGGCGAGGGGTTTGGTGTGCCTTTTGCAGGGCTGGTTGTGTTTACATTCACCTGTCGTAATACACCATGATGAGTAGGTATGCTGTTTAGCTTTTTAACTATTTAAAAACTTATTTTGCATTAGATTTTGTCATATTATTGTGTGGGATGTGATCATTAATTATCTGAGCACTGAAGTTTTAGTGCATCTTTGTTCTTATTATTGTTCTCGGATAACGAAATTTTAAGTATTTAAAAACTGACTTGCATAAGAGTTCCTCATTATGACGGTGTGGGGTAAAATTATTAATTAGTTGAGCCGTGGTTTTTAAGTGCAGCTGTATCGTTATTATTGTTCTGGGATAAATATTTTTAACTATTTAACTGTAATGTTGTGAATAAGAATTGTCATTTATTGTTCTGGGATAGAATCAGTATTTATTGTGGTGATAACCTTTGGCTGTTTAAAAGGGCCGACCGTCTAAATACCACGTTGTTAAATTTTCGAGTTTTGATACCTGTAGACGAAATTTCATTGCCTTGGAGATAGAAAAAATTTTTTTGCTCTTTTAAAGCTGCTTTCTAATTAACTGGAAAAGATATATGTTAATTATAACCTGATTTAAAATAGAGTCAGTGTTTAAAATAAAGTCGGTGTATGTAACTAACGTTACTGCTGCCCTTGCGTGTTTTTCTGGTCCATGGTTCTACTCCACAGTCACTTGAACCGTAACTTGAGCCGTTTTAACACAAAGAGACGCATCGCTTATGTTACCAGTTCACATGGTTTTCACTATCCGTCCATAACACATCTCAAACGATTTGATTATAATCTTTCCCGATGTTCCCACAGTCGACGATTCACTTCCATGTAATTCAATGCTCCAGAGGTAGATCCTCAGAAATTTATTCATCAAACTGTGGCCGACTTTTGATACTAGCAGACTTCCGTCCGTCATGTTGCAACTGGGTCGCCGTTGTTTCATTGCGATACCTCCCAACTATATCAGAAGTGTTCTACATTTACACATATACTCCGCTAGCCACCAAGCTGTGTGTGGCGGAGGGCAAAATCACACAACATAGAGATCCGAGGCTTGCTCGTTCTCTAAAGCAGGATAGGTGGCGATCTGTGTCAGGTCTGACGACAGAGTACAGTGCTGTCGCAGGCACAGGTGT
Source organism: Schistocerca serialis cubense (assembly GCF_023864345.2). Classification (NCBI taxonomy): domain Eukaryota; kingdom Metazoa; phylum Arthropoda; class Insecta; order Orthoptera; family Acrididae; genus Schistocerca; species Schistocerca serialis. Next base: position 1,216,334,548 of record NC_064638.1, on the reverse strand, counting down.
TTTGGAGCACTCTGTTCAGCACACAGTGTTGAAAATGGTGTTCCACAGCAGAAGACGTGTTCCCATGTTAACCCAACAGCATCGGCAGCTATGATTACAGTGGGCACGGGGTCATCGAGACTGGACCGCGGATCAATGGAATCGTGTCGCCTGGTCGGTTGAATTCCATTTATTTTTGAACCACATCGATGGTCGTTTCCAGATAACGCCGGCTGCTCGAAACATGAAGCCCGCCTTTGACACTTGCCGTTGGGATCAATATTACGTTTTGGGGGACATTCACCTGGGCTTCCATGGGACCTGTGGTAATAATCGAAGGCACCATGACAGTTGTGGGAAAAGCGCCTCGAGGTTGCAAGACGTGAATACCAAGAAATAGAGCTGGTAGATGCGAGAACTTCCTTAATAGCTGGAACGCCTTGCCATAAAGGGTATCGTACATCCTTTATTGTAAAGCCCTTCTATATACGTAGAAATGGTCCGTCAGTCTGTTTATAGGGAGATTGTTAATATAAAAAGACTAAACGAAGAAATCCAGTTGGATTAATAATGTTGACCAACAGAATTGTATTATAATTCAAATCAAGTAATTGTTTATTAACATTAATCATAAATCAATAAAATGAGACTGAAATGAAATTTGATAAACAATGTGTGACAGTACAATAAAGATGCGGGAAACTTGCGAGAACAGCTCGTTTCTCAAACCTAGTCTATAAAAACCACGATCAAACGCTTATTTGCCGGAAGCTTTGCTCTTTCACTAACCTTGACGTAAAAGAATTTTACATGACTGAGATAAAAGCAGCATTACAAGCAATTAATTATATCAAGCTTAACTACTACCATACACTGCATTAAAATACGTTCTAAGACAAAAAGGAAGCTCCATGAAGGAATTATCTGAATGGGATGGAAGTCGATAGATGTGGTGTACATATACAAACAAATGATAACAATTTTTTAAAAAGCCGGTGATTTATTCAAGTGGGTAAGGCGTTAGTCTACCTCTGGCCCCTACGCAGGCAGTTATTCGGTTTGCATTGATAGATGGAGTTGTTGAACGTCCTTCTGAGGGGCGTGCCAAATTCTACCCAACTGGTGGGAGGGGCCCCGTCCATAATGCTACAAACGTTCTCAACTGAAGAGCGATCCGCCGACATTGTCTGGCAAGGTACGTTTCGGCAAACACAAAGACAAGCATTAGAGAGTCTCGGAACATGCAGGCGGGCATCACCTTGCTGAAATGTAAGCCCAGGATAGCTTGCCATGAAGGGTAACACAACGAGGCGCGACTGTGTTGGAATGGGGCCGCAGATGACAATCAAAGGTGTTCTACTATGAAAGGAGTTGCCACTCCGGACCAACATTCTTGGCTGACAGGCCGCATGGCGTTATGTCAGGCGACTGTCAGGTTGGCATCCCTCCACTGTCCATGCGTCTCCAGACATGTCTACGGACTGGAATCTCACTGACTGGTGTGGAATTGTCTTCAGTGATGAGTCCTCCTTCGAGATCAATTACAATGACCAGCGAAGGCGTGTCTGGAGACTGCCCAGACAGTGGTGGAATACCAACCTCTCCCTGCTATAAGGCCCAAGAACCAGTAGCGACACTCTGAGGTGCCATTCCATTTCATATGACGACCCCTTTGTTTTTCATCCATGACACCCTTCAGCACAGCGGTACGGCAAGTATATTCGGCGCCCCACTCTCTTATCCTTCATGGTAAGCCATCATGGACTTCTGTTTAAGTAGGATAATGCCCACACACACACACACACACAGTGAGAGTTTCTACTGACTGTCTTCGTGCTTTCCAAGCAGTAAGCCTGCTGGATCTCTCACCACTCGGGAACGTTTGGAGGGTCATGGGCAGGGACCTCCTACCAGCTCAGAATTTTGATGATCTAACGCGCCGCTTCGACAGAATGTGGGACGGTATCCCTCAAGAGGACATCCAACACCACTGTCAATCAGTCTTCTGCTTTAACTTCAAGTCATGAATTAGACTAACTGCCTGATACGGTACTCCATCTTTTTATAGTCTTCCCACATTCCACCCTCCAGTGCATTTACAACTGAGAGCCTTCACTTGAAACCTTTCTCCACCCATACGGCCTACCTGTTTCTTCCATTTTCTCATAAGTTGCTTTCACTCTTAGGACTCTTGGACCTTTTATTTCTACTAGTGCAATTCGTTCATTGCGTATTCGTAGTTCAGTACTTGAACTTCCCATTTAACGTGAATACCGGTGACAGAATCTTTACTAGCCCTTTGCTTCCGTTATACTATGCGGTAGATCATAATGTAGTCGTCTACGTGTTAAGTTCCAGATGTTTCCATCTTTGTTTTCGGAACTGCTGCAAAATCTATTTCCTTTTCTTCCAAATGTTCAGATAATTCGACCTCTTTAAGAGCAATTTCCCTAAAGTTCCAAATGACAAATTTCCAAGCGTCATTAAACCATTTTCTCTTGTACCTCTCTCTTGCTCACGTCGTATCCCAGTAAGTAATCACGTTTTCGAGGCGATATTGAGTACTGCAAGTATATTTATTGAATCCTTGCTCTGAGATTTTCCAACCATAGCTCTTAAGTAAGTGAGAATGGTACAGCATTTTCTCTGTACTCAATGTTATGGTTGTACCGCCGACACTCGGCCGTCAGAGCTTCGTCTACTTGTTAGGGTACACCACTGGCAGGTGAGGTTGACATTTGGGTAAACGTGGCTGTATATTCCATCAACACCAAGCCGAGTATCTGCTTCGTACAGGACAGCGTGGACGAACGAGTTATTGACTTGAAGTTGTAATCTTTGTTTGTCTGTACTTCCGTATAACATCTACAGATTTCCGTCCTATTTGGATAATTCCCTCGTGGGTGGTGTGTCATTTTTTTACTTTTTATTTTATTTTTATCTTTATTTTTATTTATTTATTTTATCTTAGAGTGTATTCCAATTTCACTGCTGCTTCAATTCTCACAAATGCAGTCTTCTCACCTCTCAGAAATGTTGGAGATGTGTCAGACGCATCCGGAAGACTTCTTCAGCCGTCTCGATTGGCATGACACAGCTGCAACATCCCCACGGATGCCGTAAACCAATTACCGCATGATACTTCATTTTGTCAGTGTGATGCGCCATCTTGGTTGGCTCCTCCAGCGGCGTGCTACAGTACTGAGGCACGAAGATTAATTAACGAAGTTAATTGTTTCGAGGCGATGTGTTCAGTAAACCAAACCATGACGCCTAAAGTTGAAGCGTTCGTGTCGTACGCTTACTTACGAATGTTCCAAAACCCCAGCGTAATTATGATTCAAAGCAAATACTGTTAACTTGTGGTAATGGTTGTTAATCGCTGCACTGCATAGGTAATTTACGCTAGTCAAAAGCATAAATTATACCATCAGCATTTTTTTCGTTAAATGTCATCTATATTAATAAGAAACCTGCAAAAGTATCGTGTCTGCCTATTTGTCTTTGAACACGCTAAGCTGAAAAACTACTGGATAAATTTTCGTAGGGTTTTCTTATGTAACTGGAGCTTGGTTTGGGGTAGCATATAAGCTTTTGTTCATTGAAAGCGGATTGCGTAAGAAAAGTATATTGCGATTTAAAATTTTACTGAAACATATATGTCTATCTGAACACGCTGATGACCAAAACTACTAGACGAATTTGCATGGGTTTTCGCAGGTAGCTTCATTATAGCTTTCAGTACGGCATATGCATTATTTCATCAAAATCGGATCACTTAAAAAAGGATATCCACACGTATTGGAGGAATATATGTATGTATGTATGTACGTTCGTTCCACATCTCCTCCGAAACCACTGGAAACTTGATACACATACCAGATAATGTCTGGAAACAATCACTATCATTTTGGGGGTAAGAAGGGGGATGGAATTGGGGGTAGAAAAGAGAAGTAGGACACGACGCGCGAGTAGCCAGATTTTACTCCCCCGAATATTTTAGAACAATAGCACTTAATGAGTTGCAACAAACGTTCCACATCATTTCATAAATTTTCATATTAGGAAAAACTTTATAGCTTACATTTTTACTGTTCATTTTCGCATTGGCATAACGTTTTAATTTAGGTTTTTACTACTGACAGTATTCGAGACACATTTTGCAGACAGTGTTAACATATACCACTGAATTTATCTGCAACACGATATCGTTTTACGACACACAGCTCACGATACACGACGTCGTAAGAATCTAGATGCGTGAAAAACTGTCGCGTCATGCATGACGTTGAAATTTAGTATTACTAATTCACTGAAACGATTTCCACGAAATTGGCTAATAAGACTGTTTGAAACCTAAGGAAGAATATAGAATGCTTTTAAAAGAGTGTACTACAAGATACTTATTGATTTGAAGAAAATTACGCGAATTAGGGAAAAATGTTTGCTCTTTGACTTCAACGACACGATTCAAAGCCATGAATACAATGCTTATACAGTCATTAGTGTCCGTTACTTCTGGTTATCCGTCTTGAGCTTAATGCAGTTTATATAAAGAGCATTAAGCCAGACATGTTTCGCTCTTATTTATAATCTTCCGTGGTTATTCTCCAAATTCGATACAGACAATAGAACATTTTTGGTCGTTTTAGGATAAAAACAACGTTTTGTTTATAATGTTTCTGTGCAAGTTTCTTACGGCTTTTCCGTATATACTCTGCTTCTTCTCTCCCAACTAGCAGCTGTTGACATCGAAAGATGTGATTCACGTATGCACTTGGCAGTTTTTGCTATTCAGCAGTATTTCTTGCGCTGTATTATTTACACTTCACTTTTGTAAACTGTTCCTCATTCTGCACAGTAACAGTGTTTATGACTCTTCGTTTGTTTCCGTTCAACTTGTGCGAGTTGTCAACCTGTGAACCTACTTTTGTCTGTGTGTGTGTGTGTGTGTGTATGTGTGCGTGCGTGTGTGTATTAGTCAGTGTAAATTAATGAAATTGTGTCGTATGCTAGGTAGGGGTGTGAGAGAAGATAGGTTGTGGGAGGGTTGATTCCATTTCATTTGGGGGGGGGGGGGGGGAGAGGATAGGAATGGGTCTGGATGGTGATTACAGAACAGAATTTGGGACGATATGGTAATGGTAAATGCAGCCTGTGGTAATACATGTATATTTAATGTTATACACTGAATAGCCAAAGAAACTGGTACACCTGCCTAAAATCGTGTAGAGCACCAGCGTACACGCAGATGTGCCGCAACACTGCGTAGCATGCACTCGACTATTGTCTGAAGTAGTGCTGGGGGGAATAGACACCACGAACACCGCACAGCTGTCCACGAATCAGTAAGGGTACGAGGAGTGGAGATCCCTTCTGAACAGCATTTTGCAAGGCATCCCAGATATGCTAAATAATGTCATGTCCGTGGAGTTTGGTGGACTGCGGAAGCGTTTAAACTCAGATGAGTGTTCCTGGAGCCACTCTGTAGCAATTCGGTACGTATGGGGTGTCGGAATGCACAATGGATATGAATGGACGCATGTCATCACACAGGATGCTTATGTACGTGTCACCTGTCAGAGTCATATGTAGACGTATCAGGGGTCCCATTTCATTCCAATTGAACACGTCCCACAGTGCCTCGACCAGCTTGAACAGTCCACTGATGATCAACCAGGCAACATGATTCCAGTCATTACCAGTTCAATATCAGTATTGACGGGCCCAGCCAAGGCGTAAAGCTTTGTGTCGTGCAGTCATCAAGAGTACACGTGATAGCCTTAAGCTCCCAAAGCTCATATCGATGATGTTTCGTTAAATGGTTCGCATGTGACACTTGGTGATGATCCAGCACTGTAATCTGCATTAACGGGCGGAAGGTTTGCACTTTCGTCGCGTTGAACGATTCTCTTCCGTTGCCGTTGCTTCCGTTCTTGCAGGATCTTTTTCTAGCAGCAGAGATGTCGGCGAATTGATGTTTTACTGGAGTTCTTATAGTCACGGTAATCTCGTGAAATGGTCGTATGGGAAAGTGTCTACCTGACCTCCACCTTAGAGACGCTGCGTCCCATAGTTCGCACGCGGACTATAACACCACGTTCAGATTCGCTTAAATATTTATAACCTGCCATTATAGCAGCAGTAACCGAATTAACAACTGCGCCAGGCACCTGTTGTCGTATATAGGCGTTGCCGATCGCAGCGCCGTATTCTGTCTGTTTACATATCTTTGTATTTGAACCCGCATGCCTATACCAGTTTCTTTGGCACTTCAGTATATTAAGAGGTCAATCAGTTTAAAGAGTGTGTCGTTTCCCAAGCTGGTCTGATCGTTTATGAGTTGCTGCTTATCTGTTATGGTTCTTTAAATGCGTTAGTATTCTTGTAAGATGAGGAAGTGCTTTTGTTGTTGTTTACCCTTACGATTTCCATGTCTGTGTCTGTCGTGGTAATCTTACGTTGTTGTTGGTGTAAGTGTTCTGCAAAACTTGAATGATTTTTCCTATACTTCCATGCTCTTACATGTCCTCCTGGTTTCAACTATGAGTCTTTTATCGCATTTATTGCATTTCTGTTGGTATATTCCTGATTTTATATATACACTACTGGCCATTAAAATTACTACACCAAGAAAAAATGCAGATGATAAACGGGTATTCATTGGACAAATATATTATACTAGAACTGACATGTGATTGCATTTTCACGCAATTTGGGTGCACAGATCCTGAGAACTCAGTACCCAGAACAACCACCTCTGGCCCTAATAACGGCCTTGATAAGCCTGGGCATTGAGTCAAACACAGCTTGGATGGCGTGTACAAGTACAGCTGCCCATGCAGCTTCAACACGATACCACAGTTCATCAAGACTAGTGACTGGCGTATTGTGACGAGCCCGTTGCTCGGCCACCATTCATGAGACGTTTTCAAATGGTGAGAGATCTGGAGAATGTGCTGGCCAGACCAGCAGTCGAACATTTTCTGTATCCAGAACGGCTCGTACAGGACCAGCAACATACGGTCGTGCATTATCCTGCTGAAATGTAGGGTTTCGCAGGGATCGTAACACATCTGAAATGTAACGTCCACTGTTCAAAGTGCCCTCAATGCGAACAAGAGGTGACCGAGACGTGTAACCAATGGTACCCCATACAATCACGCCGGGTCATACGCCAGTATGGCGATAACGAATACACGCTTCCAATGAGCGTTCACTGTGATGTCGCCAAACACGGATGCGACTATCATGATGCTGTAAACAGAACCTGGATTCATCCGAAAAAATGACGTTTTGCCATTCGTGCACCCAGGTTCGTCGTTGAGTACACCATCGCAGGCTCTCCTGTCTGTGATGCAGAGTCAAGGGTAACCGCAGCCGTGGTCTCCGAGCTGATAGTCCATGCTGCTTCAAACGTCGTCGAACTCTTCGTGCAGATGGTTGTTGTCTTGCAAACGTCCCCATCTGTTGACTCAGGGATCGAGACGTGGCTGCACGATCCGTCACAGACATGCGGATAAGATACCTGTCATCTCGACTGCAAGTGATACGAGGCCGTTGGGATCCAGAACGGCGTTCCGTGGTAGAGCACTTCCCCGCGAAAGGCAAAGGTCTCAGTCCGGCACACAGTTTTAATCTGTCAGGAAGTTTCATATCAGGGCACACTCCGCTGCAGAGTGAAAATCTCATCCTAGTACAAAATAATGGTGCCCATCAGCTGGAAGTTTTAATTTGAGTATGTTTATCTTATTTTTCTTCTCAAAATTTTTTCCTGATTCTCGACCACGGATAGAATGATAGCAGTTCTGAAACAATCAATATCTTTCCATCACCCACTAGGGGCAAACCATTTGTTTGTCGTACTGAGCTAGCCCGATATGAGTTACGATCCGCGCCCACTGCATCGATTGGAGTTTGAAAAGTAAAAGAGGAGTTCCTCTCAGTATTGGATCTGTGAGGTCGTGTCGCAAGTCCAACCTCGATAGCTAAACCGGTGAGAATATGACCCGCGAAAGGTAAGGTTATATGTTCTAACTATGCTGTCAATGGGTTTGTCATTGTTACATTAATATGGCATTAATCCGAAACGTCTCTTGTTGATCAATTTAGAATTAGAAACAGTTTTTATTTACGCCAGGAACTGTGAAAACACGCTGCCACAAAAAAACAACACCGCCAAGGACTGTGTTCAGTGCCATCAGGATATATTAGGAGCCTACCTATGGGTTGTAGAGTTTTTTTCTTCTAATCATCCGATAATCATCAGATAAAGCCGGAAGTTACCGCCCTATCGCTCTTCTCAGCTGCTGCTACAAACTTCTAGAATGGCTACTCCTCAACAGGCTGGGCCCACGAGTCCCAGAAGTCATCCCACCAGAACAGGCAGGCTTCAGACCCAATAGGAGCTGCACAGACCAGGCCCTAAGTCTAACGACATATATTGAAGCAGGTTTTCAAATCAAAAAAAGACTGCAGTAGCTTTCATAGACCTAACAGCTGCCTATGACAGTGTATGGAAGGAAGGACTTCTACACAAACTGATAAAAGTAATCCTCTGCCGTATGACACTGAGACTTATCAACAACATGCTTTTGGATAGATACTTCCAGGTGTTACAGGGTAATGACATAAGCAAACAGAGGAAACTGTACAATGGCCTGTCCCAAGGATCAGTTTTAGCACCTATGCTCTTTAATCTTTACATCTCTGACCTGCCTGAAACCATCTCAAGGAAGTTCAACTATGCTGATGATATGGCCATAGTTATCCAAAGCAAGCAGTTTGGAGACACTGAAAACATCCTCACAACTGACCTAAACAAATTGGATGAGTATTTCACCAAATGGAGGCTAATACCAAATCCCATCAAGACTGAAGTCAGCTGTTTTCATTTGAACAACAGAATGGCGGGATATGAGCTGAAGGTTCATATGAATAACAGTCAATTGCGACATCAGTCACATCCAAAGTACCTGGGAGTCACTCTAGATAGGAAATTATCCTTCAAAAGATACCTGGAAAATGTATCCAATAAAACAAGCTCACGGAACAGCCTCATTCAGAGGCTCTGCAGCACTAACTGGGGAGCAGCAGCAGACACGCTACGAACCTCTGCACTCGCCTTAGTGTACTCTGCATCCGAGTACTGTGCGCCAGCGTGGTTAACCAGCAAGCATGTAAACAAGGTGGACACCCAGCTCAACGCTGCTATGAGAACCATAACTGGATGCATAAAGACTACCCCACTATATTGGCTTCCAACACTTAGTCGTTGAGCTCCACCCTCCCTGCGAAGATAGGAAGCTCTGATGAAGGAATACACAAAAATAATGAATAACCCCCTACTTCCTATCCATGAAGATGTCCCAACTTTGGAAAGAATACGACTCCGCTCCAGAAATCCCCCTTTAAGACTGGCCCATCAACTGTCAGCTGCCAACTTCAGCATGGATACTAAATGGCACGATAGCAGGAGTGATAGTGCCTCCCCTGACAACCGTGAACTTATCTGTCCATCAGAGAAACCTAAGGGCTTTGTACTGCCACTACAGCTATGGAAAAGCCTAAACAATCTACACAAGTGGGGAAAGCTTCTCAGCCCTAGCTGTGACTGTGGGGCACCTAATCAAACAATACAGCACATCGCCCAGGACTGTGAATTAAGAGCCTACCAGAGTAGTCGGACTGACTTCTTCAACGCCACACCGCCCTACCTAGAATGGATCGCCAATTTGGACGTCAGAATTTGAAGACTTGTGTAACTCAAAATATCTGCTGTGATGTTAATTTTTATTGTGTTTATGTATTGTATTTTATCTGAATACGTATCCTTCACTTATGTACTTTATAGTGTACTTTATCACATAATTTCATAATGTAATAAGTGTAAACCATGTGTATAGCGCCATACGCTAAATAAATAAAAAATTAATTTCTTCAAATACTAAATGTTATGAGTTCAGAGGTGAAAGGTGATCGCAACATGCATTCTAGCATAAAGCCATGCCCCAGCCGACGAGTACGTACTCCTGCCGAACAACAGTAGCCATTTGAATGGGGTCGTATTGTGGGCCTGTGGGAAGCTGGATGGAAACAACTAGCTACTGCTGCATGTTGTACTCAAGGTACCAGTTTCGTGTCGCTACTTTCAACAGTGGACTGTGGACTGGATTCTAGACGTCGCGTAGTCCAAACGTACAGCTAGATCGATGCATCGTTTGACCAGCAGTGGCCCATCGAACATTATCCATGGAAGGGATTCCGGGCGTATCATACATGTCCTGCGTCACTGACCACCACTGGGAACGGTCTGCATGCAGTGGTACTCACATCACTGTGCCAGGCAGCAACAGACACTTCGAAATTGCCAATTAAGGGTACTGTAGTGTCGACTCTTGAGTAGAGTGGTGCTCAGTCGTTGTCAATGATAAAAGGAGATTTTGTCTATATATGAGTGACAGACGCACACATGTTTGGCGTAGACATGGTGAGCGGCCTAAACCGGAGTGCATACGCCCACTACACATAGGTCTCACTTCAGACTTATTGATGTGTAGGGCCTTCCGTTACAACTCGCAGTCACATTTGGTATTTCTGCAAATAATATCGTATATCTAGGGCTAACTTCGTGGATTTTGTAACGGTATTTGCAGCGGTGAGAGCAATTGCAGTATTTGTATAAATTCTCGTTATAGTTTGGTATATTGATGCGGTTGTTTGGACACTCTTTAGAGTTAAATACACTACTGGCCATTAAAATTACTACACCACGAAGATGAAGTGCTAGAGACGCGAAATTTAAACGATAGGGAGAAGATGGTGTGCCTCGTATCACTAGCAGTCGAGATGACAGGCATCTTATCCGTGTGGCTGTGATGTATCGTGCAGCCACGTCTCGATCCCTGAGTCAACAGATGGTTCGACAAACTTTGCAGCAGCAGGCCATGTCTGCGGTTACCCTTGACACTGCATCACAGACAGGAACGGCTGCGATGGTGTACTCAACGACGAACCTGGGTACACGAATGGCGAAACGTGATTTTTTCGGATGAATCCAGGTTCTGTTTACAGCATCATGATAGTCGCATTCATGTTTGGCGACATCGCAGTGAACGCACATTGGAAGCGTGTATTCGTCATCGCCATACTGGCGTGTCACCCGGCGTGATGGTGTGGGTTGGCATTGGTTACACGTCTCGGTCACCTCTTGTTCGCATTGACGGCACTTTGAACAGTGGACGTTACATTTCAGATGTGTTACGACCCGTGGCTCTACCCTTCATTCGATCGCTGTGGAACCCTACGTATCAGCGGGATGATGCACGACCGCATATTGCAAGTCCAGTACGGACCTTTCTGGATACAGAAAATGTTCGACTGCTGCCCTGGCCAGCACATTCTCCAGATCTCTCGCCAATTGAAAACGTCAGGTCAAAGGTGGCCGAGCAACTGGCTCGTCACAATACGCCAGTCACTACTCTTGATGAACTGTAGTATCGTGTTGAAGCTGCATGGGCAGCTGTACCTGTACACGCCATCCAAGCTCTGTTTGACTCAGTGCGCAGGCGTATCAAGGCCGTTATTAGGGCCAGAGGTGGTTGTTCTGGGTACTGATTTCTCAGGATCCATGCACCCAAATTTCGTGAAAAATGTAATCACATATCGGTTCTAGTATAATATATTTGTCCAATGAATACCCGTTTATCATCTGCATTTCTTCTTGGTGTAGTAATTTTAATGGCCGGGAGTGTATTTCTAAACATGTAATCTTATAGTTCTGCAACAATGCACAACATGTTAATAAAGTGACTTGTCCGTTTTGGTGTTGCAATTTTTCTCTGTAGTGTAGTTATATTACATTCAATAAAGTTGTTTAGCGCGTCTTTTGCTATCTCCTTAACATACGGTACATTTTCAGACGCACCAAAGAAAGTTAAAAAAAAACAATATTCCCACTAACATTTTAACATGCAAGAAATGTTTATTTCAGTAATCGTTCAGTCTACCGAAAGAGCTCGATATTTTAGCAGGACTTCTAACCACAGTTACGTTTGAGACGTAGGTGCCGAATCGAAGTACCATTTCTTCGGCAGAAATTATGTGCCTCGGAAGGAGCGATAAAATCCCTTTTAAACTCAATTCTAGTTAAATGGCGTGGAAGGCTTGCATGGCACTTCCTTTGATTTCTTGCCCTCCCAATGTCTCTCCCTTCCGCTAAGAAAGTACATTTGCAGACATAGCGAAAAGTGGAGTGCAAATCTTTTTAAAGAGCTACCCAACGAATTCCGCCCGAAGAAGTAGAACACGTTAGCCGGGTGTATCAAATAATTCATGGCATTGAACTGCAGTGTACTCTACGAACAACAGTGAAATTGTAGCCTGGAAAATGAAGTTCAATAAAATGCAAACTGATGAAACTCTTCCAAATATCAGCGTTTCACTGGAAAGCAATGCAATATTTCCTTAACCAATATACGAGGGTTGGAACTTAAATAGTGGCAACTATTTATTCACAACAGTTACATGTTTGCACCTGTCACTGTCCTTCAGAGTGGTCACCAGCGTTGTGTAGAACCCGTTGCCAGCGATGTGGAGGGCATAGTATACCGTTAGAAGAGCCTGTTCTGTTGGTGGTGCGAATGGAGCGGTCTACTGGCTGTCGAATCTCTGGAACAGTTCTGAATCGAATGCCACGAAGCCAAAACTGAAACGCCAAACCAACGAATGGCGTCATTATAGGTCGATGCGAAAGTCGAAAGTACGTCAGAGCCCGAGTATGGTGAAAGTTACGGTGATTCTCATGTACGACATTGATGGTGTTATCCTAATGCATTACGTTCCTCCACGGCAGACCGTCAATGCACAGTATTACTGTTCGTTTTTGGAGCATCACCTGCGACCTGTTTTGCGAATGAGGTGGCGGCACTTTCTGCGCAACCCACCGATCATTTTGCTCGACAATGCGCGGGCCCATACAAGCTGTGGCTATATTCGGTCGATGGGACTTGGAAGTACTGTACCATCCACCATACTCCCCGGACTTAAGTCCTCGTGACTTTGACTTGACTCCAAAGTTGAAGGAACCAATCCTTGGAATGCGCTTCAGGACTTGTAACAACAACTGTACATATAATAATTTTTTTCTTCTGATTTTCGATAAATTAGTGTAAGCAATGTTTTGATTTCATTTCTTTTTCTTTTCGTGTCATTATGTTAAAGAAACTGTAAGCAACTTTCGAGGTGAATATTAATGTTTATGTCAATTTTCAAGCTATGCTATAACAGAATTGAAGTGTAACCCATGTTGAATCTATTGTAATACGTTTAAAATTGTAATTGTGCGCCTGGTCCATACGTAGGCAATGTATTAGGATATGTGGAATGAAAAACCTTTGGCGAATACCCTATCTGTAGGGGAGCGGTAAAGGGTGGATGGCAGGCGAGCGCGGGAAAATGCACACGGACACGGCATAACGGGCTCAACAATACAGTCGGAGTTGGGCATCGGTCTGAGTAACACGTTCCGGATCGAGGAGGCTATCCTGGAAAAAATGATTTCATTGAGCCTCGGATGTGCCGTTTCCGACGACTATACAGCATGGCTATAATCTATGGGCACTGAATTGAAAAGGATTGCGACGCCAAGAAGAAGCAAAGTGCCGATACAGCAAGAGCCATAGCTGCGATTGTATGTGTGCTGTGCGCCTCGCCATCTCGCTGCCCGCCAACCGCCGCATCGACTCGAACAGGTTGAATCTTTAGAATTGTATTCGTGTGGACCACTGTTAATTTTATTCCTGACTATTCAATAATAACTTAACTTTTACCAGAATTGCCCTATCAACTAATTATCCTTATCACTAACCTAGAAAGGGTCCTTTCCACATGTTGTGCAATCCGAGTGTCCCGAAATGAAGATTTAAAGTTTATGTTAATAAGAATTACCTGCAGACCTATCTATGCTAGAAAGATGTTTAAGGAGCTTTATTGTTAATGAAAATATAAGCAAAGAACAAAGGTCTGATAAAGTTTGAAGATAATTTTGGAATTAGTTTAGTAATGAAGCTTAAATAATTTGAGACAAAAATAATGGTAGTTAAATGAGGAAGTAATAAGACTAAAAGAGTAGTAACTCATATTTTGTAAATCTTGAGTGCTTAATGTTTCCAATAGTTAATAGTTTCAACCCAGTGATCATAACAGTTTCAGGGTCCCCCCCCCCCCCCCCTTCCACTCTTTTCTTTTCTATTCATGTAAATTCTGGAGTGTACTGAACTGATTTGACCTGCAAAGTTAAAGTCAATATAAAACCTAAATTTATCAGTGTTTACTCTTATTAAAATTGACATTGTATGTGTGTTTCAAAAGTGCTATTTCTAGGGTAGTCTATGCCCGATTTCAGTCGGATCAATAGAAAAAATGCAGTTTGTAGTAATCATTGTAGTGTAATGTTGTGTATTTACAGCTTGTCCAAATTAGTACAGAAAGGGAAAATATTAGTTCAGTAGATTTTTCTGGTTCTAAAATTTACCATATAATGCAGTATTACGACGTGTTGTTACGCTTGTATGTACACCCACTTGTACAAGGAAAAAACTCACTTAATGCCTAATTAGGCTGGCGACCGTATTATTAACAATTGGTAGCATCTGCTGTGCATATTCCGTGCCCGTCCTAACGTGTAGTTGCACTTTATACTTGCTTGACGTATCATTGTTGTTACTGACTGGGTATAAGTCCGATTTTGCTTCCATTCAGGTACACGCGGTCAACATATGTACTAAAATCCTTTCTTATAAGGTGAAACCCGTCAACTTATCATAGTACAGGCTTTAAAAAGTTAACGTACGCCCGAGCGGAGACGTTACAAACTGTTCCAGAGCTTCGATGGGGAGTAGACCGCTGCATTCGCACCATCAACAGAACAGGCTCTGCTAACGGTAAACTGCGCCTCCCACATCACTGGCAACGGGTTATACACGATGTTGGTGACCACTTTGAAGGAAAGTGACAGGTGCAAATAAGTAACTCTTCTGTATCGGTTGTGAATAAACAGTTGCCACTATTTAAGTTCCATCCCTCGTAGCTGAGCGGTACGTATGCACATAATATTTACTGAACACCAGTATACATACTCCTACGATTTGACTACATAAGACTACGATAAAAGGACGTAGACTGTGACGTATGGAGGTATGGGTCGGGCCGGCAATCGTGGAAGGGTAGCCTAGACAACTCATTAAGGTGACCGCTTGGGTTAAGCGGGAAATTCGGGTTCACGTCCCTGTCCGACACCACGTTTCACATGTCATAATTGGGTAAAACATTATACCAATTGCAGACAACGTGAAATTCTGATTCATTCAATAATTTGGAATTGATAGTAGCAACCTGGAGACAGTTAACCTTTCCCATGAAGGAACGGAATTTTCAGAGGGGAAAAATTCTTTCGTAGTATGCATTTCTTTTTCAAATTTACACCACTCTAGATTCAGACGTGCGTCAAAGATAAAGGGGAAGCTTACACTATGTGATCAAAAGTATCCGGACACCTGGCTGAAAATGACTTACAAGTTCGTGGCACCTCCCACGCCCCCCATCGCTGTGCTGGAATTCAGGCATACGTTCAGTGAGGTGCTGGAAGGTTTCTTGGAGAATGGCAGCACATTCTTCAAGGAGTGCTGCAGTAAGAAGAGGTGTCAGTTTCGGTCGGTGAGGCCTCGCACGAAGTTGACGTTCCAAAACATCCCAAAGGTATTCTATAAGATTCAGGTCACGACTCTGTGCAGGCAAGTCCGTAACAGGGATGTTATTATCGTGTAACCACTTCGCCACAGGCCGTACATTATGAAAAGTTGCTCGATCGTGTTGAAAGATGAAATCGCCATCCACGAATTACTCTTCAGCAGTGGGAAGCAAGTAGGTGCTTAAAGCATCAATGTAGGCTTCTGCTGTGATAGTGCCACGCAAAACAACAAGGGTGCAAGCCCCCTCCATGAAAAACACGACCACGCCATAACACCACCGCCTCCGAATTTTATTGTTGGTACTACATACACTGGCAGATGACGTTCACCGGGCATTCACCATACCAACACATTGCTATCGGATCGCCAGATTGTGTACCGTGATTCGTCACTTCATATAACGTTTTTCCACTGTTCCGTAGTCCGATGTTTACGCTTCTTACATCAAGCGAGGGGTCTTTTGGCATTTACTGGCGTGATATGTGGCTTATGAGCAACCGCTCGACCATGAAATCTAGGTTTTCTTACCTCCCACCTGTCATAGTACTTGCAGTGGATCCTGATGCAGTTTGGAATTTCTGTGTGATGGTCTGGATAGATGTCTGCCTATTACGCATTACGACCCTCTTCGACTGTCGGAGGTCTCTGTCAGTCAACAGACGAGGACTGCATCTACGCTTTTGTGCTGTACGTGTCCATTCACTTTTCCACTTCATTACCACATCGAGAACAGAGGACCTAGTGATCTTTAGAAGTGTGGAAATCTCGCGTGCAGACGTATGACACAAGTGACACCCAATCATCTGACCACGTTCGAAGTCCGTGAGTACCGCGGGGCGCCCCATTCTGCTCTCTCACGATGTCTAATGACTGGTGAGGTCGCTAATATGGAGTACCTGGTAGTAGGTGGCAGCACAATGCATCTGTTATGAAAAACGTTTGTTTTGTGGGGATTCCGGATACTTTTGATCACATAGCGTACATTTAAAGTCTAAAAGTTCTTTCGTTTCATTATGTAGAACAGTGGTCAAGAAATAGATGTATGTATGGAATTTGGAACCAGAGGAAGTCTGGAAGATTGTGGCACGAAACGCGCTTTTCGACGGCTTGGGTGGAGAGTAATGTACGAGTAAAGCACAGATGGAGGTGAACGCTGTCCGGTAGTTGTGCAACTTTGTTCCAGTAACAAGAAAGGAAAGTCAACAAATAAAACTTAATTCTAATAAGTCTGTAAGACGGAGCTGTATCTTATTGGCGCTGTTTCTAACGTTTCTGGCTAGAAGTACTGAAGAAAAGAAAGTATTCGAACATGCCGTTTCAATGGAGGGGAAGTTCTTTTCGCCGAAAGTGCGTGAGGCCAAAAATGGTATGTGCAGCTTGCTGGGCATATATTAGATGGAAGGGATGAACAATATGAAAGAGGCGAATTGGATATTCCGAAATATGGTGAAAAGATTCTACTGTTTAAAGTATTACAGGACTCGAAATTGTCACTACCACATTGTGAATGATGAAAGAAGTTTCAGACAGCAAATATGTGCCAAATATTTGGGTATATTCATTTCACGTGTTAGTCCGCGTTATTAAAAAACACTGAAACACCTATACCACTGACTGGGGCAAGACAACAACTCAGCTACACCCGGACGCCACAGGGACTGTGAGCGATCTGTCAAATTTCAGGAACTTCGTGCGTTTTCTCGACAGCCGTGCATACAACAGCGAAAAATAAGATACGCAGTCGAAGTAATTAAGCATTCCAGCAACATGCAATGGGAGGATGGCTACAAATTATGCACGGCCTGGCTAACAACAATTCCAGTCGAAAAATGCGCGTGTGTTCGCAAGCCAGCAGTCCACGCGGCCTGGGTTCAATAGTGCAAACAAACGGCCACAAAGAACCTGCGCAGCGGCTTCCGTGTCTCGCTGCAGGAAAACATTGCCTCGGGGTACTAGTGCGAATTCGCTTTTACTAGTGTAGCACAAGCATTGATGTACCGTACAGGCATCTCTCCACAAATATCATTACTTCAAACCAAGCAGTAGCATCCGAGAATGCGATGCAGTAGTTACCTGACTAGAGAAATACGACGGTATATAAAATGAAGACCATACCAGAATCTGACAGTGTAATCGCCCTGGAAAGCACCGGTAGAAAGATGGTCGTAGCGTCGGTAGTCTGTTTTCAGTGTTTAGTAATGGTGCGGCCTAACAACTGTGAATGACGTTATCCAGATTGAAGCTGTTTATGAAAGCCTACGAACGTGTATTAGTAGATCTGTCGTATTTAAAATTAACACTGTAATGCTAAAGTACCTTTCTGAAACTGTACAAATTGAGCACAATACTGAATGGAACTTCGACAGCTACATTAGACCAGCGTTAGGTAGCAGCGATATTAAAATCTGCAGGCGGTTATTTAAATTCTTCAGGGTTTTTAGTAAACCGTTATCGCACTGGGTGAGAACTTCCTTTCGAAAAGCCGAGTCGTCGAACTGGTGTCGAACAGAAATAACTGCACCAGGAGGTCGAAAATGCTATACGATAATATCATTTCATTTTCACTGGAAGGACCTGTAGAGACGAATAGCTGTGAGGATTTAAGGATTCGCCAATGATGTTATTTTGCAAACCGGTTTTCGAAGAATAGATAGCGGTGAAGAACGGATTAAACGATAAGTAAAGGAGCAAAGACGAGTGTTTAACGTCCCGTCGATAATGAGGTCATTAGAGACAGAACACAAGCTTGGATTAAGAAAAGACATGGAAGGAAATTGGTCGTGCCTTTTCAAAGGAACCGTTCAGGCAATTGCCTTAACTGATTTTAGGGAGAACACGGGAACCTAAATCCGGAAGGACGGACGGTGATATGAACCGTCGTCCACCCGAATGCGAGTCCTGTGTGCTAGTAATTGCGCTACTTCGCTCTTTTGCATGAAACCAATCAAGTGACAGATAACTGAAGAAGAAAAGAAACCGACAGGCTAACAATTTGAAACCGACACTTCAATTGTAGTTTATTGCTAAATTACTATTTATTTGTCAAATTTGGATGTTGCATGGGGGCTTAATTATTATTAAATAATGAAAATCATTTTTATTTTTCGTAGCTGTATGTCCTATTACGCAAGTCTGGTAAACGGTGGCCCTGACTAGTTTTAGTACGCAATCTGACTGCATAGAACAACAACAAAGAATGAAATGAAAATTTCCTGTTAACACAATTAATTAATTAAGTCCCCAGTAACTATAAAACCTACTAAACCAAAGCACAAGTGTAATTGTTCTGTGTGTGGGAGTGTGACTCAACGTATACATCTGGCACGGTTCTTCTTCAACAAGACAAGAAATTTTAAATATCATTTATACTGAAGTAATTAAAAAATAGAAATACAATAATTGTGTAAGAAAACCAGAATTACACACTAATACAAGAACACACGCCGGATGCTTTGTTGACTGAACTTGTAATACTGCATTATTTAAGACATTGTGATAATAAAAAGAAAAGAAAAAAACTTTTTTTTTTTTACCTTCATATATTGACGAAAATCACTCTAATCATTACAATATATCTCCACACCGACTCTCTACTACCACATCTCAACAAGAACTTTTCAGTATCACATCTCAGCAAGCACTCTCTGCTACGAGTTCCCAACAAGCTCTTTTCACTAGCACATCTCAACAAGCACTTTTCACTAGCACATCTCAACAAGCACTGCCTACTACGAGTTCTCGACCAGCACTGACTACTACGAGCTCTCCCCAAGCACTGCCAGTGGAGGCGGCTGAATAATACTCTTTGGCGCAATCTCTGGCACTGTGGCTCAGTGTAGCCACCTTTCATATGCCCTTCCTCCACGGGCCAGAATTTGATGGTATTTTTGCCAGCATTGGTGGTGAAAATACCACCAAATTCGTCCACAAATACACAGACAAAAATAAAAGATAATATTAATACGTAAATATAACATAATTAGATAAAATTTTGGCTTTGCACTGACCTTTCAATAACCTAATATATAAAATACAGTAAGCAATACATGTGACTTTACATAATAGTTTACATAATACACAAAAAAATCAGTTTATACAAATGTTCACATAAAATGCTTTCAATGATTAAAAAAAAAGTAATTGATAGTTCCAGCAGTAGCACCCAGCAATGATCAACAGGTGCAGAGAGCAACAAGTGACATCATTTTAGTAGAAGCAGTTCCATCTGTGGCACCCAGCAATGTTGAACAGGTTCAGACACCAACAAGTGACATTATCTCAGTAGAAGCAGTTCATCAGTGGCACCCAGTAATGTTGAACAGGTGCAGACACCAACAAGTGACATTATTCAGTAGAAGCAGTTCCATCTGTGGCACCCAACAATGATGAACAGGTGCAGACACCAACAAGTGACATCATTTCAATAGAAGCAGTCCATCAGTTGCACCCAGCTATGTTGACCGGTGCAGACACCAACAAGTGACATTATCTCAGTAGAAGCAGTTCATCAGTGGCACCCAGTAATGTTGAACAGGTGCAGACACCAACAAGTGACATCATTTCAATAGAAGCAGTCCATCAGTAGCACCCAGCTATGTTGAACAGGTGCAGACACCAACAAGTGACTTCATTTCAGTAGAAGCAGTTCCATCTGTGGCACCCAGCAATGTTGAAGAGGTACACACAGCAAC
The DNA here is from genome assembly GCF_023864345.2 of Schistocerca serialis cubense. NCBI lineage: Eukaryota > Metazoa > Arthropoda > Insecta > Orthoptera > Acrididae > Schistocerca > Schistocerca serialis. Next base: position 1,216,314,129 of record NC_064638.1, on the reverse strand, counting down.
AAGTCACATTTCTCAGCAGAAGCGGTTCCATTAGTGACATCCAGCATTGTTGAACAGGTGCAGACACCAACAAGTGACATTATGTCAGTAGAAGCAGTTCATTAGTGGCACCTAGCAATGATGAGCAGGTGCAGACAGCAAGAAGTAACATCATTTCAGTAGAAACAGTTCTACAGTGGCACCCAGTAGTGTTGAACAAAGACACCAACAAGTGACATTATTTCAGTAGAAACAGTTCCATCAGTGGCACCCAGCAATGTTGAGTAGGTGCAGACAGCAACAAGTGACAACATTTCAGTAGAAGCAGTTCATCAGTGACACCCAGCAAAGTTGAGCAGGTGCAGACAGCAACAATTCAGTAGAAACAGTCCATCAGTGGCACCCAGCAATGTTGAACAGATACAGACACCAACAAGTCATTATTTCAGTAGAAGCAGTCCATCAGTGGCACCCAGCAATGTTGAGTAGGTGCAGACACCAACAAATGACATTGCTTCAGTAGAAGCAGTCCATCAGTTGCACCTAGCAATGATGAGCAGGTACAGAGAGCAGTCCATAATATTCACTATCACTGATCACACTGTTCATAAGAGTTTATTAGCAGAAATTAAACATGTCCTAGTGGCACCAATCATGTAGAAAAAGTACAAGTAACAGTCCATAACATTCACTATCCTAATCACACAGTTCATCAGCAGAAATTAATCATTTCTAAGTGGCACCCATTATGTTGAAAAGGTGCAGGTAACAGTCCATAATATTCACCATCACTAATCAGACAGTTCAGGCATGAACAATAGTTTGAATACACATACAAATGCTTTTACACACTAAACAAATAAATTCTAATAAACACACAAATGATATCAGATAATTGTCATATTAACTATTACAAATACTCAAATATCAGTAAACCTATAATACACTCCTGGAAATTGAAATAAGAACACTGTGAATTCATTGTCCCAGGAAGGGGAAACTTTATTGACACATTCCTGGGGTCAGATACATCACATGATCACACTGACAGAACCACAGGCACATAGACACAGGCAACAGAGCATGCACAATGTCGGCACTAGTACAGTGTATATCCACCTTTCGCAGCAATGCAGGCTGCTATTCTCCCATGGAGACGATCGTAGAGATGCTGGATGTAGTCCTGTGGAACGGCTTGCCATGCCATTTCCACCTGGCGCCTCAGTTGGACCAGCATTCGTGCTGGACGTGCAGACCGCGTGAGACGACGCTTCATCCAGTCCCAAACATGCTCAATGGGGGACAGATCCGGAGATCTTGCTGGCCAGGGTAGTTGACTTACACCTTCTAGAGCACGTTGGGTGGCACGCGATACATGCGGACATGCATTGTCCTGTTGGAACAGCAAGTTCCCTTGCCGGTCTAGGAATGGTAGAACGATGGGTTCGATGACGGTTTGGAAGTACCGTGCACTATTCAGTGTCCCCTCGACGATCACCAGTGGTGTACGGCCAGTGTGGGAGATCGCTCCCCACACCATGATGCCGGGTGTTGGCCCTGTGTGCCTCGGTCGTATGCAGTCCTGATTGTGGCGCTCACCTGCACGGTGCCAAACACGCATACGACCATCATTGGCACCAAGGCAGAAGCGACTCTCATCGCTGAAGACGACACGTCTCCATTCGTCCCTCCATTCACGCCTGTCGCGACACCACTGGAGGCGGGCTGCACGATGTTGGGGCGTGAGCGGAAGACGGCCTAACGGTGTGCGGGACCGTAGCCCAGCTTCATGGAGACGGTTGCGAATGGTCCTCGCCGATACCCCAGGAGCAACAGTGGCCCTAATTTGCTGGGAAGTGGCGGTGCGGTCCCCTATGGCACTGCGTAGGATCCTACGGTCTTGGCGTGCATCCGTGCGTCGCTGCGGTCCGGTCCCAGGTCGACGGGCACATGCACCTTCCGCCGACCACTGGCGACAACATCGATGTACTGTGGAGACCTCACGCCCCACGTATTGAGCAATTCGGCGGTACGTTCACCCGGCCTCCCGCATGCCCACTATACGCCCTCGCTCAAAGTCCGTCAACTGCACATACGGTTGACGTCCACGCTGTCGCGGCATGCTACCAGTGTTAAAGACTGCGATGGAGCTCCGTATGCCACGGCAAACTGGCTGACACTGACGGCGGCGTGGCACAAATGCTGCGCAGCTAGCGCCATTCGACGGCCAACACCGCGGTTCCTGGTGTGTCCGCTGTGCCGTGCGTGTGATCGTTGCTTGTACAGCCCTCTCGCAGTGTCCGGAGCAAGTATGGTGGGTCTGACACACCGGTGTCAATGTGTTCTTTTTTCCATTTCCAGGAGTGTATTTATGGGTGTCAGTGCAAGCCACTACAAACAAATAAAATAATATTTAGGAGATAGGTGGGTAGGATTAGGAAAGGAAAACACACAAAGCACACTCACTCATCTTTCATCCACATTAAGTACTACTGTGTAATTGAAGAGTGTTAACTGTGTAAATGCAATTCTGTCAAAATTTGATGTTCATCTTGTGTATCAAGTAGTAGTGGCAGCAATGTATAACAGTCAATAATAGTTAAGTCAACGTCATAGTCATCATGTCAAGACCAATGTTTGCCAAGCCAGATCAAAATGTACGGTTGCTGAATAACTGTCAGTGAGCCAAGATATGCAAATGCTTCCTCTCTCCAAAAAAAAAAAAAAAAAAAAATATGTACTGCTTATTGACTTAACAAAGTGTGTGTAGACAATCTTCCTTCTACTTGAGTGTTCTAGTCTGCTATCTTCATCCTCCTTGTTCCATATAGACCAACAACAAAAAAATATGCACCTCACTTACTTTACAGCCCGCATCTCGTGGTCGTGCGGTAGCGTTATCGCTTCCCACGCCCGGGTTCCCGGGTTCGATTCCCGGCGGGGTCAGGGATTTTCTCTGCCTCGTGATGGCTGGGTGTTGTGTGCTGTCCTTAGGTTAGTTAGGTTTAAGTAGCTCTAAGTTCTAGGGGACTGATGACCGTAGCAGTTAAGTCCCATAGTGCTCAGAGCCATTTGAACCATTTTTTAAACTTACTTTACCTCTTATCCACCAAAACTCCAATACTCATCAGCATCACATAATCTCAATACTTCAATAATACCTCTTACGTCGATACATATAAATCTTATCATCAATATCATTTACCTTACCTCTTGTCCACAAAAACTCCATCATCAACTTCACATAATCTCAATAATACCTCAATAATATCTCTTCAATACGTCGACACATATAAACCTTATTACCAATATCATTTCACTTCCATAACAACTCTTTCCTCTAGTCAGTTTCCTCGAACAAGTACAGATAAAATCCTAGTGCAAACTTCAGTTCATCATCCCATACAATCCGAAGACACAATGTCCACACACAACCTCTGTGTAGTCCACCTGAGCCAAATCTTCTACTCATTATGAATTATAAAATACATTTTGGTTACCTTGTCCATCATCAAACAAAAGAAATGCATACATGACCTCTAACAGACTTTAGTTCGAATAACTCTCAGTAATTAAGTACGATTACGGAGTGTTAATGATCATACTATTTCACAGTGTGTACACCACTTCCAGAATCATGGCAGAAGCAAACATGTGGAGTATTTTTTGTGTCAAGTGTCACTTGCTATTTCAATTGCTCACGAAGAATGCAGTATAATAACTGTCAATGGTCTAACCCTAGTGTTGGTATGTCATGTCGTTAGCTTCCTTCCTATTAGCATAAATTTATACAGCTTCCATAAAACCTCAGCTCATGTGACTTCTATGAAGTTTCTTGTACTAATGTCGTTCGTCGAATTATAGCAGTTCATTTTCTTATCTTAAAAATATAAGGCGCTGAGCGTAAGCAAAACAAGCAATAGCGAGTAAATATACCAGTGGAGAACATAATGTCAACCAGTGGATGCAGCACAATTCCTACAACGAGGCTCTGCCAAGCGAACAATCTATAATTAATACCATAGTGTGACCTAAACTCTATGTTTGTACACAGTATATCAGCATTTCTATATACCAAATTAAAGAGTAGTTGTGACGACAAACAGAAATGTATAAATATGCAATCCATACGCATAGCAGTAAACATATATGTTACGTAATAAACAGGTCATTAGCATCATATCAGCATAAGCAAATAAATGTTCATATGTCATCTTAATAAGTAAACATGAAGGCGCAAGCAGATAAATCACAAAGTATAACTTACATACATAATCACAGTCAGCACAATTAATCAGGTTACAAATATAATTTAAATAAACAAGCACAGCAGGCACATAAAAGAAAAATATGACAACAGTGAAAAAGCATTGCAGCCAAGCGATGCACAATATACACAAGTTACAACCCAGTTCATTAATAATCATTGTCAAAATCAGTTAATGTACGCAAGCCCGTCGCTTTACAAGTAATTTCATAGAACATGAAATTTAGCACAAAGTATGAATCACGTAATCGCGAGCAGCAAATTACGTCTAAAGTACGTACCTAAGTGGAAATATGTTACCTGAAAAAATAAACTCAATTAATAGTTACCTTTTTAGTTTATTAGTTTCTTCTTGGAAATTACATTCTTTCTGAAATTTTCTCGATAGCAAGTCCTCTTAACGTCGGACACACACAGAATTTACCTGAAGTTCTTAAATATTTTATAGAACCATATCCTGAAAAATACTGAATGTTAATAACATAATTCATCAAGTCACTATAGCTTTATACTGAATTTAATCGGAGAAATTAAACTGTGTATTTGTTTACGGCTGTCAGTGCATTCGCACTGAGCGCTCGATCAGCTGTAGGCGCGTGACGTAGGAAGCTATTGTTTGCGGTCAACGACTGCCTTGTGCAGCGCGCAGACTTGACTGTTGCTTTGAATATATGCCGCCGCCAAAACACAGCGCGGTATCCTTGTACTCTCTGCGTGTTTACATGTAGCTGTTAGTTTCTCACAAGTATGTCATTCCACAAAAATTTTGACGTTTGATATATGATGTATTCCCTTCGAGCGTCGTGATTTAAGAGTTTCTACTTCGACAGCGTTATCATGAATAATTTTGCGAATTCTATATGGACCGTTATAAAGCAGAAAAAATTTGCGACACAAGCCTTTTCCTTTGTGAGACAAATGATGAGACTTAATTAACACTTTCTGACCAACTGAAAAAGTTTTTAAACGACCAGGACGCTTAGCTGATTTCTCTCTTGTAGCAGCCGCAGATGCAATATTTTGTAGGGCCAGGTTGACTACTTCAGAATGCCGCAGTTTCCGTGAAGGCGGAAAAGGAACGATTTCAGATATGCAATTTGTCGGTGTTTTGTTTTTTAATATCAGTATAGGCGGTAAAGAAGTTGAATCATTAGGAAGTTCATTCAGAATGTTTTGAAAAATATGAAGATACTTATCCCACGTTCTGTGATTCTGATGACAATAAAGACGACACAATTTATTGATTTCCTTCATCTATCTCTCTGAAGCGTTAGATTGGGGGTGAAAAAGTGAAATGAAAATTGGTTTAATTTTACGACGCCGTAGAGTACGAAACCAAATTTTAGAACGAAACTGTGATCCATTATCTGATATAACCTTATCAACATGACCAACTTCTTTAAGAAAATGTTTGATGAAAGCATTAGATACTGAACGAGCTGTTGCTTTGCGTAACGGTGTCAAACACACATATTTTGATGTCAACTCCACTGCTACGAAAATGTACGCAAAACCATTAGTAGAACGAACCACTGGACCGAACAAATCAACTGCAGCCATCTCCTTTAATGTCGCTGGAATGATAGGAAACAACGGTGTTCTGTGAGAAATTGTTGGCGGCTTAGCCTTTTGACATAATTTGCATTTGGCCAGAACAGATCGAATACGTTTTTCCATATTACTGAAGTAGCAATTTTCCCGTAATTTATGAAAGCATTTTCTGGGACCAAAGTGTGCATAACTGAAATGCGTATACCGAATCGGCTTATTAACCCACTCATCAGGAATACAAACTAACCAAACAGAGTTGTCGACCGATTTTCGTTTAAAAAGAAGTTTCCAGATAGATCGCAAAAACGAGGTGTGGCCAAATCGTCCAAAGTAACAAAGCGTCTAAGAAAATTACAGACACCAAGGAAACTACGAACATCACGTTTTGTGGTAGAAACAGCATAATTACGAATAGCGTCTAGTTTCTCTGGATCAGAAAGAATACCTTCTGTAGAAATAATGTGACCGACAAATTTCACCTGAGAACGACCAAATTCAGATTTTTCTAAGTTCACTGTAATGCCAACTCTTGCAAAGATACGTAATAATGAATCCAAAATTTTGTTGTGCTCACTCCAAGAACGTTTAGCAATAAGAATATCGTCAACATATGAAGTAATATTGTCACGAAGAGAAACAGGTAAAATTTCGTTTAAACTACAAATGAATGCTGCAGAAAATATAGTAAGTCCAAACGGTAAATTCCAAAATCTCTTTTGGGTAAATTAGTCATATCAGGTTATTGTTTACTTACTCTCTAGATAGATTGATAGTAGAAGAGTTGTTTTTTGGCAGATGCAAAGAATAGTAAAAGAGTAGGCAGCGGTGCAGAAAACTAAAAGGGAAATAGCACCACTACAGCTCGGGGCCCTATGCTCGCTACGGCATATATTCACTTAGAGTAGTGAATCCCCTGAGGACATTAATAGCCGCACATAATTTCTAGTTTGTGACTTAGTGGCAGATTTGGTGGAAGTGCGTACATAAATTGATCTAACCATGCACATGGATGTATGTCATTCCTAGAATTGCGGAAGATCTTAAATTTCCGAACAGTTAAGAAGTGTTTATAGTCAAAGTTTTCTCCTCGTGGCGACAAAGACCTACCGCGACTGTTCCAGTCCGAATGTCGATTATTGTTAAATTCACGCGCCTGGCGCTCTCTTGTTGCATCCTGTAAATGAAACAAATTATTTTCTTCAAACCCCTCCGGTATCTGTGATTCTAAATTTATTTTGCCGTCTTTTCCTGCGATTTCGCCTTCAATTTGTTTGACTTGCTTTTTTAATGCCTCAAATTCCCTTTTCACGCGTTCATTAAATTTTCCCTGATTTTCAACATGCTTATTTATGTTCTGGTACTCTTCGGTTTCTGCAAATGGCAATGGTGCTGTATCATCTGAATCTCTGTCCCCATTTAAACTAAGACTTGTCAATTTATCTGAGATCTCCTCAACTCTTTCCGATAAGTCACCTAATTGTTCTTTCTGTTTATTTATGTCTTCCGTAAGTGTCGCGACTCGGGTTTCAGTATTAACACATTTGGTAGCTAATTGTTCATATTGTTGTGTTAGATTATTTAATCTGTCATTTGGTACGGATTCCTCGATCATCTCAAATATTTCTTCCTTATCTTTTGCACGTTGTAAATTTAACTCTGAAAATTTCTGTTCTATCACGCGATCTCTTTCTTCCTGTTCTCTATCCTGTTCCCTTTGTCTAGTCTCTACTGCAACTAATCTATTATTGTGAGCATTCAAAATCGGTTGTACTTCTTCTCTGATTTCTTTCTTTAATTCATCTTTCATATTTTTGAAACATGTCCCTATTTGTGAATCTAACCGTGTTTCCAAAGTTCCCATCTCTGTTTTAATTGTTCCAATCACTGTTTTTAATTCAGATCCAAACCGTGTTTCCATTGTTCCCATTTGTGATCTCAGTGAGTCTAACCGTTTTTCCATTGTTCCCATTTGTGATTCCAAATTTAATATTGCACTCATCAACTGCTCCATGTTAACTGTTTCAAAATTCTTTTCGCCCCTAACATTTCCCGCAAAACCAGCTTCCTTCGTCATAGCTGTAAAGCTATCTGTGTTCGATATTATTTCAGAATCTTCTATCGCTAATCTCGTATTCTGTGAATTTTCTGATTGAGAAAAATTTTGAAATGGTTCCGGACTGTCTTCCCGACTTATTAAATTGTTTTCAACTCCGTTATTCATCATACTGTTGTCCTGTGTTGGCGAGTTCGCCATGTCAACAATTTCATCATTCTCACTATTCATCATTTTCGCCTTTTTCATCGACCGCGTAATCATTTACAAAGTATAAAAAAATTCGTCACTGTACGAAAATTACATGCAATGGCTCTTCATCTCGAACAATACCATTTACATGAAATGTTTCCCTCAAACACAATTAATCGAACAATTGAAATAATTGCACTAAATTGTCAAACGCGTATACAAGACAACAAATCAAATTCTGAGAAAAAATACCATTAGAAGAATGACAATTACCAAATCTACACATGCAAAATAGACTACAATTACTAAACTACAGATTACTACAACAATACTACTGTCTACTATTTTTACAATCAGAAGAATTCCAAGGGACGATCATGGCAGGGTCGCCACGTGCATGGGGGCTTAATTAAATAAATTTGAAAATCATTTAATTTTTAGTAGCTGTATGTCCGATTACGCTGTGTCTCGTAAACGGTTGGCTCTGACTAGTATTTGTACGCAATCTGACTGCATAGAATAACAACAAACAATGAAAGAAAATTTTCGTTAACACAGTTAATTAATTAAGTCCCCAGCAACTGTAAAACCTACTAAACCAAAGCACAAGTGTAATTGTTCTGTGTGTGGGAGTGTGACTCAACGTACACATCTGGCACGGTTCTTCTTCAACAAGACAAGAAATTTTAAATACCATTTATACTGAAGTAACTAAAAAATAGAAATACTATAATTGCGTAAGGAAACCAGAATTACACTCTAATACAAGAACACACGCCAGATGCTTTGTTGACTGAACCTGTAATGCTGCATTATTTAAGACATTGTGATAATAAAAAGAAAAGAAAAAAATCTTTTTTTTTACCTTCATATATTGGCGAAAATCACTCTAATCATTACAATATATCTCCACACCGACTCTCTACTACCACATCTCAACAAGAACTTTTCAGTATCACATCTCAGCAAGCACTCTCTGCTACGAGTTCTCAACAAGCACTTTTCACTAGCACATCTCAACAAGCACTTTTCACTAGCACATCTCAACAAGCACTTTTCACTAGCACATCTCAACAAGCACTGCCTGCTACGAGTTCTCGACCAGCACTGACTACTAAGAGCTCTCCCCAAGCACTGCCAGTGGAGGCGGCTGAATAATACTCTTTGGCGCAATCTCTGGCGCTGTGGCTCAGTGTAGCCACCTTTCAATGTATAGCTTGTAACACTTATATCGATTAGTGACAGGTTTATATTAGGTAACTGTGTATCTACGATTATAGAGTGTGTGTTGTTTGTTAGTTACGGTAACTGATTTGTGGCACGGCTAGCCGTTCTAGGCGCTTCGCTCCGGATCCGCGCTGTTGCTACGGTCGCAGGTTCGAATCCTGCCTCGGGCATGGATATGTGTGATGTCCTTAGGTTAGCTAGGTTTAAGTAGTTCTAAGTCTAGGGGACTGATGACCTCAGATGTTAAGTCCCCTAGTGCTTAGACCCATTTGAACCATTTTTTTTTTTATTTGTGACAGGAAACTTAAAGTATTGTGATGCATATCGGGAAAAAGCTAAATTATGTTGAAAATAATGAAATATTATAATATGTGTATATTTAAAAGAAAAACTTGTGTAGTGGAAGCTGGTTCACGCTTACAAGGGAACCTCCCCATCGCACCCCCCTCAGGTTTAGATATAAGTTGGCACAGTGGATAGGCCTTGAAAAATTGAACACAGATCAATCGAGAAAACAGGAAGAAGTTGTGTGGAACTATGAAAAAAATAAGCAAAATATAGAAACTTGGTAGTACATGCGCAAGATAAGCAACATCAAGGAGAGTATGAACTCAGGAGTGCCGTGGTCCCGTGGTTAGCGTGAGCAGCTGCGGAAGGAGAGGTTCTTGGTTCAGGTCTTCCCTCGAGTGAAAAGTTTAATTTTTTATTTTCAGACAATTATCAAAGTTCAGGCACTCACACATAATCAACTTCGCTCTCCAAAATTCCAGGACATTTTCAGATTTGCTTGGACATATGCAGGATTTGGCAGTCTACACACGGAAATATTTGAAAACGTTAAAAACATATGTTTTGACAGACTACAGGGAAACCTGTGCGACTGGGAAACTGTTCCATTCTTTGTTGTAGTTTATGTGTTTTCATCACTGTTTTGGAAGTGATTATCACATCCACAAGAAAACCTAAATCGGGCAAGGTAGAAGAATTTTTTTTTACACATTCACCAAGTGTACAAGTTAGGTGGGTCGACAACATATTCCTGTCATGTGACGCACATGCCGTCACCACTGTCGTATAATCACTGTTTTGGGAGTGATTATCACATCCACAAGAAAACCCGAATCGGGCAAGGTATAAGAATTTTTTTTACACATTCGCCAAGTGTACAAGTTAGGCGGGTCGACAACATATTCCTGTCATGTGACGCACATGCCGTCACCACTGTCGTATAGGATATATCAGACGTGTTTTCCTGTGGAGGATTCGGGTGACCTATGACCTTGCGATCAAATGTTTTCGGTTCCCATTGGAGAGGCACGTCCTTTCGTCTACTAATCGCACGGTATTGCGGTGCGATCGCAAAACACAGACACTAAACTTATTACAGTGAACAGAGACGTCAATGAACGAACGGACAGGTCAAAACTTTGCGAAAATAAAAAAAAATTACTACTCGGTTTGTATATTTTGCTTATTTCTTTCATAGTTCCAACTTCTACCTGTTTTCTCGATTGATCTGTGTTAAGTTTTTCAAGGCCTATCCACTGTGCCAACTTATAACTAAATCTGAAGGGGGTGCGATGGGGAGGTTCCCTTGTTAGGGTATTTGTGTTTGTAATATGTAAAAGACGTAGGGAAGTCGCTCCGCAACGGAAGTGGTTCGACGCAATGTGAAAGGTGGTTTTGGAGGTCGAACTGTGCGGCTACTTGGTGCGAACGATACGCAGTCAGTGGCTAGCCGTTGCACGGTGCATGCACATCGAGGGTGCCCAGGGAGGCAATGGGAAACCGCTTTAAAAACTGGCTCTGAGCAAACAATAGCTCTGAGCACTATGGCATTTAACATCTGAGGTCATCGGTCCCCTAGGACTTAGAACTACTTAAATCTAACTAACCTAAGGACATCACACACATCCATGCCCGAGGATGGATTCGAACCTGTGACCGTAGCGGTCGCGCGATTCCAGACTGAAGTGCCTGAACCGCTCGGCGACACAGGCCGGCGGGAAACCGCTTTGCAAGTAATTTTGCCTCGGATGCGGATTTGGCTGTTGCATGGTACTCTCGGCAACAACGAATGGCTCTAACAAATTAAAAATTCGTCGCCAAGAATTGTATAGAGCATTCAAACATCAAGAGCCGTGAGTACAGTTAGCTGCCACGTCGCTTACCATCGCAACTTCGCCACTGCTCCACCAACTTCATGCATACAAATAAGTATCAGAGCATGGACCAGTTAATTTGTGTGAGTGGTTTTAATAATTATACAAGTGCTATAAACTTGTGTTTGGAACCCTAACTTTTATCCTGATCATGAACCTATGCAGGATCCCCTCCTAAGTGTTTAGAAAACCGAGTGTCCTGTTTCAAATGAACTATTGATTTATTTACGTTTGTTAAACGTGCAAGGATTAGCAAGAGTTGATATTAGTTCGAAGTGTGCTAAAGTGATCTCAGTTTAATGCAAAGTATCGTTTTGCAAAAATTCAGTGCCAGACTGTGCAAATGTTGCTGTCTAAAACAACTCCTTTACAGGTGATGAAAAAAGGCAAATAAGTTATATTCACTTGAAACTTAATTTAGCTTTGTTACTAACATGAACGAATTTTTGATGTTAATCAGTGTTGAATTATTTGCCTTGAAAAGAGTAAAACCATAAACTATCCCACGTGAAGGAAGAATTAAATTTAGTTGAATTAAATTTTGCTACTGCAGTAATCATAGAGTTTTACTAGTGATACAATATCGGTTTATAGGTCCCCACTGTATTCTTCTCATATTAGGAAGTTAATTGCTACTAAGGAAATTTGATTTATATCTTTAAATGCAAATATAACTGGTTAATTGCGGTATTGTTTATTTTTATTTGTGGTATTTACATGTGAGTTAAGTCGGAAGCCCCTCCTGGCCAATTTTACTTCTGCACTTCTTGCAGCAACACTTCAGTACTGTAACAATATTGAGCTCCTATTAGTGTGAGTTTGATACGATTTTGTTTCCTATGATTACTAGTATGTGCATAATTGATAACTGCTGCCATCCACAGCTCAGAGTGTCCTGTGTCCGTTTGTAGCCTGTGTGCTATGCAAACGGGAAATATTGATTAAATTAACTTCAGTAACTAACATTTAATTTTATTAACCATATATTTCCAAATTCATGTGCCTAATTGGGCTGACGACCGTTTTTAATTTCATGAAACCCCAAAGTTGAAGCCTGTTTAGCTTTTTCTGTTAATTGCAATATATTAAAAATTACAGCCCGCTAGACAAACACGCGGTCAAAATTTCAAAATCCTGTCAGAGAGTAAAATTAGTTTGTGTCACGACAGGCTAGTGTTATACATGGCATATCCCGTTACAGGACTTGAGATTAGGTTGTTAGGGACGAGTGACGTATAACGACAGATTCCACACCCGCAGGCATACGTCCAATAAGGTGCTGGAACCTTCCGGCACCATTCTTGGTGAATGGCGGCCCATTCTTCACGGAGTGCAGAATTCAGGAGAAGTATCGATGTCGGTCGGTGAGGCTTCGCACGAAGTCGGCCTCACAAAACATCCCAAAGGTGTTCTATAGGATTCAGGTCACGACTCTGTGCAGTGCAGTCCATTACAGGGATGTTATTGTCGTGTAACCACTCCGCCACAGGCCGTGCATTAAGAACAGGAGTACTATCGCGTTTAAAGATGAAATCGCCATCCACGAATTGCTCTTCAGCATAGGGAAAGCTAGAATGTGCTGTGATTGTGCCACGCAAAACAACATGCGGTGCAAGCCCCGCCATGAAAAACACGACCACGCCATAACACCACCGCCTACGAATTTTACTGTTGGCACTACACACGCTCCCAGATGACTTTCGTCGGATATTCGCCATACCCACACCCTGACATCGGGTAGCCAGACTGTGTACCGTGATTCGTTATTCCACACAATGTTTTTCCACTGTTGGTAGTCCAATATATACGCTCCTTACACCAAGCTAGAAGTCGTTTGGCATTTACCGGTGTGGCTTATGAGCAACTGCTCGACAGTGAAATCCAAGTTTCCTCACTTCCGGCCTAACTGTCATAGTACTTGCAGTGGATTCTGATGCAGTTTGGAATTCCTGTGTGATGGTCTGGATAGATGTCTGCCTATTACACGTTACGACTCTCTTCAACTGTCGGCTGTATCTGTCAATCAACAGACGAAGTCGGCCTGTACGCTTTTGTGCTGTAAATGTCCATTCACGTTTCCATTCACTATTACATCGGAAACAGTGGACCTAGGGATGTTTAGGAGTGTGGGAATCTCGCGTACAGACGTATGACACAAGTGACACCCAATCATCTGACCACGTTTGAAGTCCGTGAGTTCCGCAGAGCACCCCATTCTGCTATCTCACGACGTCTAATGATTACTGAGGTCGCTGATACGGAGTACCTGGGGTTAGGTGGCAGCGTAATCCACCTAATACCAAAAACGTATGTTTTTAGGGATGTTCGGATACTTTTGGTCACATAGTGCATCTTCAGGATTTTTTTGTTACTTGTGTGGCTTCAGCCCTTGGACTTTTTCATATTAACGTCTCCACTCAAGTCTTCTCTCTGCAAGCCTCTTAATCTCTGCATTCTGCATTACTGAAACTTTTACCGATTTGACCCGTCTTACTTCAGTGAAATCTTCGGCTTCCGCTCCAATTTTCATTCAGTTTACTGAGTACCATATTGTCCGCCTGCTTGGATCGGTGGTAACGTGCTTGCCTCCCATGCACTGGGTCCAGGTTTGATTCCCAGCCGGGATGGAGATTTTCTCCTCTCGGGGACTGGGTGTTGTGTCGACCTCATCATCTTTTCATCCTCACCGTCGGCCGAAAGTCTCCCAATAAAGCGCCGACTGAAATAAGACTTGCACTCGGCAGCCGAACCCAAACGGGATCTCCCGGTCAACAATGCCATACTACCATTTCATTTCAGTACCATATTGACAATACGTTGGTGTCTCAACCGGTATTTTGCCAAACTGAGAAAGATTTTTCACACTGGCGTCGGAGATGGACATGTACGCATCAGCCACACGCCTCAAATGTTCTCTCCACTCACCCAGCATCTTCTGCAGACGCGTACCTTAAGCAAAAGATATCACACTGTGTATGGTTCGTTGATGACACTCACTTTGACTGCTGCGGGGTAGGTACATCTGGTTAGTCACTGTTCGGCGAATTTCTTGAACGGAAGCCTTTTGAGTTCGTGATATCCGTGCTTTGTTTATTTATTTATGTATGTTACGAAATTTGATTTGCAAATGTCTGCCTGCTTAGCAGAGCGGTAACGTGCTTTCCTCCCAAACAGCGGGCCTGGATTCGATTCCCGGCCGCGTTGCAAATTTTCTCCGCTCGGGGACTGGGTGTGTTAACGCCGGAAATGCATATCCTCCTGGCGAAGTGTTCTCGGGCTTCCAGCCGGGTGGCGGTGTCTTCAAACTGCGACGTTTCGACGAGTGACATACTCATCATCTTCTGGCGAAGTGATGATGATGAGTATGTCACTCGTCGAAACGTCGCAGTTTGAAGACACCGCCACCCGGCTGGAAGCCCGAGAACTCTTCGCCAGCTGTATACGCCGGGAAAGCATACATTCTCATATCCTCCTATTTCCATCTATTGTACTATAATTTTTTTTCCTTATTTTGTTACCTGAAGATATGACATTTCTGTCTTTATATATTGTAATACACTCGCACACACAAACATATCCTTTGGTGGATGGATATGTGTGTGTGTGCGAGTGTATACCCGTCCTTTTTTCCCCCTAAGGTAAGTCTTTCCGCTCCCGGGATTGGGATAATTCCTTACCCTCTCCCTTAAAACCCACTTCCTTTCGTCTTTCCCTCTCCTTCCCTCTTTCCTGATGAGGCAACAGCTTGTTGCGAAAGCTTGAATTTTGTGTGTATGTTTGTGTTTGTTTGTGTGTCTATCGACGTGCCAGCGCTTTCGTTTGGTAAGTCACATCATCTTTGGTTTTAGATATATTTTTCCCATGTGGAATGTTTCCCTCTATTAATATATATATATATATATATATATATATATATATATATATATATATATATGCATATATATATATATGCATTTATGTCGATGTATAATTGGTTTATTTTGTAAATATTATTTGTATTTTTACGCTGGGTCTGGCTTAGGGAAAACTATGCTATCGAACTATTACATCGAAGGTCGTGTGGAGAACCAAAGTGTTTAGAATCTTTGGTAGTGTTAACTCTGCAGCATGGAGCGCGGGCAGAGAGAGTCTGGCTGGGGTAGGGCGGTGGAGCAGGTGTGTTGTGTGACGCTCCCGCGAGTTGCCGCGCTTTCGGGGTTTGGCACCATGTAATTGCTCTCGACTTGCTGTGATAATTTCTGACACGGTGTAGCGGACGGGAAGCATTAGCTGGCGCACATCAAGAGCCCGTTTCGGCTGGAGACCGTGTCGAGAAGAAGGCGCGCCAACATCCAGCTTCTGCAACAGCGACGGCCGATAATGACTGTCGCCACCTCCTCGGTCGGCAGCTTCAAACCTTCAATCAACCAACAAGGGAGACTGAAGCACGTAAAGTTTTAGAACTGTATGGCAGACCTCAGCTTTTCAAACTGTTCCATTTTCATAACTAAAATTACAGCAACTTAGCATGAACATTTTCATTACCAAGCGCGGTCCCTTCCTTTTCCGGAATGAACCCGACTGTCGTTGAAATTCAAACGCCAGCATTAAATTAATATCATTCCATTTCACTGCTTTAATTTCAAAGGTCAGTTAAAGTATTCATAGCTGGCTAGAATATTTAGATTACACAAGCACAAATTAAGGGTGCGAGTTTTGTTACCATATTTTAACTTACCTATGACTGCAGCCCAGCTTGGTATGTACTAAATTTTAGTATTGTTAATTGTTCAGAGTCATTTAATTCAAGTTCAAAGTTAAATCTCTTATTTCTAAATTGCGTAGATTCAAGTAGCTTTTGAAATGATTGTTGAGGTAGCCCAAGACTAACCTTACCTCTTGAGTTTCGTAGTGCTTCAGAAACAAAGTTCACTATTAAATTCATTCACTAAATTAACTTTCAATTTTCCGGTTTAAGTCAGAGTGTAGCGAAATTTATTACTTCTGACAAACATTCAGTTTTTCACATTACACGTGTCAACCTTCAGTTGCCACGCTTTTAGTGCTAATTATATGTGCATTTATCTTTCTTTTCAGTTATTATAGTAGTTGTCCATAGCACTGGCGACCGTAATTTTCCCCAAATCTCAAATATCAAATTAACGCCAATTAATTGATGACGTAACGACCGCACATTTACTTTCTTTATTAATTTTACCCTTTTCTCAAAATTAATTTTCACCAATGTCAGTTGCATTTTTCCTTTCATTTAGATGTAACCCTTTCCTCCCTCTTTACCGACAAATTAACTTCGGTGACGATTGCTTTTCCCAAATTTCCATTAGGTGCACGCGGTTTAATTTTTCACTGTCATTAAGGTCGACATGTGAGGGGGAGAAAAAAGAACACATTGACACCGGTGTGTCAGACCCACCATACTTGCTCCGGACACTGCGAGAGGGCTGTACAAGCAATGATCACACGCACGGCACAGCGGACACACCAGGAACCGCGGTGTTGGCCGTCGAATGGCGCTAGCTGCGCAGCATTTGTGCACCGCCGCCGTCAGTGTCAGCCAGTTTGCCGTGGCATACGGAGCTCCATCGCAGTCTTTAACACTAGTAGCATGCCGCGACAGCGTGGACGTGAACCGTATGTGCAGTTGACGGACTTTGAGCGAGGGCGTATAGTGGGCATGCGGGAGGCCGGGTGGACGTACCGCCGAATTGCTCAACACGTGGGGCGTGAGGTCTCCACAGTACATCGATGTTGTCGCCAGTGGTCGGCGGAAGGTGCACGTGCCCGTCGACCTAGGACCGGACCGCAGCGACGCACGGATGCACGCCAAGACCGTAGGATCCTACGCAGTGCCGTAGGGGACCGCACCGCCACTTCCCAGCAAATTAGGGACACTGTTGCTCCTGGGGTATCGGCGAGGACCATTCGCAACCGTCTCCATGAAGCTGGGCTACGGTCCCGCACACCGTTAGGCCGTCTTCCGCTCACGCCCCAACATCGTGCAGCCCGCCTCCAGTGGTGTCGCGACAGGCGTGAATGGAGGGACGAATGGAGACGTGTCGTCTTCAGCGATGAGAGTCGCTTCTGCCTTGGTGCCAATGATGGTCGTATGCGTGTTTGGCGCCGTGCAGGTGAGCGCCACAATCAGGACTGCATACGACCGAGGCACACAGGGCCAACACCCGGCATCATGGTGTGGGGAGCGATCTCCTACACTGGCCGTACACCACTGTTGATCGTCGAGGGGACACTGAATAGTGCACGGTACATCCAAACCGTCATCGAACCCATCGTTCTACCATTCCTAGACCGGCAAGGGAACTTGCTGTTCCAACAGGACAATGCACGTCCGCATGTATCCCGTGCCACCCAACGTGCTCTAGAAGGTGTAAGTCAACTACCCTGGCCAGCAAGATCTCCTGATCTGTCCCCCACTGAGCATGTTTGGGACTGGATGAAGCGTCGTCTCACGCGGTCTGCACGTCCAGCACGAACGCTGGTCTAACTGAGGCGCCAGGTGGAAATGGCATGGCAAGCCGTTCCACAGGACTACATCCAGCATCTCTACGATCGTCTCCATGGGAGAATAGCAGCCTGCATTGCTGCGAAAGGTGGATATACACTGTACTAGTGCCGACATTGTGTATGCTCTGTTGCCTGTGTCTATGTGCCTGTGGCTCTGTCAGTGTGATCATGTGATGTATCTGACCCCAGGAATGTGTCAATAAAGTTTTCCCTTCCTGGGACAATGAATTCAGGGTGTTCGTATTTCAATTTCCAGGAGTGTATTACAAATACACAATTATCAGTAAACCTATAAAACTTATGGGTGTCAGTGCAAGCCACAACAAGCAAGTAAAATAATATTTAGGAGATAAGTCGGTACCACTTATCTGGGATAGGAAAGGAAAACACACAAAACACACTCACTCATCTTTCATCCACATTAAGTACTACTGTGGAATTGAATAGTGTTAACTGTGTAAACGCAATTCTGTCAAAATTTGATGTTCATCATGTGTATCAAGTAGTAGTGGCAGCAATGTATAACAGTCAATAATAGTTAGTCAACGTAATAGTCACCATGTCAAGACCAAAGTTTGCCAAGCCAGATCAAAATGTACGGTTGCTGAACAACTGTCAGTGAGCCAAGATATGCAATTACTTCCTCTCTCCAAAAAAAAAATGTACTGCTTATTGATTTAACAAAGTGTGTGTAGACAATCTTCCTTCCACTTTAGTGTTCTAGTCTGCCATCTTCATCCTCCTTGTTCCATAAAACCAACAAAAAAAATATGCTCCTCACTTACTTTACCTCTTATCCACCAAAACTCCAATAATCATTATCATCACATAATCTTAATACTTCAATAATACCTCTTACGTCGATACATATAAACCTTATCATCAATATCATTTACCTTACCTCTTGTCCACCAAAACTCCAATAATCATCAACTTCACACAATCGCAATACCTCAATAATACCTCTTCAATACGTCGATACATATAAACCTTAGCACCAATATCATTTCACTTCCATAACAACTCTTTCCTCTAGTCAGTCTCCTCGAACAAGTACAGATAAAATCCTAGTGCAAACTTCAGTTCATCATCCCATACAATCCGAAGACACAGTGTCCACACACAACCTCTGTGTAGTCCACCTGAGCCAAATCTTCTACTCATTATGAATTATAAAATACATTTTGGTTACCTTGTCCATCATTAAACAAAAGAAATGCATACATGACCTCTAACGGACTTTAGTTCGAATAACTCTCAGTAATTAAGTACGATTACGAAGTGTTAATGATCACAATATTTCACAGTGTGTACACCACTTCAAGAATCATGGCAAAAGCAAACATGTCGAGTATTTTTTGTGTCAAGTGTCACTTGCTATTTCAATTGCTCACGAAGAATGCAGTATAATAACTGTCAATGGTCTAACCCTAGTGTTGGTATGTCATGTCGTTAGCTTCCTTCCTATTAGCATAAAGTTATACAGCTTTCATAAAACCTCCAGCTCATGTGACTTCTATGAAGTTTCTTGTACTAATGTCGTTCGTCGAATTATAGCAGTTCATTTTCTTATCTTAAAAATATAAGGCACTGAGCGTAAGCAAAACATGCACTAGCGAGTAAATATACCAGTGGAGAACAGAATGTCAGCAAGTGCATGCAGCACAATTCTTACAACGAGGCTCTGCCAAGCGAACAATCTATAATTAATACAATAGTGTGACCTACACTCTATGTTCGTACACAGTAGATCAGCATTTCTATATACCAAATTAAAGAGTAGTTATGACAACAAAACAGAAACGTGTAAATATGCAATCCATAAGCAAGGCAGCAAATACGTTATCTAACATAATAAACAGGTCATTAGCATCATATCAGCATAAGCAAATAAATGTTCATATGTAATCTTAATAAGTAAACATGAAAGCGCAAGCAGATAAATCACAAAGTATAACTTACACACATAACCATAGTCAGCACAATTAATCAGGTGACAATTAAAATTTAAATGAATAAGCACAGCAGGCACATAAAAAAAATAATGTGACATCAGTGAAAAAGCATAGCAGCCAAGCGATGCATAATATACATAATTAACAACCCTGTTCATTAATCAATCATTGTCAAAATCAGTTAATGTACGCAAGCACGTCGCTTCACACGTAAATTCATAGAACATGAAATTTAGCACAAAGTCTGAATCACGTAATCGCGAGCAGCAAATTACGTCTAAAGTACGTACCTAAGTGGAAATTTGTTACCTGAAAAATAAACTCAATTAATAGTTACCTTTTTAGTATATTAGTTTCTTCTTCGAAATAACATTCTTCGTGAAATTTTCTCGATAGCAAGTCGTCTTAACGTCGGACACGCACAGAATTTACCTGAAGTTCTTAAATATTTTATACAATCGTATCCTGAAAAATAATGAACGTTAATAACATAATTCATCAAGTAACTATAGCTTTATACTGAATTTAATCGGAGAAATTAGACTGTGTATTTGTTTACGGCTGTCAGTGCATTCGCACTGAGCGCTCGATCAGCTGTAGGCGCGTGACGTAGGAAGTAATTGTTTGCGGTCAACGACTGCCGTGTGCGGCGCGGGAGACTTGACTGTTGCTTTGAGTATGTGCCGCCGCCAAAACACAGCGCCGTATCCTTGCATTCTCTGTGTGTTTACATGTAGCCTTCTCCGTGTGTTTACATGTAACTGTTAGTTTCTCAAAAGTATGTCATTCCACAAAAATTTTAACGTTCGATATGTGATGTATTCCCTTAGAGCGCCGAGATTTAAGAGTTTCTACTTCGACAGTGTTATCATGAATAATTTTGCGAACTCTATATGGACCGTTATAAAGCAGAAGAAATTTGCGACACAAGCCTTTTCCTTTGTGAGACAAACGATGAGACTTAATTAACACCTTTTGACCAACTGACAAGGTTTTTAAACGACCAGGACG
Source organism: Schistocerca serialis cubense (assembly GCF_023864345.2). NCBI lineage: Eukaryota > Metazoa > Arthropoda > Insecta > Orthoptera > Acrididae > Schistocerca > Schistocerca serialis. Next base: position 1,216,293,210 of record NC_064638.1, on the reverse strand, counting down.
TTTAGCTGATTTCTCTCTTCTAGCAGCCGCAGATGCAATATTTTGCAGAGCCAGGTTCACAACTTCAGAATGCCGCAGTTTCCGTGTAGGCGGAAAAGGAACGATTTCAGAAATGCGATTTGTCGGTGCATTGTTTTTTAATATCAGTATAGGCGGTAAAGAAGTTGAGTCATTAGGAAGTTCATTCAGAATGTTTTGAAAAAAATGAAGACACTGATCCCAAGTTCTGTGATTCTGATGACAATAAAGACGACACAATTTATTGATTTCCTTCATCAATCTCTCTGAAGCGTTAGATTGAGGGTGAAAAAGTGAAATGAAAATTGGTTTAATCTTGCGACGCCGTAGAGTACGAAGCCAAATTTTAGAGCGAAACTGTGATCCATTATCTGATATAACCTTATCAACATGACCCCAGTTCTTTAAGAAAATGTTTGATGAAAGCATTAGATACTGAACGAGCTGTTACTTTGCGCAAAGGTGTAAAACACACATATTTTGATGTCAATTCCACTGCTACCAAAATATACGCAAAACCATTAGTAGAACGAACCACTGGACCGAACAAATCGACTGCAGCCATGTCCTTTAATTTCGCTGGAATGATAGGAAACAACGGTGCTCTGTGAGAAATAGTTGGCGGCTTAGCCTTTTGACATAATTCGCATTTGGCAAGAACAGATCGAATACGTTTTTCCATATTACTGAAGTAGCATTTTTCTCGTAATTTGTGAAAGTATTTTCTGGGACCAAAGTCTGCATTAGTGAAATGTATATACCAAATCAGCTTATTAACCCACTCATCAGGAATACAAACTAACCAAACAGAATTGTCGACCGATTTTCGTTTAAAAAGAATATCATTGCGAACTAAATAATGCTGTCTGATCGCTACGCTTTCCTTTCTCCTCCACTTCTCCTTAATGTCCTTCCAGATTGGATCCTTATTTTGCTCCTTAGCGATGTCCTGGAGCGAAGACGAAATAAAATTCTCAAACGCAACACCTTGAATATACATCAAACAATAATTGTTTTCCTTGCAGTCCTCTTCAGCACTTTGTTTCAAACCCATAGGTGCACGTGATAAAGCAACAATATTTGAAGAACCCTGTATGTAAACAATACTAAAGTCAAATTCCTGTAGGTACAGCGCCCATCGTGACAATCTTCCATGAGTTAATTTTGTCGACATAAGAAATTCCAGAGCTCGATGATCGGTGTAAACCTTAGTATGTCTGCCAAACAAAAATGTGCGTTTGTGAAAGCCCAAACAACAGCCAAGGCTTCAAGTTCCGTAGTCGAATAATTCTTTTCTGATTTAGAGAGAACACGACTTCCAAATGCAATAGTCTTCTGTATTACAACGCCGTCTTCTTCTATCCCTTGAAATAAGTGTGCACCTAGGTCCCTGTATGATGAGTCTGTCGCCAAACAAAAATCTTTAGATAAATCCGGATGTGAAATAAGTGGAGCAGCAACTAAAGCATCACGAAGTTGTTCAAATTCTGACTGAGCTTCCTCATCCCAACACCAATTAGAATTCCAGATAGTTCGCATAAACGAGGTGTGGCCAAATCGTCCAATCTAACAAAGCGTCTAAAAAAATTACAGACACCAAGGAAACTACGAACATCACGTTTTGTGGTGGGAACAGCATAGTTGCGAATAGCGTCTAATTTCTCTGGATCAGGAAGAATACCTTCTGTAGAAATAATGTGACCGAGAAATTTCACCTGAGAACGACCAAATTCAGATTTTTCCAAGTTTACAGTAATGCCAACTCGTGCAAAAATACGTAATAATGAATCCAAAATTTTGTTGTGTTCACTCCAAGAATGTTTAGAAATAAGAATATCATCAACATATGAAGTAATATTGTCACGAAGATAAACAGGTAAGATTTCGTTTAAACTACGAATGAATGCTGCTGAAGGTACAGTAAGTCCAAATGGTAATTTCCGAAATCACTTTTAGGTAAAATAGTCATATCCGGTTATTGTTTACTTACTCTCTAGATAGATTGATAGTCGAAGAGTTGTTTTGACAGATGCAAAGAATAGTAAAAGAGTAGGCAGCAGTGCAGAAAACTAAAAGGGAAATAGCACCACTACAGCTCGGGGCCCTGTGCACGCTACGGCACATATTCACTTAGTGTAGTGAATCCCCTGAGGACCTTAATAGCCCCACATAATTTCCAGTTTGTGACCTAATGGCCAATCTGGTGGAAGTGCGTACGTAAATTGATCTAACCATGAACATGGATGTACGTCATTCTTAGAATTGCGAAAGATCTTAAATTTCCGAACAGTAAAGAAGTGTTTATAGTCAAAGTTTTCTCCTCGTGGCGAGAAAGACCTACCGCGTCTGTCCCAGTCCGAATGTCGATTATTGTCAAGTTCGCGCGCCTGGCGCTCTCTTGTTGCATCCCGTAAATGAAATAAATTATTTTCTTCAAAGCCCTCTGCTATCTGTGATTCTAAATTTCTTCTGCTATCTGTTCCTACGATTTCACCTTCTATTTGTTTGACTTGCTTTCGTAATGCCTCAACTTCCCTTTTAACGCGTTCATTAAATTTTCCCTGATTTTCAACATGTTTATTTATGTTCTGGTACTCTTCAGTTTCTGCAAATGGTAATGGAGCTGTATCATCCGAATCTCTGTTCCCATTTAAGCTAAGATTTGTCAATTTATCTGAAATCTCCTCAACTCTTTCCGATAAGTCACCTAATTGTTCTTTCTGTTTATTTACATCTTCTGTAAGTGTCGCGACTCGGGTTTCAGTATTAACACATTTAGTAGTTAACTGTTCATACTGTTGTGTTAGGTTATTTAATCTGTCATTTGGTACGGATTCCTCGATTCTCTCAAATATTTCTTCCTTGTCGTTTGCACGTTGTAAATTTAACTCTGAAAATTTCTGTACTATCACGCGATCTCTTTCTTCCTGTTCTCTATCCTGTTCCCTTTGTCTAATCTCTACTGCAACTAATCTATTATTGTGAGAATTCAAAATCGGTTGTACTTCTTCTCTAATTTCTTTCTTTAATTCATCTTTCATGTTTTTGAAACATGTCCCTATTCGTGAATCTAACCGTGTTTCCATTGTTTCCATCTCTGTTTTAATTGTTCCTATTTGTGATCCCACTGTTTTTAACTCAGATGCGAACTGTGATCCCAGTGAGTCTAACCGTGTTTCCATTGTTCCCATCTCAGTTCTAATTGTTCCTATTTGTGATCCCAGTGTGTCTAACCGTGATCCCAAATTTAATATTGCACCCGTCAACTGCTCCATATGAAATGGTTCAAAATTCCTTTCGCCCCTAACATTTCCCACAAAACCAGCTTCATTCGTCATAGCTGTAAAGCTATCTGTGTTCGATACTATTCCAGAATCTTCTGTCGTTAATCTCGTATTCTGTGAATTTTCTGATTGAGAAAAATTTTGAAATGGTCCCGGACTATCTTCCCGACTTATTAAATTGTTTTCAACTTCATCATTCATCATACTGTTCTCCTGTGTGGGCGAGTTCGCCATGTCAACAATTTCGTCATTCTGACTATCCATCATTTTTGCCTTTTTCATCGATCGCGTAACCATTTACAAAACATACAAAACTCGTCACTGTACGAAAATTACACACAATGACTCCTCATCTCCAACAATACCATTCACACGAAATGTTTCCCTCAAACACGATTAACGAACAATTGAAATAATTGCACTAAATTGTCAAACGCGTATACAAGACAACAAAATTAAATTCCGAAATACCACTAGAAGAATGACAATTACCAAATCTACACATGCAAAATAGACTACAATTACTAAACTACAAATTACTACAACAATACTACTGTCTACTATTTTTACAATCAGAAGAATTCCAAGGGATGATCCGAAGCAGCGGTCGCCACGTGCATGGGGGCTTAATTAAATAATGAAAATAATTTTTTAATTTTTAGTAACTGTATGTCCGGTTACGAAGTCTCGTAAACGGTTGGCTCTGACTAGTTTTAGTACGCAATCTGACTGCATAGAATAACAACAAAGAATGGAATGAAATTTTCCGTTAACACAATTAATTAATTAAGTCCCCAGCAGCTATAAAACCAACGCAACAACAAAGCACAAATGTAACTGTTCTGTGTGCGGAAGTGTGATTCAACGTACACATCTGGCACGGTTCTTCTTCAATAAGACAAGATATTTTAAATATCATTTATACTGAAGTAATTAAAAAAAATAGAAATACTATAATTGCGCAAGAAAACCAGAATTACACTCTAATACAAGAACACAAGCCAGATGCTTTGTTGACTGAACCTGTAATGACGCATTATTTAAGACATGGAAATAATGAAAAAAAAACGGGAATATTTTACCTTCATATCTATTGACGAAAAGCACTCTGATCATTACAATATCTCCATTCGAACAACATCTGCTGTCTAGTCCATCAAAGAACTGCATAAAACATGAAACAAGCACTCCCTACTACAACATATCAACACTGACTCACTACTACCACATCTCAACAAGCACTCTCCACCACGACTTCTCGACAAGAACTCTTCACTACGACATCTCAGCAAGCACACTACTACGAGTTCTCGACAAGCACTGCCAGTGAAGACGGCGGAATAATACTCTTTGGCGCAATCTCTGGCGCTGTGGCTCAGTGTAGCCACCTTTCAAAATACTGTGAAATACGGGACATCTGATCACCTCAGTACAGAGTCGCATTACGTTTGATGGGCAACCGCCGAGGATGCTAAGCACAATCAGTACCTCACATATTTCGTAAGAGAACGCTCATTACACTGAAGATCAGGAATAAGATAGTGTCAGGCAGTTTAATGAGTATGATATTTGGTTTCTCGTATCCATTAAAAGAGAATTAGAATGCTACGGAAATGCGGGCTTTATCGGCGAATATCGATGATGAATTTTTCTCGGGTTATCAGCTGAATCAAGGCGTCACTCTGCGGCACCATTTCGACAGGTTTCCTTCTCGTCATCTTCAGGTGAAGTATCAGGTTCATTGAGTGTTTTTATAGCCGCTGGATCATAGGCTCCTCCACCTCGTCTGCAACGACTGTGCCAGTCGTGAGCCTCTGGAAGAGGCGACGTGGACGGTGGTGAGGAGAGCCGCGGACGGTGATGGGAGGGAAACTCCGCCTACGGCCATGATTGCCAGGATTTTAGAGAAAAATAACATCGAACCCAACACTTCACCTGAAGATGACGAGTAGGAAACGTGTCGGAACGTTGCCACAGAACGACCCCTTGACTCGTCTGATGTCCCGAGAAAATACCATTATTTCGAATATTAGTTATTCCCAAACGGGCTCCAACACCCAAGACTTACATAGCAGTTTCCCTGTGATACCCTCCCAATAAGTAATGTACTTGTATCAGCAAGTTCATCTCACGACATCGACGAGTCACAGCCGAGACTGAAACTTTCTGGCAAATTAAAACTGTGAGCCGGACCGAGATTCAAACGCTGGACATTTGCGAAGGTCCCAACTTCGAGTTTCGGTCCGGCACACAGTTTTAATCTGCCAGGAAGTTTCATATTAGCGCCACTCCGCCGCAGACTAGAAATTTCATTCTGGAAACAGTCTACATTGCTAGTGAATATCTAGCGCACTTCTTCATGCGTACCGTATAACGAGAGTTGACTCCAGCGTCTGGGATTAGCCGAAGATAGATTGGGTAATCACCGCACAGTGTGCGATGGGACTCCGTCGAAACCAGCAAAGGTGAATACCAGTGAATCACATTCCGCCGTGTGTCTTGAGTCGTAAAAGGACTGTCCCATTTTTCATATTATCATTTGCTACAATACTACTCGTGTTAGCTGGAAGTTTGACAACATGTGTCGAATAACCGCCGAGGACGCAGTAACGAAGCTAGTGGTTGCCTTTTGAAAAATGACCTCGTTGCTGTGCGCTGTTCGTATTTTTTTCCATACAGCCCGATTGTAGTCTGCGTCCACTTAGTAACACGGAACGAAATCCAGTCAACAACGCGAGAGCAAATCGATCGGAAAAGTTCCTTACCCTCGGCACTGAATAATTCTTCCGCGTGGGAGTTGCGCCATTATTTCACGGCGCCGCTCGCGACCGGCTTGCGTGAGGAAACGTGAATCAGGAGGGGGAACTACTTTCCCGATCCAGATCAATAGGCGGATTGCCGCCCGTCGGCGCTTCGTTACGACCAGATTAACTTCGTTACCTGCCGCTGCGCCAACACCGGGCGAGCCCCTGCCTGCACCCGAGATTAGTCTCGTTTGGTGCCGTTTCCATCTCTCCCAGGACCCATTTCCCAGCTGCAGCTTTTCCGTTTGTCTGACTCGCGGGTCCGCTACGTCTTTACGGCCACCCGAAAAGCGAAGAGCGCTTCTCGTGTACAGCACGTGCAGTAACAAGCGAATTTCCACGTATTTCTATTATAATCCGTACCACGTGTCCCCAAAAAGTTGGCTAATGTGATTAATTCCTTTTCAAAGGTCTGTATTTTTCGAAGTATTAGATGTGCATACTAGTAATTCAATACATTTCTTTCCGGAGGAAATATTGGTTTTGTTCAGGATTCCAGTATACCATGTAAGTAAGGCGTATGCTTCGCCGGCGATGGGCGAAGCATGACAGAATCTCTTACCAGAGAGTCGTTTATCGTTAGTTGTTGCTTGTCGCTAGTCTGCGCTTGAGTGCGCGAGTCGTCAGTAGTAATCGGTCGGCTTTAGTAGTAGTCGAGTTGTAGTCGGCGGGAGTCGGCATGCGTCGGCTGTGTGCTCTGCTCGCGACTCTGGTCAGGATTCTGGAGGATGAGTATTGTTATAAAAGGTAAAGAAGCAGCCTTGCGCATATTTAATAATGTATGTTAATTGTAATTTAATTTGTTCAAAAATGCCCCAATAATAATTTTTATAATATAAAGTAACTCTTTCAAAGAAAAGCATTTATTTCAATTTAAAGAATTTCCAATGCATTATCATTGCATCCAAGAATCAAAAAAAAAAAAAAAAAATATGCGCCAGCATTGCACGAAGCTGTGTCGAAAAATGACTAATTAAGAGCAGATATAATTGCAGTTTTATTGAGGTAAGAATTTTTGCTTTTGTTATTCAGAATACAGGTCCGAAGGTTAGCGCCGCTGTCCTCATAAAATTCATCAGGTTATAAAACTTTTTTATTATTTTGGTGTTTAGGAATTTTTCTGTTTCGAACTTGACATTAAATGAGAAAAGAATTTTGTGGGAATATTAAGTGTGAATGCATTTCTGCACACAGACAATAAATGGAAGCCAATTTTGTTCAGAGGTTACAATATTTAAAATTCATTTAATTATTTTTTTTGTGGTGAGGCTACGCTTGGCACAATTAACATTTAACAATAGTTTGTGGGTAGTTACACTTGGCTCCATTTTCTTTATTATTTAACATTTTTTATTGTTTGTGGGAGGTTAAAACCATTTACTCCCCACTCTTTTGCCTACAAAACCTTTTTCAACACAAGTTCTGCCCAATTCTACGGCCTTGCGCCACCTTACTTGGAGAGGCTTTATGACAGCATGGTAGCGCTCTACTGTTCGACGTCGAAGCCAACGTATTGCTGCGTCAACAACCTCCCCATCTTCGATGTACTGCTACTGCGGAGTGCATGCTTCATTGTGCCAAATAGATGGAAGTCGGAAGGTGCGAGATCTTCTATTAGGCGGCGAGGAACCTCGCGGGCACACCTCAACTGTTGTACAGGTGTGTCAGAACTGAGACGCCCAGTTGGGCAGTGAGGAGATCGAATGCTATCTGTCGATCACCTCGAATGAGAGTGTCCGCACGTTCCAGAATTGCAGAGTCACAGCTGTGTGCGGCCGGCCGCTAAACCAAATATTGGACAGGTTTGCGCGATCTTGTGTCGATGATTACAGGCGCCTCGCCCAACGACTCACCGTACTTATGTTCGCTGCCGGGGCTCCGTTGACATTCTACAAGCACTTACGAGTATCTGTGATGCTCTGTTTTCCGCCAAAAGAAACTCAATGAGAGCTCTGTGGTGAGAAGGCACCGCCGTTAGAGATGCCATTTTGAACGCTGCGTACAGCACGGCCACCTATTGGAACTTCATTAAACTAAGCGGCAATATTCCACTATGTCTCACAGTAAATTCCACATCTTTTCAACTGAAATTAGCCCCCAGAAAATGTATTGTATTACTTACTGAACGCCCGTGGTACATGATTGATGCATGGCTGCACCAAACTCATTAACTTTCTATTAGGGATGGCAGACATCGCTGAAACATCCGGTTTTCAGTTTTACCAGATTTTCCCTTCTCCAGATTAACCTAAACACTAAAACCGCTCAAAAAATTGACTTCTGAAACAACCAACTTTCGGTTTCTCTTGCTATTATTTCCAGTAATAAACATCGAACAGAGATTGGAAAAACTCTAAGACTCCCTCAGACTTTTGCGTTATTCTATTTCAAGATACACAGAATCAAAATAGCAAATTAAGTAGGTAAATAAATGAAAACCTAGACCATCTGTTGCCAATTTCCTTTCTTTTTTTAGTTTTATTTATATTTATTTACAACTCGGCCCATTTCAGTATTTGTAGTAGTACATGTACGCATTGTGAGTGCGCCCGCGCGCTTTTGTGTGTGTGTGTGTGTGTGTGTGTGTGTGTGTGTGGAGTGTAAAGTAATGTTCGTGTTGTGTGATGATGATGAAGATGACAGAACGGAGAGGGTAAAACCCGATGCCGGAACGTGCCTACTCCTCATTAACAACACCATGGGGACCGCCAAGCTTACGGGTCCGCATCCGAAGGAAACTGCGGCAGGTTTGGTATTTAAAAGAGGGTCCTGGCGGGATGACTGGTGATCGTAAACTTTACGCCACCACCTCGCCTGCCCTTGCAAGCCAAATACAGGCAGTGAAAATTTTTTACACCACCTTGATTCGAACCGGCTTCCTCCAGGTCAAGCAACACAGCATCACTGTACTTTTTTTCTATTTTTATGAAGTGCATCCTCTGCAAAAACAAAAAAAAAATCATTGTAAAACAAATCACAAATGCAAAGGAACAGGGATACAGGGATGTTGTTTTTATTTATATATTTATTTATTTTCCATAAAGATCACTTTGTTAAAAGGAACATGTAGATCATTTCATGGTGTAGTATGTGCATTATATATGGAGCGGTGAGAGAAGGGTGAGGGTCATTATCAGCTGTCAAATGTGCACACCGACTGCACCCGGCACATCCCAACTGCGTGGGCAGTCGAGGAAGACTGCCTGAAGATAGTTGGCAAAGGTTTTCCTATAGTGTGACCATCTATGAACCTCATTGTGGGCTTGCTGCAAGAAATACCAAAAGTCAAGTCGCGACGTGGCAGTATCCCCATAGAGGTACGCGATCGTCCAACCTTTGACCCAGATGATCGACTATGATTTAGTCGCCGGAAAGTAGTCACTCTCCGGATGTAAGAAGGAAGCAGGTGTAATGCGTTGCGGTGACACACGGAGGTAGCAAGCCACCATCTGTCTTCCTAGGAGCCATACGTCCTCCACTGCGATACAAGTTAAGCGGTGATGGTCGTCATCCACTTGGCGACATTTCGGGCATAGTGGAGTGTCCACTAGTCCAATTGTATGGAGTCGTTGGTTGGTGTTGAACTTGCCACAGGTGACAGAGAACCACAGTGCCTGAACGAAGGTAGGAAGGAATTTTTGGTGCACATGTCTCCAAATCTTCGGCTAATGCAACTTGGGGTGTTTCAGTTCAATGACATTACGACTTACCTGTCGTAGCAGCCAAACATAAAAATCCTTCGCGCATGGTGGTCTCGTGCGCGGAAGCTCGTCTCTGATATAACTAAGTTCCACGATAAATGTTGATACATGCGCAAAATGGGACGTAATGTTGCCCACCGCCACCGGAGGTGTGAGGGACGCTGGAACTAGGAGATCCAGTAGGCAGGATGTAAGGGAATCACGCCCGCTACGCCATTGCTTGTACATAGTGGCTAGAAAGAGCGCCGTCGCACGGCAGTGAACATTCGTAAGTCCGAGTCCCCCCTTGTCCATTGGGAGCGTGAGCGTTTCGTATCGCACCTTGAGGGGCGATCCAATCATCACAAATTGCCTAGTGCTGATTGAAGTCGACGTCCGAGCGTGAGTGGTAGGGGCAGGATCTGCGAAATATGCACCATTCGAGAAACCACATAAGTGTTCAGATATTCGACTCGCTGCAAAGGATCAAGGCGCCGTAGGAGATGTTGTCGGACCATGGTACTTGTTGTCTGTAAAATACGTCGGTAGTTAACTGCCACAGTATTTTTTACAGATGAGGTAAAGTCTATGCCGAGATAGCGGAATAGGTGCACATAAGGAAACGGACTGATTTCTTCCGGCGTAAGGCCCCTTCCAACCGGCATTGCCACTGATTTGTTCATGTTCACTGCACTACCCGCCGTCACACTGTGGTCCAACAACAGTTCAAGGACCGTCTTCACCTCTTCCGTAGAATGAACGAGAAGCAGGAGGTCGTCCGCTAGGCACGACATTTGAAGGTGTAGCCCCGCAGTTCCATCCCAGAAAGAGAATTTGTTAGCTTCCTAGATGTACATACTAGTAATGCAATACATTTCTTTCCGGAGGAAATATTGGTTTTATTCAGGATTCCAGTACACTATTTACTCCCCACTCTTTTGCCTACAAAACCTTTTTCAACACAAGTTCTGCCCAATTCTACGGCCTTACGCCACCTTACTTGGAGGGGCTTTATGACAGCATGGTAGCGCTCTACTGTTCGACGTCGAAGCCAAAGTATTGCTGCGTCAACAACCTCCCCATCGTCGATGTACTGCTACTGCGGAGTGCATGCTTCATTGTGCCAAATAGATGGAAGTCGGAAGGTGCGAGATCTTCTATTAGGTGGCGAGGAACCTCGCGGGCACACCTCAACTGATGTACAGGTGTGTCAGAACTGAGACGCCCAGTTGGGCAGTGAGGAGATCGAATGCGATCTGTCGATCACCTCGAATGAGAGTGTCCGCACGTTCCAGAATATTGGACAGGTTTGCGCGATCTTGTGTCGATGATTACAGGCGCCTCGCCCAACGACTCACTGTACTTATGTTCACCGCCGGGGCTCCGTTCACATTGTACAAGCACTTATCAGTATCTGCGATGCTCTGTTTTCTGCCAAAAGAAATTCAATGAGAGCTCTGTGGTGAGAAGGCACCTCCGTTATAGACGCCATTTTGAACGCTGCGTATAGCACCGCCACTTATTGGAACTTCATTACACTAAGCGGCAATATGCCACTATGTCCCACAGTAAATTCCGCATCTTTTCAACTGAAATTAGCCCCCCAAAAATGTATTGTATTACTTACTGAACGCCCCTGTTGCTTGATTGATGCATGGATGCACCAAACTCATTAACTTTCTATTAGGGATGGCAGACATCGCTGAAACATCCGGTTTTCAGTTATACCAGATTTTCCCTTCTCCAGATTAACCTAACCACTAAAACCGCTAAAAAAATTGACTTGTGAAATAACCATCTTTCGGTTTCTCTTGCTATTATTTCCAGTAATAAACATCGAACACAGATTGGAAAAACTCTAAGACTCCCTCAGACTTTTGCGTTATTCTATTTCAAGATCCACAGAATCAAAATAGCAAATTAGACCATTTGTTGCCAATTTCCTTTCTTTTTTTAGTTTTATTTATATTTATTTACAACTCGGCCCATTTCAATATTTGTAATAGTACATGTACGCATTGTGAGTGCGCCCGCGCTTTTGTGTGTGTGTGTGTGTGTGTGTGTGTGTGTGTGTGTGTGTGTGGAGTGTAAAGTAATGTTCGTGTTGTGTGATGATGATGAAGATGAGAGAACGGAGAGGGTAAAACCCGATGCCGGAACGTGCCTACTCCTCATTAACAACACCATGGGGGCCGCCAAGCTTATGGGTCCGCATCCGAAGGAAACTGCGGCAGGTTTGGTATTTAAAAGAGGGTCCTGGCGGGATGACTGGTGATCATAAACTTTACGCCACCACCACGCCTGCCCTTGCAAGCCAAATACTGGCAGTGAAAACTTTTTCCACCACCAGGATTCGAACCGGCTTCCCGCAAGTCAAGCGACACTGCATCACTGTACGTTAACGACGTCGGCCACGAAGGCGGTCTTACTCTTCCAGTGAGTCATAGAAAAGGAAAACAAGTAGTAAGCTTTTGGATGAAAAACCCCTTTTGCAGTCAAATATATTTATTTACTTTAATTTTTAACAGGTATTTGATTACAATTTATTTTTTTCGCAACTAAAATTCAAAATTCTCTTTAAAAAGAAAGCCAAATGAACAATTTAGGTGGCAGGCAAAACATAACATTGTACGAGGAACAATTACATGGGAACTGTCAAAATTTTAGTAATGAAGTAGTCCATTAGCCAGTAATCATCGTTCAGTCAAATGGATATTGCGTAATTTATAGCGCACCTCGTAAAATTCTCTAAGACTATGGGTGACGCCACTCTGCAATACAACCGATATCTGGCGACGACAGCGAAAGACTGCCCTGCAGACTATCTGGAGGCAAGTTTGCACACTGCACGTACACGTATACCGCCTAACAGGCGACGCCACACGGCAATAGGTGGGGGTCAACATTAGTGTCTCAGCATTGACTGTCCAAATGTAAACAAGTCCAACTCAAATAACGTGTACGCGCAGTGTCCAATAGTCTATGTCACACTGCAACAGCAATGCTGTGCCAATTCTTATGTCATGTGTTGGTTGCGCGTTTCTAACTCTCCACGTTGTTAAAACAGCACTGATCACGTTTAACATTTGCTGTAATAACTCACTATTTCACGTCAATGGAAATTTTACGAATAAAAATTACACATGTTAACTAAAAATTTTACGTTTTATGGCAAATTAATACACCAGCTTTTACGCAGTAATTAGTAAATAAAAAACAAAAAACCTATTATAATCGAGACCAAACACATACCGAAAATATCGGTTGTTGTTTCAGCGTAATGGTCTTTCAGGATTAAAAAGGTGGCGCTATTAATAGAGCTTGGGTCACACATTTTACGTAAAACATTTATTGAAAGTTTTTATAAATTTAACGCGAACACACTTCAACATGCCAAAGACAGTCTACATGGACTCATATCAGTCTACATGGACTCATCAGTCATATCTGTGCCTGTAATACCTTGGAAAGTGCAGGGTTTTGAAAGCCGAATGAATCATTTACAATAGCGCTGTACAGTGCTTCTTGTATGTAATATCTTAACAAAGACAGGTATGGAACCGAGAGGAACAAAACAAACTGAAAATTCTTGATGGACTAAAGCAATGTCACATCAGAACTCGATTCTGCAAGCTTCCTTTCCGGAGGACTGATCTTACCGTCCATCCTTCCCGGACAGTAGATGGATATAGTGAGCAAGTAGTATGTATATAACAGAACTCCACTGGGAGAAACTGTGACAAACCGGACTAAAAGAAGGTACAGTGCAACACACATTCTGGGGAATAGAAAAAATAACTTTGGCAGTGATGGAAAAGAAGCCGGTAAAAACTGCAAAGAACGGTCAAGACTTTTATAAAATCAGCAGGTTGAATTGGGTTTGGTCGCAGTGTACTGAGAAGAACACTCATTCACCTCCATAGAACAGACACGTGAACATAGGCTTCAAAACAGCCTCAAAACTGCAAGAACAAAGACAAAATCTACAAAATTCCTATTGACTGAACAATATTAAGTAGAGGTATGTAATAAAGAAGAGTACGCACTCTCATTGTAATGCAAAGTGAGTAGCTGACTTCGTAGGACGGAAACTCCGTTTCTTCATCAGATGACATTGGATACATAACTACTGTACCGAAACATTCCTGGTAGATTACAACTATGTGTCGCACTGGATCTCGACCTTTGCTTTTCGCGGCCAAGCGCTCTACAAACTGAGCTAGCCGAGCAAGACTAACGATTATTCCTCACAGCCTTACCTCAACCTATACCTCATCTCCTACCTCCAAACAACCTGGGTTTGAGGCCCGATCCGGCACACAGTTTGATCTGCCAGGAAAGTTTCGTACCAGCGAGCATTCCGATGTGGAGGGAAAATTCATTCCCAAAACTCTTGTATTATTTATAATGGAGGGTTGCTCTAGTGTTTGGTCAACATATCACATATGACTATCAGGAAACATGGAGCGGATAAGAAAAAAGATCGGGTGATTAGCCACAGGGTTAAATTCTCTGACCTGTTAAATCTGTGACTTGGAACGAGGCTTACTCCAGACCTTCGTCCTTTGCGGACAATTTATTTCCAGTTTTATTAGTCCGCAAATTGCGTATTCGAAAGTGGAAGAGACTTACTTGCAGAACTTAGATTGTGAGGTCGGGTTGCGAATCGTGTCTACGCAGCTCAGGCGGTAAAATAATTTCACGTTAGTTTCTGGACACTGTAAACTCTGCAGCGAAAGATTTATTATAAAAAACTTTGGCTACACTGTTTGTCTGCATTACCCTTTCTTCCTGCAGTGCTAGTGCAGCAAGTCGAACTGCGAAGTTTGTAAGGTAGAAGAAATGTGATGTGAGGGCAGCTAATGGGTCATTCCTGGACATCTACGTCGGTAACAATACTGTCAGTGAAATGTAAGGTTTCAATTTCAATTTCCAATGCAGCAAACAATTTTAATATTCCAGGATGTTTCAAAACAACTCTAGAGCAAAAATATTCGTTTTCAAAGAAAGTGTATCATAAATGCCAGAAATAAATCAACTGACAGCCATCTCTAGACGAACGATATACACTGAGGTAACAGAAGTCACGGGATAGCGATACGCACATATGTAGGTGGCAGTTTGTTCAAATGTGTGTGAAATCTTACGGGACTTAACTGCTAAGGTCATCAGTCCCTAAGCTTACACACTACTTAACCTAAATTATCCTAAGGACAAACACACACACCCATGCCCGAGGGCGGACTCGAACCTCCATCGGGACCAGCCGCACAGTTCATGACTGCAGCACCTAAGACCGCTCGGCTAATCCCGGGCGGCGTAGTAGCATTTACACAAGTTATAAAAGGGTTAGTGGATTGGCGGAGCTGCCATTAATACTCAGGTGGTTCAAGAGAAAATTTTCTCTCGTGATTATGGCCGCACAACGGCAATTGACAGACTTTCAACGCGAAGTGGTACCTGTAGCTGGACGCATAGGGCATTCCGCTTTGGAAATCATTAGGGAATTCAATATTCCTCCACCCACGGTGTCAAGAGCGTGGTGAGAACAGCAAATTTCAGGCATTGTCCCTCACCATGGACAACGACGGCCTTGACTTAATTACCGATGGCAGAGGCGTTTGTGTCGAGTTGTCAGTGTGGAGGTGTCAGTGACAACAGACAAACTGAGGAGATAACCGCAAAAATCAGTGTGGGATGTATGACGAACATATCCGTTGGGACTGTGTGGCGAAATTTGGCGTTAATGGGCTATGGCAGCAGAAGACCTAAACGAGTGCCTTACTTAACGGCACTAAAACACCTGCAGCATCTCTCCTGATCTCTTGACTATATCGTTTGGACCCTAGACGACTGCAAAACCGTGGGCTGGTTAGATGAGTTCAGATTTCAGTCGGTAATAGCTGACGATAGGGTCTGAGTTTGTCGCAGACCTCACGGAGCCATGGAGCCGAGTTGTCAACAAGGCAGTATGGAATGGACTGGTTCCTCTGGTCCAACTGAACCGATCATTTGTAACCTCCCCCTCACTTATCGACCTTAATGACAGTGAAAAATTAAACCGCGTGTACCTAATGGAAATTTGGCAAAAGCAATCGTCACCGAAGTTAATCTATCGGTAAAGAGGGAGGAAAGGGTTACATCTAAATGAAAGGAAAAATGCAAATGAAGCTGGTGGAAATTAATTTTGAAAAGGGTTAAAGTTAATAAAGAAAGTAAATGTGCGGCCGTTACGTTAACAATTAACTAGCGGTAATTAGATATTTGAGATTTGGGGGAAATTACGGTCGCAAGTCCTATGGACAATTACTATAGTAACTGAAAAAGAAAGGTTATTACACATATAATTAGCACTAGAAGCGTGGCAACTGAAGGTTGACACGTGTAGTGTGAAAACTGAAAGTTTGTCAGAAGTAATAAATTTCGCTACACTCTGACTTAATTTAGCAAAAGAATTAATAAAACCGGAAAATTGAAAGTTAATTTAGTGACTGAGATTAATAGTGAACTTTGTTTCTGAAGCATATCGAAATTCAGTAAAATACAGTTAGTCTTGGGCTACCTCAACAATCATTTCAAAAGCTACTTGAATCTACGCAATTTAGAAGTAAGAGATTTAACTTCGAACTTGAATTAAATGATTCTGAACAATTAACAATAGTAAAATTTAGTACGTACCAAGCTGAGCTGCAGTCACAGGTAAGCTAAAATATGCTAACAAAACTCGCACTCTTAATTTGTGCTCGTGTAATCTAAATATTGTAACCAGCTATGAATACCTTAACTGAAGTTTGAAATTAAAGCAGTGACATCGAATGATGCTGGCGTTTGAATTTCAACGACACTCGGGTTCATTCCGGAAAAGAAAGGGACCCTGCTTGGTAATGCTATTGGGACAATAAGCAACAAAAGTTCATGCCAAGTTGCTGTAATTTTGTGATTTGAACAGTTTGAAAAGCAGAGGTCTGCCATACAGTTCTAAAACTTTACGTGCTTCCAGTCTTTCTTGTTGGTTGATTGAAGGTTTGAAGCCGTCGATCGAGGAGGTGGCGTCAGTCACTCATTGTCGGCCGTCGCTGTTGCAGAAGCTGGATGTTGGCGCGCCTTCTTCTCGACACGGTCACCAGGCGAAACGGGCTCTTGATGTGCGCCAGCTAATGCTTCCCGTCCGCGGCACCGTGTCAGAAACTATCATAGCAAGTCGAGCGCAATTACATGCTGCCCAACCCCGAAAGCGCGGCAACTCGCGGGAGCTTCACACAACACACCTGCTCCACTGCACCACCCCAGCCAGACTCTCTCTGCTCTGCCCGTGCTCCACGCGGCAGAGTTAACACTACCACAGATCCTAAACACTTCGGTTCTCCACACGACCTATCGATGTAATGGTTCGATAGCATAGTTTTCCCTAGGCCAGAGCCAGCGTATAAATACAAATAATATTCACAAAACAGACCAACATAAATGCATAAATATATATATACAAACAGTAAAACAATTACAATATATAAAGAGACAGAAATGTCATATCTTCAGGTGACAAAATAAGGAAAAATCTATAGTACAATAGATGGAAATAGAAGGATATACATTTCCGGCGTTACACATTGACTGACATGATTATATTCTACTGCTTAGGGACCGTTTTCAGCCATTCATGGGTTCCATGTTCTCAATCAACGATCGAATTTTTATGGACGACAATGTGTCATGACCCCGCCCCATAACAGTTCGCTGTTGGGTTGAACAACATTCAGGAAAAGTAAAGCGAATGGTTTGGCCACCCAGACAGCCTGACATGAATCCCATCAAACATTTATGAGATATAATCGAGAGGTCATTTCGTGCACAACATACAGCACCAGCAACACTTTCACAACTACGGACGGCTGTAGAGATAGCATGATCAGTATTTCCTAAGATCACTTCCGACGATTTGCTGAGTCCATGTGCGGCGCGGCACGTTACTTTTGACCACCCTGCCAGTGTCCAGCAATGTTCATTTGTCCAGCTAAAAGCTGTAGTAGAAAATACTAGACCACTACTGTCTATTGCAGGTCGCAACATACATAGAATTGTCCGTTAAACGGGATGTGGCTAGTTACTTCTATTTGCTTTTGCTTGCCCCAATATTCTTTGAAAAACGCTTCTTTAAACTGCTCTAACGTCTCATGTTGTTCCGTTGCAGTCGTTCCCCATATCCTAACCTCACCCAAAAATTTCGATGTTACGGAACCAATCTTCTGTCGGTCACTCCACAAACTAGGCAAAACATTTTCATAATCGTTCCAGAACTCTTTCGGATGAACATTTCCAGCTGGATCAAAACGAAGAAAATGTCTGTTTGTAATATAAGACATTTCAGCAGTTTCCGTCATCATACTACAGTTCACACCATTAGCACCCAATCTAATATTACGTTCTACTTTGTAGAACTGTCATGCTCATTTAATTTAAGTGTTATTTGTTCAGTTTTGTTAGTAAGTTGTTCTACACCACTCACAACCGCATTCACTCGTTCAGACACAACGTTGACACTGCCTAAACAATTTTCATTAACAGAATAAATTTTTTTATTTAAATTTCCATGTGCAGTTTGACACATAGATTCTACTGATGTCAGATTTGACTTGACTTGACCTACTTCTTTTCTTATCTGATCTATATTCTGTTTGCTTCCAATAGCTACCTTGCTAACCAGCTCTGTTAATTCACTTTGTACATTTTCTGAAGGCCTTTTACATACCTACTTTCTGCATCAGAAATTCTCTTATTTACATGAGTATCAAACACCTGCAAATCCGTCCTCCACATCTTCTTAAGCTTAACAGCCTGTTGTTCTATTTTCTCATTAATTTCAGTCTTAAACTGTTTCAGATCATTAGTTAGCTTGATAATACTACCAGACTGTTGTTCAACTTTCTGATCTAACTTCCCTAAATTTTGTTTTACCTCAGTGAAATTCTGATTAATATTACTGAAATTTTTATTCATATTCGTCATTAAAGCTGGAATCATATCTTGTAAATTTACAGGTTTGTTTTCCTGTTGTACAATTTTTTGTTCAGCTAATTGTACAGGCACAATACCAAATTTGGTATCTGTTCTGTCAGCCTCCTCACTCACATTAACACTACTGACATCAAACAAACTATTAATACTGAAATCATTCAACTGACTATCGTCAAGATTTAAACTGTCACCCATACCAGAATCGGTCGGAACATTATGTTCCACTTCCATCTTTACAACTGGAGATATCTGAGGCACATCGTTACTTAATACCTCCATTTAACGGTATCCCCTACTTGCTTTTGTTCAGGAGTACTTGCCTGACTAGCACTCACATCAAACTGACTTACATCGCCCTCTCTCACAACCACAGAATTATCATCCCCATCCATACTAGCAAGTCTGTTTACACATGCAAATAATACACTATATAAACTTAGATTATATTTCTTCGTCCGACTCGTCGCAGCGTGTTGAAAACAGCAATCTGCCTTTCTCCCCGCGGTGTACCAGACTCGGACCCCCACGCGCTGCCACTGCGATGGAAGCTGCTGCGCCTTGCTGTCCGCTTCTGTGCCATCTGTTGCTCAGCGGACCAATTCTACGCTGCGCCTTCAGTCCCGTAGCATCCAATTCGCTACAAAATCTCCGTTCCACAGACTCTCTCCTCGTTGCATCTCAAAACGTATGTTCGTCTTCACAGCAATATCTCACTCGCACCTACAGTCACTGTTGCAAAGTTGCTTATTGACCGTTCCTCTCGATCACGAATTCGGTTCCTACAGCCTTATAGGTTCCCGGACGATGCATCATGTGTTGCGCGACACGTTACTTTTTAACGCCCTACCAGTGTCACCCTGCCAGTGTCCAGCAATGTTCATTTGTCTAGCTAAAATCTGTAGTAGAATAAACTAGACCATAGTGATGGGCTGAACTGCGATTTTCCGATATCAGTGATTTCTGTGAATGCTACTTTTCAGTATCTGTTATTCTTCACTCTGATTTGTCGCAGTTAAGGAACATAGGTCGTGTATCCCTCCGCCACTGCTATTTCTGCGATTTCTGCTACTTCCGTGATTTCTGCTACTTCTGCGATTTCTGTGACTTCTGATACTTCTGCGATTTATGTGATTCCTGCGATTTCTGCGACTTACCACCGTATGAAAAAGTTACATCTGTCAACACAGAAAATTGCATCTCAACAAACCTGTCATTGGCAAGTATGTTTTACGTTTTTTCTTCCGTTGGCTTTAATTTTGTATTAAAGAAACAACTGTGAAAATATTAATAGTGTAATTAATATGTAAGTAGCTGTACAGTACCGTAACAGTTCGTATTTAGAAAATGAATTCTAACATATTGTTATGTTCACAAGGTACCTGAACTACATTTCAGTCACTCAGTAAAGCGATAACTCAAAATATCATTGTCAACAGATCTGAAGAAATTGCCACTGCGTCTATAGACCGTTTTCGTCAAACGAGAGGTTAGTTTCTAAGCGTTTCGATGGACTGAATTACTTCAGTGAGATCGTTCTTGCAAATGTGATATTCATTATAGCAAATATTAGCAATCTACTCTGTCAATTATATTGCTAGTAATTAATGACAGCAAAAATTGTTTAATAATCCTTGTGTTTTTGCAGACACAGTTCTGACTCTGATTATTGGTTGCTGTACGTATCTATCCACATCAAGGCTGTTGAGAGAGACTCGTGAAGATTCAAGACAGCTCTTAGAGGATTTGCAGTTTAAAAGTGAAATAATTGTGAAATAAGTATGTGAATGTTTAAACTGTGTTTTATTGAAATTGTTGTGCGATTTTAAAGGAATAATAAATGTCAAATACAGTGAGTGAATAATAAAAATCTCATTTTCCACATGTTTAAGCCGTCCTATACCCATAATTTTCCGCCACTTACTTATTGGTAAACACTTGTTGGAGAGTGACATGCCACCCCCCCCCCTCCCCCCCCCCCCCCACTTTCTCCACAATCTTGGTGTGACACTGATCTGTAACATATCCCGAAGTCTACAATATGCATGTTGATGCTGTTGATATGAAAGTGGGAAGTACAGATCTTCCAGTTAAATCAGGAATAGCTTAAGTGCATTACTTGAAAGTAACACAGGAAAAGCTTACTTAGGTAGGTGGTAGTAGTGTCGGCAAGAAGTTCTTGTGTGTGAAGTTGCCATGTAGAACACCAGGTGTAAAACTTTTCTCCCGAGTCTTGAACTGTGTCGTAACAAAAGTAAGGCATTCGTATGACTGTTTTCATTTCTCTACACTTATACGAAAATTTAATAGTCATGGGTGACTGGAATTCGAGTATAGGAAAAGGGAGAGAAGGAAACATAGTAGGCGAATATGGATTGGGGGACAGAAATGAAAGAGGAAGCCGCCTGGTCGAATTTTGCACAGAGCACAACATAATCATAACTAACACTTGGTTTAAGAATCATGAAAGAAGGTTGTATACATGGAATAACCCTGGAGATACTAAAAGGTATCAGATAGATTATATAATGGTAAGACAGAGATTTAGGAACCAGGTTTTAAATTGTAAGACATTTCCAGGGGCAGATGTGGACTCTGACCATAATCTATTGGTTATGACCTGTAGATTAAAACTGAAGAAACTGCAAAAAGGTGGGAATTTAAGGAGATGGGACCTGGATAAACTAAAAGAACCAGAGGTTGTACAGAGATTCAGGGAGAGCATAAGGGAGCAATTGACAGGAATGGGGGAAATAAATACAGTAGAAGAAGACTGGGTAGCTTTGAGGGATGAAGTAGTGAAGGCAGCAGAGGATCAAGTAGGTAAAAAGACGAGGGCTAGTAGAAATCCTTGGGTAACAGAAGAAATACTGAATTTAATTGATGAAAGGAGAAAATATAAAAATTCAGTAAGTGAAACAGGCAAAAAGGAATACAAACGTCTCAAAAATGAGATCGACAGGAAGTGCAAAATGGCTAAGCAGGGATGGCTAGAGGACAAATGTAAGGATGTGGAGGCCTATCTCACTAGGGGTAAGATAGATACCGCCTACAGGAAAATTAAAGAGACCTTTGGAGATAAGAGAACGACTTGTATGAATATCAAGAGCTCAGATGGAAACCCAGTTCTAAGCAAAGAAGGGGAAGCAGAAAGGTGGAAGGAGTATATAGAGGGTCTATACAAGGGCGATGTACTTGAGGACAATATTATGGAAATGGAAGAGGATGTAGATGAAGATGAAATGGGAGATATGATACTGCGTGAAGAGTTTGACAGAGCACTGAAAGTCCTGAGTCGAAACAAGGCCCCCGGAGTAGACAATATTCCATTGGAACTACTGACGGCCGTGGGAGAGCCAGTCCTGACAAAACTCTAGCATCTGGTGAGCAAAATGTATAAGACAGGCGAAATACCCTCAGACAAAAAAAGAAAAAAAATAATTCCAATTCCAAAGAAAGCAGGTGTTGACAGATGTGAAAATAACCGAACTATCAGGTTAATGAGTCACGGCTGCAAAATACTAACGCGAATTCTTTACAGTCGAATGGAAAAACTGGTAGAAGCCGACCTCGGAGAAGATCAGTTTGGATTCCGTAGAAATATTAGAGCACGTGAGGCAATACTGACCTTAAGACTTATCTTAGAAGCTAGATTAAGAAAGGGCAAACCTACGTTTCTAGCATTTGTAGACTTAAAGAAAGCTTTTGACAATGTTGACTGGAATACTCTCTTTCAAATTCTAAAGGTGGCAGGGGTAAAATACAGGGAGCGAAAGGCTATTTACAATTTGTACAGAAACCAGATGGCAGTTATAAGAGTCGAGGGACATGAAAGGGAAGCAGTGGTTGGGAAGGGAGTAAGACAGGGTTGTAGCCTCTCCCCGATGTGTTCAATCTGTATATTGAGCAAGCAGTAAAGGAAACAAAAGAAAAATTCGGAGTAGGTAGTAAAATTCATGGAGAAGAAATAAAAACTTTGAGGTTCGCCGATGACATTGTAATTCTGTCAGAGACAGCAAAGGACTTGGAAGAGCAGTTGAATGGAATGGACAGTGTCTTGAAAGGAGGATATAAGATGAACATCAATAAAAGCAAAACAAGGATAATGGAATGTAGTCTAATTAAGTAGGGTGATGCTGAGGGAATTAGATTAGGAAATGAGGCACTTAAAGTAGTAAAGGAGTTTTGCTATTTGGGGAGCAAAATAACTGATGATGGTCGAAGTAGAGAGGATATAAAATGTAGGCTGGCAATGGCAAGGAAAGCGTTTCTGAAGAAGAGAAATTTGTTAACATCCAGTATTGATTTAAGTGTCAGGCAGTCATTTCTGAAAGTATTCGTATGGAGTGTAGCCATGTATGGAAGTGAAACATGGACGATAAATATTTTATACAAGAAGAGAATAGAAGCTTTCGAAATGTGGTGCTACAGAAGAATGCTGAAGATTAGATGGGTAGATCACATAACTAATGAGGAAATATTGAATAGGATTGGGGTGAAGAGAAGTTTGTGGCACAACTTGACCAGAAGAAGGGATCGGTTGATAGGACATGTTCTGAGGCATCAAGGGATCACCAATTTAGTATTGGAGGGCAGCGTGGAGGGTAAAAATCGTAGAGGGAGACCAAGAGATGATTACACTAAGCAGATTCAGAAGGATGTGGGTTGCAGTAGGTACTGGGAGATGAAAAGGCTTGCACAGGATAGAGTAGCATGGAGGGCTGCATCAAACCAGTCTCAGGACTGAAGACCACAACAACAACAACACTTATACAAATGTCTGAGTTCTGCTGTGTTAACGTTGCAAAGTCCTGTAGGCATGTGGAGTATTAACCAAAACTGTCATATTGGAAGCAGAATCAAACACATTTGTTACGTTACTTGTTATTTTCAGGAGAAAAAGGCAATGTTGCTTCATATTAATAAAATACATTTAGAGTCACAGCAGTATTTGACCAACCATAACTGATGCTGAATGTGCATGTCGTCATATAATATGAAGGGCTTATTTCAATAGTGGTACAAGTCCATTACCTCCACTTTTCTGTCTATAATGCTCCTGAAATTAGTGATCCAAACAAACATAAATAAAGGTTCATCTCTAGCAAAAAGCCATATGCTTGAATATTTCTGGTATCTCAACCAGATTTTTCAGCGCTCATTTAACTTTACGACTCTGTATCTCAAAATGAACAAAAATGGACTTGTACCACTAATGAAATAAGTCCTTCATATGCACACACAGCACATCGATCTCGTGAGGCACAAGGCTCCCATAACGAAGTACGTACGTCGGTCAACAGATGACACTAGGAAAAGTATGTTAACTGCGCTTTTTAGTTTCTACTTGCGACTCTTACTTGCGATTTGTCACAGAAATCGCAGTTTGACTCGGTAGCGAATAGCGTAGTATGAACTTTGCTCAACAGATGGCAGTGCTAACTGCGCTTTTTAGTTGCTACTTGCGACTCTTAGTTGCGACTTGTCACGGAAATCGCAGTTGGACTCAATAGTGTATCGCAGAGATGGGCGTAGTACGAACTTTGACCCAGAGATGGCACTGTTAACCGCGCTTTCTAGTTGCTACTTGCGACTCTTAGTTGCGACTTGTCACTGAAATCGCAGAAAGCAGTGCTACATTCGACCAATAGATGGCTCACGTCTTTGAATGTGAAATACTACTTGCGACTGCTAAATGTGACTGAAATCGCAGTTAGATTCTGTAAAGTTGCTACTGTGATATCTGTGACTTCTCAGTCACTGTGATTTCTAACAGATACGCGATTTCCTGCCCACCACTACCAGACCACTACTGTCTACTGCAGGTCGCAACATACATAGAATTGTCCGATAAACGGGTTGTGGGTAGCTACTGAAATAAAAGTTTTAACTTGGCATTGTAAATTTTCAGGTGTATTTTTACGATAAAGATCACAGTTAATACTGCCAAGTCCATACTAAGTGGCAACTAAGGTCACACGCACACCACAATCACACACGTAGGCAGCTTATGGTATTTACACCCATTACCGAAGTTAATAGAGTTCACCGGATCGTTTAGTTACGAAAATGCTCGCTCAAATGTTGTGCACTCTGCTCTACATATAATACCTGTTCCAATCTTAGATCGCACAACACGCCACGCGGTTTTAACTAACAGTCAAAAGCAATAATTTTGATATTCCGTCCGAAATTCCACACGACTTCCACTATACCGTTCACTTAAATACTTTGCAATACTTCACGAACTCGTAATTTGCATTTTTCCCTGATTTACTTTCGTCGGAGCTGATTTCAATGACATGTTACTAGTTCGAACCCTCAGACCCGACCCCCCTACATCACACCAAAGGCTTTGTTCTCAGCATAGATTGGCGCGAGCCTGCATTTTTCTGATTGGCTGATATCACAAACAGCAAATCAGGTTGCAGTATTATCCCGCGATAACCCGCACTTTACTTCATTGACCAGTCATAGTAAAACATTTCTTTCTATGGCAATTGCTAAATAAATACCGACTAATTTGTGTTCTACTCACGATTTATTAGTACCATGAACTGACTGCACATTTTATTATAGTAAATCCCCTGTATAGTTTAACTGGTACTTCGTGAATAAACAAAACAATTATCATTTACTTCTGTTCTTCTTCACTCATACAACACTCACACTGGTAATTACTTTACACATATAAAACAATTACAATTATGCAAATACATTAAATATTAATCAAACATAACTTTACAACATTGTTTTGACTACGACTGCTAGCACTGTCCGTCAACTGCTGACCTCTGCCGCCTACTAGTACAATTACGTGCAGCTCTGTAACTCAGGTGCATGTCAGCTGGTGACATCTGTCGATGACTCATGCCTATAACGATACCGTCCTAACAAGTGACAGGAGCGATGCAAAGGCGCTTCGCCTCACATGCCGCGTCGAGTTGCTGCACTATGCCGAACAAAAAGAGATCCGAAACTATATTAGCAGGTACACCATGACTTGAGTTACCTCGGTGTACATCTCGGGAAACCCAGCTTAGAAAACACCAACAACCAACTTGCATATGCTGATCCTCAAGGATTCTGAACATAAAATCAAACAGTCCTGGCATGAAAACATTCCTTACATGGTTCATACTACGAAACAGTAAGAAAATTTAAATCGGTGAGTCAGTCATTGTCTCTAATGTTTGTAATCTCTGTCCAGTCATATGAGAATTCCTTAAATCACTCCAAGCAAAGGTCCCTTTGAAAACGAGCACTGGCAATTTCTTCCCCCATCCTTGTGTTCCGTCCCTAATCATCACACTGTCGACGGAATGCTGAACTCTGTAGTATATCACGTTGTGTTATGAGTTTTCTGTTCCCCGAGTTTTTGTTGTCTGTGCATAGTGATCTTATGCGTCCAGTGCGTATTTTTCTCTCTGCTTTCAGTCTTTTGTTCGTTATCCATTTTTTATGGAGGAATAAAATATTCGGGACTCCGTATCGACTTATGGCAGAAGTCAGATGTACACTATGTGATCAAAAGTATCCGGACACCCACAAAAACATACGTTTTCCATATTAGATGCATTGTGCTGCCACCTACTGCCAGGTACTCGATTTTAGCGACCTCAGTACTCATTAGACATCGTGAGAGAGCAGAAAGAGGCGTTCCGAAGAACAAACGGACTGCAAACAAGATCAGGTGATTGGGTGTCACTTGTGTCATACGTCTGTACGTGAGATTCCCACACTTCAAAACATCCTTAGGTCCACTGTTTCCGGTGTGATAGTGAAGTGGAAACGTGAAGGCACACGTACAGCGCAAAAGCGTACAGACCGACCTCCTCTGTTGACTGACAGAGACCGCCGACAGTTGAAGAGGGTCGTGATGTGTAATAGGCAGACATCTATTCAGAACATCTCACAGGAACTCTTTACTGCATCAGGATCCATTGCAAGTACTATGACAGGTGGTAGTTGAGAAAACTTGGATTTCATGGTCGAGTGGCTGCTCGTAAGCCACACATCACGCGGGTAAACGCCAAACGACGCCTCGCTTGCTGTAAGTAACGTAAACATTGGAGGAGCGAACAGTGGAAAAACGTTGTGTGGAGTGGCGAATCACGGTACACAATATGGTGATACAATGGCACGGTGTGGGTATGGCGAATGCTTGGTGAAAGTCATCTGGCAGCATGTGTAGTGCCAACAGTAAAATTCGGAGGTGGTGGTGTTATGGTGTGGTCTTATTTTTCATGGAGGGGATTTTCACCCCTTGTTGTTTTACGTAGCACTATCACAGCACAGGTTTACACTGACGTCATAAACGAGTGACTGCGTCTGAGATCGCTCTCTAAGTTTTTATATATTTTTAGGTTTCAGATACATATTTTAGCGGTTTTTGTGATAATATTTAGTATATAAGTGACTTATTAGTGGTTTCTTCATTCACCTCTGCCTTTCTTGTGTTGTGACCTGATATTTGTGAGTGTTTCGTATCGAGCAACGTAACCTCTTACCTGTGTTTACATTCCGCGCTGACCAGTTGCAGCTGTAGCATCGAAAGCTAAGTACTAATTAATTGTTTATGTATAGTGGTTTATTTAGGAACTTTAGTAGTCTTCAACCGGTGTTTTTTGTGTTTTCTGGTGAAATAATTTCAGAAGAACCTTTTGGGAATTGTTTTCAGCTTCGTTACTATGTCATTAGACGTTTGATTCTCTTTCTGTATTAGTCTTTTGTTATATTCACATTTGTTGTTTATTAATACTGTTAATAATAGTAGTTACTTCCCTTGTAGAGTAAGTTTGTGATTATTGTAGTCAAGTTTTTAACATCTTCTTATTGTAGGAGCGGAACTTAGAAAAAGCAAAATTTTACCATGAGTGAGAAGTGTGGGCTTTGCCGTAGGTTCGTGAGTGGTGGATTGCGGTGTGAGACTTGTTCGAAGTATTTTCACTGGGGGGAAATGCAGTGGGGAAGCCAGTGGGCATTCTGGTGAGATCCTCTCCTGGAACTGCAGGTTATGTAGCAAGAGTAAGCTGATAGAGGAGCAGGAGCGTAAGATCTGTGCCCTTCAGGTGCAATTGAAAAACGCATAGGAGGAGCTAGATAGGATGAGGAGGGAGAAGGGGGTTGGGGAATGGGAGCTGGCTATTGGCAAGAGATCTGCTAGGAGAAGAAGATTTTCAGATAGTTTTACTATTGGTGTTTACAATAGATATGACCAACTGTCAGAGTCTAGTGGAGAGGAATCTCTAGTAGCTGTAAATGTAGGAAGTATGCAGCAGACCTCAGTAGTTACGATGGCTAGAGCAGTTGCAAAGTCGAAGAGGAAGAAGAAGGTTCTGCTGTTAGGTAGTTCGCATGGTAGAGGTGTAGGCCAGCAGTTGCAGGAAGTGCTGGGGAGTGAGTACCAGGTCACCAGCATTGTGAAGCCTAATGGAGGATTGGCTCAGGTGACTGTTAACATAGGGGGGTTATGTAGGGACTTCACTAAAGAGGATCAGGTAGTGATTGTGGGTGGGGCTAGTAACAGTTTGATAGGGATGGGGAGTACGACATAGATGGTGAACTGGAAAAGATAGCCACTCAGACTGGCAACACGAATGTGCATTTCGTGGAACTGTTTCAGCGTCACATCGGCCTCATCCTAATACAGCCGTCAGGCGTAATAACATGAGACTTGGGGGTGCGCTGATGACAGAAAGCATGGGTCACATTTCAGTGGTGTCGGTGGAGTCTGTCAGCAGGACGGGTTTCACTAGACATGGCCTGCACCTCAACAGGTATGGGGAGGGGAGGTTGGCAAAGCTTATAGGTGACAGCATAGGTGGGGTTGGTGGGATCACTCATGGGAAAATTCCTGCAGTAGTGGGTGTTAGAGCTGCACCTTTTTTAGGTTGAAGTCAGCTGATAGGTATTCCTGCTTAAGGGAAGTCTCTCTAACAAAGGAACCACTTTTGACAAAGCTTAGGTATCCGAATAATGAGGGCATTAATATCTTTCATCAAAATATACAAGGTATTAAAGATGAAGTTAGTGAACTGCTTATGGAAGTTGACTCTGAAATTATTGGTATATCTGAACACTTCTTAAATAAGGAGCTAATTCAGAGGCTTCCTTTACCAGGATACAGGTTGGCTGGCAGCTTTTCGAGGAGCTCTTTGCGGTGTGAGGGAGTAGCCATGTATGTGAAAAACGGCATCCCATTTGAGTCCATTGATGTTTCAAAGTACTGCACTGAAAAGGTGTTTGAATGTTGTGCAGGTGTGGTTAAATTTAATGGAGCTAAACTTCTAACTGTTGTTATTTATAGATCCCCAAACTCCGATTTCACAATGTTTGTGCTAAAGCTAGAGGAGGTTCTTGGTTCACATTATAGGAAATACAAAAAGTTAGTTATATGTGGTGACTTCAATATTAATTGTATAAGTGATTGTGCAAGGAAGAGGATGCTGGTAGACCTCCTTCATTCATAGTCTTATGCAAACCGTATTCTTTCCAACGAGAGTGCAAGGGAACAGTAGAACAACCATAGACAACATTTTTGTTCATTCCTCATTACTACAAGGGCATTCTGTTAGCAAAAACGTGAATGGCCTTTCAGATCATGATGCACAAATTTTAACTCTAAAAGATTTTTGTTTTGCAACACATGTTCAATATAATCATCAGCTGTTCAGGAAAGCTGAT
Source organism: Schistocerca serialis cubense (assembly GCF_023864345.2). NCBI lineage: Eukaryota > Metazoa > Arthropoda > Insecta > Orthoptera > Acrididae > Schistocerca > Schistocerca serialis. The sequence goes on along the minus strand of NC_064638.1, from coordinate 1,216,263,729 downwards.
CCAGTTGCTGTAGAGACCTTTGTAAACCTTATCAAGGAACAAGAGTGGCAAGATGTTTATAGCGCTGATATAGTAGACGATAAATATAATGCTTTTCTCAAGACTTTTCTTGTGCTCTTTGAAAGTTGCTTTCCGTTAGAACGTTCAAAACAGGGTACTAGCACAAACAGGCAGCCTGGATGGCTGACTAGAGGGATAAGAATATCTTGTAGAACAAAGCGGCAATTATATCAAAACGTTAGAAACAGTCAAAATCTAAATGCAGCAGCCCATTACAAACAGTATTGTAAGGTGCTAAAAAATGTTATTAGGAAGGCAAAAGTGTGTGGTATGCAGATAGAATAGCTAAGTCTCAGGATAAAATTAAAACCATAAGGTCAGTCGTAAAGGAAGTGGCTGGTCTACAGAGACAGGTCGAGGATATAGAATCAGTGCGTAGTGGGAATGTCCGTGTTACTCATAAGTCGCATATATGTACAGTATTTATTAATCACTTTCTGAATATTGCAGGTGAACTAAATAGAAACCTAGTCCCAACAGGGAATCATATAGCGCTCTTAGAAGAAAGTGTTCCGAGACTGTTACCTGAAATGCTTGTAAGAGATCCGAGCAGATGTAATTTCGATGTATTGCTCACGCGCTGCCTGCGATATGTAAGGTATAAGAGAATCTCAGACCAGAGAGCAGTGTTGACTGCAGTAGGAGCTGTGTGTCAGTAGCAGTTGTTGCTAGCGAGCAGTCTAGTCTGGTCTGGTGTAACGTGTTGGCTGGGCCGGTCGTGGTGCAGCGATGCCGGAGCCTGAGCATTATTGTATAAGGTAAAAAGCAGCCTCGCGCATATGTAATATTGTTATATCAAGTCCCATGTAAATGTTTTAAAAATGTCCTAATAATAATCATTCTCATAGAATAAATAACTTTTAACAACTATTCATTTCAACTTAAAGAATTTACTAATTTCTCCAACCCATGATCATCCTGATTATTGCAAAAGAAAAATCAGTTGTTTCCTTTCATAAATGACAAATCTATCGGCCAGCATTGCACAGGGCTGTGCCAAAAAAATTTATTGTAAGAGCACATATATATGCGTTATCCGGCGACTTCGTTGAGGTAAGAATTTTTCTATTTTTTTTTATTGAGAATGATCTTTCAGGGCCATGACGCAGCACTGCTGACGTCCAAAATTTACCAGGTTAAATTCACAGTCAATTATTGAAAAGTTATAAGTGAGCGACAATTTAATTGAGAGGTTAGTTACATTGTATTATTACCAGGTTACTGAATTCATTTTTTGTTGGTACGTTACACTGAATGTGAACGACATAATTATAATTTTTACTGTTGAGAAGTTTGGGAATTTTTCTATTTTGAGGTTACACTAAATGTGAAGGAATTTTGTGGGGAGGTTACACTTGTCGACAACCGGCCAGGATCTTATTTTCTTTGCGAATTTCTGAGAGGTAGTCAGTTATATATCTGCTCTTATTTACTTAATATTAAACGTAGTTTGCATCTGGCGCAACGCATTTACTAATTTGTCACTCTTTCTTTCACAGATCATCGGCAATTTATTGCTCTTTGTTGTAAGTGTGTTTGATCCAATTTTGCTTTGTCTTTGTTTGAATTTGTGCTTAGTTTTGATTTGAGAGAATGCCGCGAAAAACTGTTAACAGTACATCGTGATGTGCAATGAGTGAAAAAGCCGACTCGAATAATTTGACCGATAATACTAGCGACACTCAGTGTCTTAATGAGAATCCTCCATTTACAGACAATCAGTGCATACCGATCACTAGTAATGATTTTAATGCTAATGATGAGCAAACAAATTCAATAGTGTCCTCTGTTAATTGAACGACAATTGATGACGCGGCACGTTCTGATACAATGAATGCTGCCCAGTTTGGCACACCTGATATGCAAAATTTACGTAGCGAACAAATAATTGTTTCTAACGAAGGTGAACAATATACACAAAACACGTCAGGTTTATTTGATTCCGATGTAGTGGCCAACAGTGCACATCCGATTGGCAAACCTTTTTGTGAATCAGACAATGACCAAATGGTTACCGGCACACAAAAAGTGACAAATGCACATACACCATCACATAGCACAGAGAATACAGCAACTAATTTTGGCATGGATCAAGTTACGGCATTATTGCTACAATTTAATGAAAATCTCAAACAACTACTTAATGAAAATCTCAAACAGCAGAGCGAAATACTAAACAACTATTTCAAACAACGTAATGAAAATCTCAAGCAGTTGAATGAAAAACACGACAACCTTAATGAATCGAACAAACAACTTAATGAAAGTTTCAAACAGTCGAATGAAAAACACGACAACCTTAACGAACAGAACAAACAACTTGTGAACAGATTGCAGCCGTTACCATGCAACGTCATGATACTAAAGAACAATTATGTGAGGAAATTAAGGCTTGTGCTAGGAACAGTATTGAAGAAATTAGATCTGTTGCACAAGAATTAAGTAGTACACGTGTAACCACAACGAAATTACTTAGAGATGAAAGTATTGCAGTCACTGAACAATGTTCTGAAAAAGCAACACAGTTACACGTCGAGTTTAAATTAATGTCAGCAGAACTTTCACACACGCTGGATGCGGAAGTCGATAAGAAATTTGAACAACAGAACAGCCAAATTGACGAACGTTTTAAAGTGACAGAGATGAAAAATGTTTCAGCCTTTAACGCGACACAGCATACGCCACATTCCGAACATTTCTCACACTCACACAGCCAGTATAATTTAGGTAATTTACAGAGACCACGTGACGTAGAATCCGAACAGACACAGATAAATAGATTCTCATGCAATCTTGAACCTGTTCACAAATTCAGAGACGATAACGTTGATTATAAGCAATTTTTATCCGTAAAAAAATATGAGGTATTTATGAATGACAGAACACAAATAGATCCTTTGGACTGGATACGCAATTTGCTTATGCATTTTCATCAGCTTGGTCTGTAATGCAGAAACTAGAATGGGCGTGGATACAACAATTTTTTTTTGAATTTTCACCGCCATTGCCTGTAACGCAGAAACTAAAATTTATTTGCAGCGCGTAAGTGACCTCAGGGGATTCATTACACTTCAATGAATATGTGTCGTAGCGTGCACAGGGCCCCGAGCCGTAGTAGTGCTGTTTCATCTTTAGTTTTCTGCACTGCTGCCTTCTCTTTTACTATCCTTTATATCTATCAAAATAGCTCTTCAACTGTCGATCTATCTAGGATTACGTATGAGTAAAGAAAACCTGATACGACAAGTTTTACCTGAAAGTGACAGTTATCATTATACGATCCAGAAATGACAACCACGAGAACGTCAATACCAGCCAAAAGTTTAATCATCAGTACGTACAAAATTTTCAGCAATCGCAAACATATTTTGGCAACAATAGAGGGTTTTCACCACAACAGCAACAAAAACAGTCGGTTAGCATACCTAACTAACAATGTAGTCTGCAAGGTCAACCAAGCTTTAATGTTTCGCCGCCTACACGTATAGCGTCGGCCACACCAAATAGTAACGCTCCGCAACAAGGAAATCAGTACGTACAGAAAACACATCATTTCAACTCCTATCGCAACGCGCCGTATAGCAATGATTATTATGACAGACGTAAAAGTAAAGAGCACAGTTTTCAGCGTACGTTTAATAACAGTCGGTCTTACCAGCAGCAGAATCATCCGCAACAACAGATTATCATGAATGAACCAGACAGTCGGTATCATCCCGAACGTAATACGTCAGGAAGAAATAACAGAACAGTACAAATAGTTGAAATGCCACAGCGTCCTCCTGAAAATAATAGCGCGTCAGATATAATTTGACTAGATACAGTACAGATTGCATCTTCCAGCAACGTAAGCAATACTTTTGACACAGAGAATCTCGTACACGAAAATGTTATTACTTTTGACGACATCTGAGACATACTTTTACATGAAAAACCAATAGTCTGAATTTGTCAAACTGAAACATGCTTTGTTGAATGCACCACTTTTATCGCACCCAGATCTTACTAGAAATTTTTCCATTGCCACCGACTGTTCTAACACCGCTTTAGGCGTACACATTTTTCAGGTAATTGAAGAAGACGGTACTACAGTAATTAAAAACATCGCCTTTGCGAGTCGCATTCTGTCACCTGCTGAACGCAATTATTCTGTTACAGAACTTGAAGCATTATGTGTTGTATGGGCATTTACGAGATTTAGGCATTTTCTTTATGGAAGACATACGACCGTTTACACAGATCATAGAGCTATCCAGTTTTTACTTTCAGCAAAATTTACACATGACAGATTAGCAGATGGAAACTTTATTTACAGGAATTTAATTTTACAATTGTTCACATTCCCGGCGCACAAAATGTTGTAGCAGACGCACTATCCCGTTCTCTCAGCAACAATTAGCAAGACATCGCAACCAACTTCTGCAAAGCAAATTCTAGCGTCATGTATATTCAGCAAGTCGCATTCGAAAATTTTATTTCGTCGTCATTACGAGACATAGCACAGGAGCAGAGCAAAGACAACGTATAGAAAGAAATTAAACGCCTTTGGCAAGATAGGAATAATGTTAACATTAGAAACCATTACACTGTACGCAATAACATTCTGTTTCGCTGCTCTCATCCTGACAGCAATAATTGGTTATTATGTATTCCTGATGAGCTTGTTAACAAATTAATTTGGTATACTCATTTAAGTTACGCACATTATGGAGCCAGAAAATGTTTTCTTATACTGAGACAGAACTGCTATTTTGCCAACATGGAGAAACGTATTCGACGAGTTTTAGCGTCATGTCAAATTTGCCAGAAAGCTAAATCAGACACGACTTCACATATTCCTCCGTTACATCCTATTGTACCCGTTAAATTGAGACACATGGCCGCTGTAGACATTTTTGGTATGATTACCAGATCTAATAGAGGTTTTTGCTACATCTTTGTCGCTGTTGAACTCACTTCGAAATTTGTAACCTTGACTCCGTTACGCAAAGCTACTGCTAAATCTATTTCGAATGCATTTGTAAAACATTTTTTATTTCATGTACAGCTTCTATTAAAAGTAATTTCCGCTAATGGACCGCAATTTCGATCTGCTATATGGACACGTATGTTACGAGCTAGAAACATTTCTCCGATCTATATATCCAGGTACCACGCTTCTTCGAATCCTTCTGAACGACTAATGAAAGAAATTGGTAAACTATGTAGAATATATTGCCATAAAAAACATATTGATTGGGGGACACACATACTCTCATTCCAGGATGTAATTAATTCCATACCAAATGAATCTACTATGCTATCTCCGACTGTTATATTGAAAAATGTTGAACTACCTAACAAAATTAAAGAATTAGTATCCTTTCCTACATCTCGTCGACTACGCCACCATGAAATAATTGACATTGCGCTCAACAACATCAAACGTGCCGCAGAGCGCCGGAGAAGACAGCATAAACAGGTTTGTACACGCCGTGACTTTCATGTTGGACAGAAGATATTAGTATGTACGCACTATTTATCCAGCAGAGGAAAGAGTAGATGCAGTAAATTTGAGCTTCTATACGCAGGTCCATATGGAATTCGCAGCATTCCTCACCTCAATGTAGTACACCTCGAAACTCTGAGAACCAGAAAAAGCAAGGGCAATCACTATGTCTCCAATATTAAACCCTTTATTGAATGAACATACTTTATGATTTATAAGACTGTAATGCCATTTGCAGATATTTATATGAACACTTACTGATGATTATAATATTTTTTCCTGGCAAGTGCCCGGCAAGGTAAGGTTAGCAGGTCGCTTTTCTTGTCATTACACATCAGACCGTGCACATTTTTCCAGGTAAACTTACGTATTTTATGACCACTTATGCAATTTTATCTATGTGACTACTTACTGATGATTATCATATTTTTTCTTGGCAAGTGCCCGGCAAGGTAAGGTTAGCAGGTCGCTTTTCTTGTCGTTATATATCAGACCGTGCACATTTTCCATTTTTTGTGTATGTATGATTGTTTTCCTATCGAAAGTAGAATTTTTGTCTGTATGCACTATGTAATCTTTAAGATATAACAAACACCAGTTGACTTTGACATTTTTTTCTTATGATATCTCAATATCTTGACTATTCTACACTTTTTGCCACTACATTATGATACTGTGTGTACATTTTTTGCACTTGAAAACTGTCTATGTTTTTGACATAATGCGTTTTCTGTCATGCTATGCTGTATGCTTAGTTGTATCACTAGAAACAAGTTTTTATCTAATGGATATATGATTTAAATGCAAGATATTAATCCTTATTCATCGTTTTCAGAAAGCAATAACGTGTACAAGAAATAAATTAAACAAACCACAGTGGATTACTATGAAATGGGAATTTCACCTTCGGAATGTACGAAAGAAAATGCAATATCTTGTCATGAAGAGTAAATGGATCAGAATTAACAAGCATTAACCAGAATATACTATACAAATCGTATGATAGCAGTCTTGACTAATTATTTTTCTTTCAGGATATGGGGCGATTGATGCCGGCTTTCAGACAGAACTACACATCTTAGTTTTAGTGATGGAATGTGCTAGAAATAAGAAACTCTATAGTATGAATGGTTGTATGAAGTAAATCGTACTATGAATAATGAACAATGAAGTGTCCTTTTTTGCAGATGGTAATAAATGATGATGAATGGTTATATGAACTACATGGTAATATGAACAATGAAGTTTTTCTTTGCAGATGATGATAATGATGAAGTTATGATAATATGAATAATGAAGTTTGTCTTTGCAGATGAGAATAATGATGAAGTTTATATATTTACTATTAGTTAAGAGATGCTATGTAGTTATTTAAGTATTTGTTGCAGTTCGTTTTGACAGTATGTCTTATGTCGCATGGTATAATGACTGAATGTTTTGGAAAGGACAGCTAGAGTACATACATATTGAGTACACGTTTCATTACCTGTTAATTCGAAGTTCACTACTTTTCAGTATAATATGCGTTTCTTCTTTCAGCTCAATAATCCATTTTGTATTTTTTCTCGGAGAAGCTATTCGTGAAATTAATGTGCTATAAGCAGTTAGTCATTAAACCTGTTCTAGTACTTGCATTTTTTTTACCCATTTGTGTGTATCATTCATGAATGTGATCACATATACTCTACTTCTTTCATAACCTTGCTACAGCTGACTCATGACGAATGACGTTATTAATCCTTATTTCCAGCAATATGTCAAAAGCAAATATTTTCTGTCTCTCTTGAAAGCTTGGTAACTTGGTGTTGTGTTAGGATCGGTGACATAAGAAAGTACCCAGTGTGAGACGATCTGTGATCAACTAACCTACAATGGTCTTTTGAAAATTTTATTTCACGAATTGTTCATGTAACAAATGGGCATTTCTTGTGATAGTGATTTTCCAAAAAAGCAGTCCATTTTCTAAATAGGTTTTGTTCAGCTTCAATCACAGTGAAAGGCGAAGGCTTTTTACACTGGCATTCTTTATTTCATTTATCCAGTGTTCTGGTATCTCTGTGGGAAATTTGCCGTTTATCAGGGCATTCTAGATAAGAGTGGCTGCGAATAGGGAATATGATGGTTATGCAGTCTAGTTTTTTTTAGAATTTGTACCACATAATGACAGAAGGGAAACATGGTGTGGTTCTTGTTCTGTCCGCTACAAGAATCGCGAAATATGTACAAGTTTTTGACATTGGACTGTAACATGGTGAAGATATAATATTGCAACATCGATACTACTTCGTCTGCACCTTTACCTCCTTCTGTTTCTCCGTAACCAAAACAAGTTGCATTTCCCGTAGATAGGCTGTGGAGATTGAACAAATACAATGCCAATTGACGACGGTAGTAAATGTCATTTGTGGTCGAATTAGGTAAGCTTAAATTTTTTTGAAAATCAGTGGTAAGTGCCCCAGTATCCTCCCTGTTCCTTGAAATTTTCCTACATTTTCTCTTTGTGTCATAAAAGATGTTAGCTTTCCTCAAGTGTAGTTCATTCTCACATTGTTTTGTCTTAATACTACTTAAAATATTTGCTGTTTCCTTGTCATCATTAGTCTGTTCCAGCTGGAGGTTTAGAGCTTTCATTTCTGCTTGGTACCTGTTACATGCACTGGAGGTGTTGCGTCTGGGATATCCGAAAGCTATGTTAAACTTAGATACGAATATCTGTCTATAATATTCATAGGACACAATTTTACCACTAGGCCTACCTGTCTTGTACAATGTGTACATTTTTTGCAAATTTAAAGTGTCTGGCAAGTATGTTTTTTTAGTTTAATCAAAACTATAATGGCGTGTACGGCCCTTAAACGATGCAATGTGATCAATAACACTTTGCTTAACTTCTTCTGAGGTCCTACAATGTTTGTGGTCATACTTTCCTCTCTTGTCTCTTGGGGGTTCACCTGTTTCTTTCAGACTCGTTTGAATAGTTTGAACCCTTCTCCCAGTTACACCAAAAATAGACAAAAATGCTTTATAACACACAGGGGTGTGAACAAAATTATCACCCTCCTTTATTCTTACTTTGTAGGTGTAACTCGTACCATTAAAACGTAATTTATTTTCAGGCTTTCTTGGTCTGCGATTTTTGATGTCATAAACATTGATAAGCCCAGCCAAGTATGTGGACTGAGCATCATTAGATTCTAAACTATTAAAATGAGAAATTAATCTTTTTCTTGCACCTTCAGAAACTCTATCAAAACACTGTAGTCTTTTACATCTGCAATCGAGCCCAGTTTTGTGAGTACACACTTTAAGTTTTTTCATCACATCTGTTACCCTTCCATGGGATTTTCTCTTCTTTGTGCTAGGTTTACTGACGTTTTCACAATCTTTATCATCACTTGACTCACTTAATTCACTCATTTTCACAGAAACTACTACCAAGAACACAAGCTATAAACTTTGGCAACTTTCTAACCACAAACACGAAGTAAACAAAAGAATGAAGACAGCACGGCGAACTCCTGATCAAGCAGGTTTTCCCAACCTTATAAAATGACTCTCATCATATGTGCCGTGAACGCAGATGACATTCATCGGTTTTACCGTGCACAACCAAAATAAAATGGCAAATAACTTAGTAACTGCCAGCATTTTTGCCGTGTACACCGCCCTAAAAATTTGGCCGTATTTGAGCTACAAATTCCTGTCCTAATCTGAAAATGGGAAAAATTGACTATCATCATTTTTGCCTTGTGCTCTTCATCTGTGTTCCAACAAAAAGCATTGCTTCACGCAGTTTACAAACATTTTATGTTAAGTGGTTGAAGTCTTGACATCCTTTATCTATAGCTTTTACAAAGTTCGTAATATGGCCCAACTTGAGACGAAGAGGAGGCAAAATTATTTTATCGGACGCAGCCAATGAAATATTTCCCACATTTTTCTTTCGAGATACGTATGATTTTATTATAGACTCTCACCACATCAATGGAAGAGCGAGTAACACGCTTTGGCGTTTTGCTCTAAAACGTTTGGTTAAATTGAGCTTACGCAGACAATATGAACTGCGAAATTATTATTTTGTTCACCAACAGGACCATCAAAATACTGTTTATTCGCCATCTTAACTAATTCAGTGATTGGATTTCTTTGAGATTTTGGGCCGAATTTCCTACATACATAGCGATAATTGCTGGGGTGGTTTAGACGACAAGCAAGCTTGCCAGTTGGCACTTTCGCTACGTGCAAGTTGTAAACACCACAGCGTTACTGTTTCTCACAAGAAACACCCAGTCAGGTAACAAAAACTCGCAATACAGTTGTGACGTGGTAAGTACGTTGAGAATTGCACTATGCTTGGTTGAACATCATGTAGATCATAAAGTCTCTTTCGCAGTATGAATTATCTTGTCATTAGGCGAATAAAGTTTAAAATCTTTGTTACACTTTCCACCTAAAGACAATTTCTAGATCCTCGAGCACCCATGTCACAAATCAAATCAAATCAAATAAAGTAGAAAAGGCATATAAACAAAAGAACAGGAAACAATGAAATACGGAAAATAAACAATAAACCATATAAACTCTTAAAACTCAGAACTCTTATGTGCTAGAACAGTTTGAAAGGTAGATTCGGATTCTGCATACCAAAATACATACTGTAATAAAAGAATATTCCCTCCGTTGTAGGCTGCACTGAGCTTTATTAAAATCGTGCCATTAGCTGATTTCGGCTGTGAGCCATTATCAAGCACATTTACTATGTCATGTACTAAATGTCATGCTCCACAAACGACATGTAATACATGACATAGCAAATGTGATTTATAATGGCTGAATGCCTAAATTATCATGCACAATTGTCATGTCATGTATTACATATCATGCATTGGGCATCATATGTAATACATGTGCTTGATGATGGTTCCCGGCCGGAGTCAGCTACAGCACGATTTTAATAAAGCACAACAAAGCCTACAAAGGACAATGCATTCTTTTATTAAACACTTAAGAGGCTGTGGATCGCCACGGAAGCAGATAAATACATACTAGTACTTGGTATATCACATCCCAGGTGCAAAATGGCCGTTGAGTAGTGTTATATGTTCAGACAGCAAGTTAGGGAAAAAAATATGAGACTCTAGTAGAGCATCAAAAGCGTTTCCCTTGTAATAACTGTCTTGCGTTCGGAGTACTGTCGATCGATTGTATTTCCGCAAATGGCTTGACATAACTGTTCCGCGAAAAGCACCACGAATCCATTGAAATCTCAACAAAAAGTATCTGTTTAGGAATTCTCCGAAAAGTAATTACAGCTGACAATAGGCCCACTTCGGTGACCATTAATAACCCTCCAGGACAGTCGAATATTCATCACCGGACAATAGTCGGCCGGTATTCTGAAAAATGTGCGCTCGGCCCGTGGTGCTTCAGGAAATTTACTATTTCATCTATTGCGACGGTAGGGGGGATTTTAATCAGAGCGAGCAGCGGCCCGGAGGGAACGGGAAGGCCGGCCCTTTGTGCAAACACATTCTTGGCAGCGGCTCGCTCCGGCGTCTTTGTGGACGCCTTGGCGCCGGCGCCGTGCCATTAGATTGTCGCTGGGAGAGTATTATTAGCGAGCTGAGTAATGCGGCGGAGCCACGCAACCTGGGCGGCGCGGTGACAAAAGGTGAACAGGTGTCCGCTCCCACGCTGCCGACAAGCCGGCTCACCAGTGCCGTTGGGGGGGTTTTCTGCCGGTGACACATCCGTCGCTAGTTCTAGGGTCGCCCAGAATGAAAGTGCAGCAAGGATGCAAAATGTAGTGGATACTGAGGCAAGTGGTTTTTTAACGCTCATACTTTAAAGCGAGTAGGAAATTAAAAAAAAATCATGACCTTCAACGTCTTCCCTTCCACCTAGGTCCAATTTGATAGCACTCCTCTTAGAAACTAAAGATAATTTACAATAAAGCGGGAACACAAAATCTTGTTCAGCAGAACAGTCCCTGGTATGTCATGTGTTGTGTTGTTATTCGGTGTGTTCGGAAATGCCCGTTGCAGATCTCTAGGATGCTCACGACAGTCACTCCGTCTTCAGGCCACGAGTGGCCTACCGGGACCATCTGACCGCCGTGTCATCCTCAAAGGAGGATGCGGATAGGAGGGGCATGAGGTTGTAACAACACCAACGCTATACTATTGTACATATAAAATTTTTTTCTTTTGATTTTCGATAAATTAGTGTAATCGATGTTCTGATTTCATTTCTTTTTTGTTTCATGCCATTATGTCAAAGGAACTGTATACAATTTTCGATATGAATGTTAATGTTTATGTCAAATTTCAAGCAATATTGTAATATATTTGTAGTGTAACAAATGTCGAGACGGTTGTAAGATGTTAAAGTTGTAATTGTGTGTCTGGTCCATACGTAGGCAATGTATTAGGGTATGTAGAATGCAAAACCTTTGGTGAATGCCCTGTCTGTAGGGGAGCGGTAAAAGGTGGATGGCAGGCGAGCGCGGGAAAACACACACGGGCGCTGCACGGCATAATGGGCTGAGCAGTAGTAGTCGGAGTTGGGCATCGGTCTGAGAAACACGCTCTGGATCGAGGAGGCTCTCCTGGAAAACGTGATTTCGTTGAACCTCGGATGTGTCGTTTCCGACGCCTATACAGCATGGCAATATTTCATACGCACTAAACGGAAAAGTATTGCGACGCTATGACGAAGTAAAGTGCCGATACATCAAGAGCCATTGCTGTGATTGTACGTGTGCTCTGTGCCTCGCCATCTCGCCGCCCGCCAACCGCCACATCGATACAATCAGGTTGAAACTTTTAGTACTGTATTCGTGTGGACCAGTGTTACTTTTGTTCCATACTGTTCAATAACAACTTAAATTTTACCAAAAGTGTCCTATCAGACAATTATCCTCACAACTAACCTAGACAGGGTCCTTTCCACATGTTGTGCAATCCGAGTGTCCCGAAATGAAGATTTAAAATTTATGTTAATAATAATTACCTGCCGACCTATCTATGTTAGAATGATGTTTAAAGAACTTTGTTGTTAATTAAATAATAGATGAATAATATAGGTCTGACAAAGTTGGAAGATAATGTTGAAATTGGTTTAGTAATGAAGTTTAATTAATTTGAGACAAAAATAATGGTAGTTAAATGAGCAGGAAATAAGACAAAAAGAGTAGTAACTCATATATTGGAAATCTTGAGTGCTTAATGATTTCAATAATCAAAATTTTCAATACAGTGGTCATAACAGTTTCAGGGTCCCCCCTTTTCTATTCATTTGAATTCTGAAGTGTACTGAACTGATTTGACCAGCAAGGTTAAAGTCAATATAAAACCAAAATTTATCAGTGTTTGACCTTTTTCAAAATTGACATTGTATGTGTGTTTCGAAAGTGCTATTTCTAGGGTAACCTATGCCGATTTTAATCAGATCAATAGACAGTACGAAGTTTGTAGTAAACATTATAGTGTAATGTTATGTATTTATGGTTTATCCATATTGGTACAGAAAGTGAAATTATCAGTTCAGTAGATTTTCCGGTTCTAAAATTTACCATCTAATGCAGTGTTACTACGTGTTGTTATGCTTGAACGTACATCCACTTGTACAGGGAAGAAACTCAGTTAATGCCTAATTGGGCTGGCGACCGTATTATTAACAATTGGTAGCAATTGCTGTGTTGTTTCTTGTCCGTCCTAACGTGTAGTGGCACTTCAGACTTGCTTGACGTATCATTGTTGTTACTGAGTGGGTGTAAGTCTGATTTTGCCTCCATTCAGGTACACGCGGTCAACATATATACCAAAATCCTTTCTTATAAGGTGAAGCCCGTCAACTTACCATAGTACAGGCTTTAAAGAGTATCGTGCGCCCGAGCGTAGTGTTACAAGTGGCGACCGTGACAGGACCTCCAGTTGTTGTCGGTCACAAATTAATGTGAATACCGAACAGTGGATGTTCAGTGGCATGAATTGCAATATTATTCAGTAAAATAAATAGCAGTGAACGTCAAGTACGGTAGTGTGGTGTAATTTGCATTCAGTATGGACAAGAACGTAGAAACAGTAGATGTGCCGAGCGTAATGGAAAATGCGGCTGGCAATAGCAGGAGTTTACGCGGCCAGATTACAGATGGCGTTAGTGGTAGACAATTGGCGTACATACAATATCACGAACATGTTAACGAACATATTGAAATGTCGAGATTGCCTCGAACACAGCAAGGGATAAAACAGGAAGTAGAGGATGACTTTGTAGACGATAGTGGGTATGTGAACGAATCCACTGATATGTTTGATTCTCTACAGATAAAGAAAGAACCGAAAGAAACTTTTGAGGTAGGATCGGAACACACCGATTCCGTAGAGCAAAACAGTGTGAAAATTTTAAGCATGAACGATTTATTTGAACAATTAACCAAACAAATTGCAGGACAGAGTGAGCAGCTCAAAACACAGAATGATCAGCTTCAAAAACAAGTTAGTAGACAGGTTAGTCAGCTTAAAACACATGTTGATGAGCAGCTTAAAACACAAAGTAATCAGCTTAAAATACACATTGACAACCAGCTTAAAACACAAGTTGGTCAGGTTAAAGCACAGGTCGAAGAGCAAGGAATTAAAATTAGTAAACAAATATAACAGGTAGAACAAAAAGTGGGTAGTTTAAGTTCTGTGGTAAATACTATGAAATTTGAAATTGACACAATTGATAAAAATATGGGTACTATGCAGGGGGAAATTGACAACATTAACAGTAGCTTTGATGTTGAAATTCTCAACATCCAAGAAAAAGTGGAGCCTCTGGTTGAAACAAAAGTAGGCGAAAAGGTTTTCGGTCTTAAAACTGAGATCGTAAACGAATGTCAACACGGAATCTCACAGTTGAAAAAGGCAGTTTCAGACACTGAAAGAGATTTAGACGAAAAAGTTACCAGATGTGTACAAAAATGTGAACAAAATACTTCGAAAATTCAAGGCAAAATTTTCGATCTTGAGAGTAAAATTAAAGATAGACCTGGTGTTGTCTGTAATGGCACACCACTTACAAAGCTGTTAGAAGGTGAGGAACGGCTTCGATCCCGCCAATAAACATAACGGATGGCATACGTTAGATTTAGTAGGTGACGCTAAGCGCTGGGGAATTAATTTGAATACCGAAAAAATGACGTTCGAAGAATTTAAACAAAAGTTTACTGAAGAATATTGGTCCGAACAAAAACAGGATCATTTCTGGCGCGAGTTTATCATGGCCAAGCTTCATGATAACAGGGGCAGGAATTCTTTGAAAGATTTCTGCGAATATTGGTACCGAAAGTTGACACATTTAAGAGGAAGAAGATCCGATTCAGAGATCATATGGGAGCTATATAAAAAGCTTCCAGAAGATTCGAAGAGATACATGGGAAGCAATCATCGCAGCTTCCAAGCGTTTCTCGAGAGGGTCGAAGACGAAGACCACTGGCGCGAAAGTCGTGCCAATTATCAGAATTTTGGTAATAGAAATAATCGTAATAATGACGAGAGAAATGACGGCGATGGGTTTCGCGTCAATATGATACAAAGAGGTAGAGGCAGAGGAAGAGGAAGAGGAAGTTATCCAGGTCGCGGTAGAGGGTACACCGCGCAAAATAATAACGACGCGGGAAACTGATTTCCGCGAACGTTGCGGGCCAAACGGAAGCGGACAGTACATACCGGCCCCGATTTAAGAAATGTTACCGGACTGACAGTAAAATTATGAGACAGGTTAGAGACAGGCGTGGAACGACGCAACGTGTCGTTGCGGAACAAGCGTCAGGTGCAAGCGCGGATGACTCATCTTCGCTGCGCAGAGTGCTACATATTAACAGGCGAGTGGAGCATCAGGGGGCAAAGGCCCAGCCTATCAGAACAGCTGTTCAGAGAGAAGCCGCTAGCAATGCGGCAGCATTAGGTACGAACATTGCCGTAAGAGCTGGTGAATACATTACGAGTGGTAATTTCGTGGTGAAGGAAATAGTAGATGAAACAGTGGATACACAGAGAGGTGCGGTTAGCAGTGTTAGCAATAAAGTAAATGGCGAGAATGAATTAGCAGAAGTAACTGATTGGCGTGTGCAGATCGACGATCTGTACAAAGGCCTTAAGCAATGTGAGTGGGAGGATTGTAAGAAGGAGTATGAGGCAAGGAAGTTAATTAGAGGAAAAAGAAATAATAGGGACGTCGATAAAGTGACGTGGCCCATATTTGAAGAGGAGAGAATAAATAGCGCCGCGCAAAGTACGCGTTCTGCCGATAGGACGAAGGTTAAAGATAGGAAGGAATTGGAGGATGAAATCCTAAGCATTGACGAGGAAGTAGCTTCTGTTAACAATCCGCCAACAGTACAAGCTGCTACCAAAAGGCACCGTGAGGAAGAGGCAGGTAATTACCTGAAAGTAACTGAAGTCCACGAGGATTACACTAAATATGAAGTAACAGGGGATGTGAGTAAAGCTGATAATGAGGCCGTTTTGCCAAAAGAGGATATTGAATTAAAATTAAAGCCTGACGAAAATGCAGAGGAAGAACTTAGTGCCTGTCTCAGAAAAGCTTTTATGTTAGAATCTGAAAGCGATCCAGAATGGTCGGATTCTGACGATAGTTCAGATGACGAATATTTCGGTAATAATGGAAATAATGGAAATACAGTTAATTGCGATATTGTATATATTGACGATGAAGTTTCAGAACAAAACCCAGATGTTGAGACTGAACAAAGAAAGATAGAGCCACCGGACGACTCAGTGTTTATTTTGCAACGAGTTCAAGTAAGTAAAGACTTTGAACTCCAGAAACCGAAAAAGCCGCCAGATATAAATGGTTCACAGGTCAGGAACGTATCTTGGGACAATGTCACAGTCGACCAAGGTGCGTTGTGGAAAAAACAGGAAGGGGCATGATTTAGAGTCTGGGGCAGATTTATATTGGGCTTTGAGAACGTCACGAACACAGTACATCATGAAACTACTGGGCTCCCACCGGAAGAAATTTTGTTAGGCAGCAGAAGTAAAAGTTTAATTGAGGAAAAACTAGAGTTTCCACCTTGTACAAGCTTGGGGTTGAGTCAAAAGAAAGAATTAGTCAGAAAAAGGGCAAAGCAAAAAGCTGAATCTAGATCTAAAAGACATGATAAAAATCTGAAAGTTTCAAAATTTAAAAACCCACAAACAATCTAGTGAACTGAACCATGAAATTTCCAAATTTAAATATATTTATAATGGACCGTATGTAATACAGAACATTCCACACGATAATGCTTACTACCTGATCTACCCAAAATCCAAAAGACCTTTAGTTGTAAGAAATGTTGTGGACCTGAAACTGTATGTTCCTAGAAGTGAGTGACCTAAGTACCATCAGAAAGCAATTTGCTGTAAATGTGCTGTATATTATGCTGAAACTATTTTATTCCAAATGTAACAAATCTTTGTAAATATATGTAGACCAATATCAGTGTGCTAATGTACTTATGTGAGTTTCAGATTACCAAATGTACTATAAATGTAAAGAGGTATGGAGAAAAGGGGTGAAAAGATAGGATAAATGCTGTAAGCCAGATAAAAGATGGGACTGTCAAAAACCAAAGTGGGCAGTATATGAGTCATAATATAAAGGACTGCCAAAAATCAAAGAGGGCAGATAAATAGGCAAAGGAGAATTGTAAGTGTGGTACAGGAGATGTGATAAAATGATGTGAAATGGACTGCCCAAATCTGAATTATAGGCAGCAAACATATGTAGTGATTTTTCTAAATATTATTGTGTGTTTTTTTAGTAAGTAAGGAAATGGACTGCCATTCAATGCAAGCAGCAACAAATTGTCTTATAGTGTATATAGATATTTGTATTTGCTTTTGTAGTTAAGTGATAGTGTTCCAGATTTTGAAATTATTTATCTGAGAAATATAATAAAAATGAGTAATTTGCTATTTAAATAATGTTGTGATAGGAGGATGGACTGTGCCAAAGGCACTTAAGCAAACGATAGGTAAATGTTCTTGATATATTAAAAAATTATAGACCTATATAATGTGAGTGAAAGGAAGTTTGTGGCACAAATTTTTTTGATGGGACAATAACACAAAGATTCAGAACCACTGTATAAATATAAAAATTAATGTTCCCATCAAATTTGCACTTGATGAAATTTACTGGAAACAGGGGCATGTGTAACAACACCAACGCAATATTATTGTACATATAATAATTTTTTTTCTGATTTTCGATAAATTAGTGTAATCGATGTTCTGATTTCATTTCTTTTTTGTTTCATGCCATTATGTCAAAGGAACTGTATACAATTTTCGATGTGAATATTAATGTTTATGTCAAATTTCAAGCAATATTGTAATATATTTGAAGTGTAACAAATGTCGAGACGGTTGTAAGATGTTAAAGTTTTAATTGTGTGTCTGGTCCATACGTAGGCAATGTATTAGGATATGTAGAATGCAAAACCTTTGGTGAATACCCTGTCTGTAGGGGAGCGGTAAAAGGTGGATGGCAGGCGAGCGCGGGAAAACACACACGGGCGCTGTACGGCATAATGGGCTGAGCAGTAGTAGTCGGAGTTGAGCATCGGTCTGAGAAACACGCTCTGGATCGAGGAGGCTCTCCTGGAAAACGTGATTTCGTTGAACCTCGGATGTGTCGTTTCCGACGCCTATACAGCATGGCAATATTTCATACGCACTAAACGGAAAAGTATTGCGACGCTATGACGAAGTAAAGTGCCGATACATCAAGAGCCGTTGCTGTGATTGTACGTGTGCTCTGTGCCTCGCCATCTCGCCGCCCGCCAACCGCCACATCGATACAAACAGGTTGAAGCTTTTAGTACTGTATTCGTGTGGACCAGTGTTACTTTTGGTTCCACACTGTTCAATAACAACTTAAATTTTACCAAAAGTGTCCTATCAGACAATTATCCTCACAACTAACCTAGACAGGGTCCTTTCCACATGTTGTGCAATCCGAGTGTCCCGAAATGAAGATTTAAAATTTATGTTAATAATAATTACCTGCCGACCTATCTATGTTAGAATGATGTTTAAAGAACTTTGTTGTTAATGAAATAATAGATGAATAATATAGGTCTGACAAAGTTGGAAGATAATGTTGAAATTGGTTTAGTAATGAAGTTTAATTAATTTGAGACAAAAATAATGGTAGTTAAATGAGCAGGAAATAAGACAAAAAGAGTAGTAACTCATATATTGGAAATCTTGAGTGCTTAATGATTTCAATAATCAAAATTTTCAATACAGTGGTCATAACAGTTTCAGGGTCCCCCCTTTTCTATTCATTTGAATTCTGAAGTGTACTGAACTGATTTGACCAGCAAGGTTAAAGACAATATAAAACCAAAATTTATCAGTGTTTGACCTTTTTCAAAATTGACATTGTATGTGTGTTTCGAAAGTGCTACTTCTAGGGTAACCTATGCCGATTTTAATCAGATCAATAGACAGTACGAAGTTTGTAGTAAACATTATAGTGTAATGTTATGTATTTATGGTTTATCCATATTGGTACAGAAAGTGAAATTATCAGTTCAGTAGATTTTCCGGTTCTAAAATTTACCATCTAATGCAGTGTTACTACGTGTTGTTATGCTTGAACGTACATCCACTTGTACAGGGAAGAAACTCAGTTAATGCCTAATTGGGCTGGCGACCGTATTATTAACAATTGGTAGCAATTGCTGTGTTGTTTCTTGTCCGTCCTAACGTGTAGTGGCACTTCAGACTTGCTTGACGTATCATTGTTGTTACTGAGTGGGTGTAAGTCTGATTTTGCCTCCATTCAGGTACACGCGGTCAACATATATACCAAAATCCTTTCTTATAAGGTGAAGCCCGTCAACTTACCATAGCACAGGCTTTAAAGAGTATCGTGCGCCCGAGCGTAGTGTTACAAGGTTAGCACACCGCTCTCCCGGTCTTTATGATGGTATTCATGACCGAAGCCGCTGCTATTCGGTCGAGCAGCTCCTCAATTGGCATCACGAGGCTGAGTGCACCCCGAGAAATGGCAACAGCTCATGGCGGCTGGATGGTCACCCATCCAAGTGCCGGCCACGCCCAACAGCGCTTAACTTTGGTGCTCTCACGGGAACCAGTGTATCCACTGCGGCAAGACCGTTGCCATGCTCACGACAGTAGCAACTGAATATTCGACCAGATTCACCGTTTTCGAGGTACTACTTCACAGACTTTGAGTAATAATAGTCTGCCCTTTGTGGAGTTTCAGGAGACATGGCGACTGAGACCAAATGTTTCTAAAACCGAGGTAAGCCTGTTCCACCTCTTTAATCGCCTTTCATCAGCAAAGATCAGTCCACAGTTCGGCCCTCTTGGCACAGTCAGATACAACGAATGCCCAAAATACCTGGGAGTCACTCTGGACAGAACTTTAACATGTAAAAAACACCTTTCCAACTTGGCCAAGATGTTACAAACACGAGTGGATCTTGTGAGAAAGCTGGCAGGCAGTACATGGGGAGCAACCACATCAGTTATCCGAGGAGCATCCATTGCACTGGTATACACTGCAGCAGAATACTGTGCACCAGTTTAGCTCCGAAGTAGACGTCCAACTGAACTCAGTTATGAGATTAATTAGTGGTACAGTCCGGTCTACACCTACCTGCTGGCTACCAGTGAATTCAAACATCTGTCCACCAGACCTCCGTCGAAAGGCTGCTCTTTACAACCTCTGTCAGCAAGTTTCTGAAAACAACTCGATCCCTCTTCATGATGACCTCCAACTGAACTCAGTTATGAGATTAATTAGTGGTACAGTCCGGTCTACACCTACCTGCTGGCTACCAGTGATTTCAAACATCTGTCCACCAGACCTCCGTCGAAAGGCTGCTCTTTACAACCTCTATCAGCAAGTTTCTGAAAACAACTCGATCCCTCTTCATGACGACGTCCAACTGAACTCAGTTATGAGATTAATTAGTGATACAGTCCGGTCTACATCTACCTGCTGGCTACCAGTGATTTCAAACATGTGTCCACCAGACCTCCGTCGAAAGGCTGCTCTTTACAACCTCTGTCAGCGAGTTTCTGAAAACAACTCGATCCCTCTTCATGACGATTTGCTATCACTGCCCAGGAAACGCCTCAAATCTAGAAGACCAGCATATGAAATGGGAGTCCAAATGCTATCCACAGGATTCGACCAGGACGCAGAGTGGAAACGTGAGTGGCAAGCTACAAGAACTCGAAATCACGAACTTGTAGACAATAGAACACTTCCAGTTCCAGGCTTCCACCAACCAAGGGAGGTGTGGGTGCAGCTAAACAGATATCGGGCCAAAGGGGGTAGGTGCAAATACAACATGCACAAGTGGGGCTTTTCAAGTGACACTTGTAAGAGGTCCGAGCAGATGTAATTTCGATGTATTGCTCATGCGCTGCCTGCGATATTCAAGGTATAAGAGAATCGTTGACCAGAGATCAGTGTTGATTGTAGGAACTGTGTAGCTGTAGCAGTAAGTTAGTCGCTAGTCAGCGCTAGTCTGCGCTTGTGTGGAGTCTGCTCTTGTCTGGTCTGGTGTATCGTGTTGGCTGGGCCGGTCGCGGTGCAGCGATGCCGGAGCCTGAGTATTATTGTATAAGGTAAAAAGCAGCCTCGCGCATATCTAGTAATGTTATGTGAACTCCCATGTAATTTTTTAAAAAATGTCCTAATAATAATCTTTGTCATATAAAGTAATTTCTAACAAGCATTCATTTCAATTTAAAGAATTTACTAATTTCTCCAATCCATAATCATTCCGATCGTTGCAAGAGAAAAATCAGTTGCTTCCTTTCATAAATAACAAATGTATAGACCAGCATTGCACAGAGCTGTGCCGGAAAAAGCTATTGTAAGAGCAGATAGTTGCCGACTTTATCGAGGTGAGAATTTTTGCTTTTTATTCAGAATGATCTTACAGGGCCATGACGCAGCACTGCTGTCGTCCAAATTTTACCAGGTTTCTGAATTTATTTTTTATTACGAGGTTTAGGAATTTTTTTCTGTTTCGAGCTTACATTAAATGAGAAAAGAATTTGGTGGGTACATTAAATGGGAAACAAATTTTGTGTGGATGTTAAATGTGAATGAATTTCTGTGGGGAGGTTACACTAAAATTAGAATCATTAACCAAATAATATTTTAAATTTTTGTGGGGTGGTTACACTAAATTAGAATCACATTCATTATTCATATTAATATTTATTAATTTTTTTGTGGGGAGGTTACACACTGTCAGTGTGACTGTGGCGACACCCAAACAATGAGCGACATTGTGTATGAGCGCCCAATCAGACGCTTCCCTGGTGGCATTGAGGAGCTCCATCAAGCATCCCACGAGGCACTCCAATGGATCGAGTCCATAAACATCCGAGTGTAGTCTGAGCCGTTTTAAAACTTGAGTACTATACATAATTTCACATGTTCAGTTGTATATATATTTCTTTGTTTTGCTAAATATGATTACTGTAATTGATGCATACGATAATAATATGCCCATATCTTTGCTAGGGTGATAGCCCCTCCGTGTCTGCTCCGCTTACATACTTCTATTACTGCGTCACGAGCCCAAAACGCCACCACGTGGCATCCAACATAGCGCTGGCCAGTGGTCACGATGTTTTGCCTTATCAGTGTAGGTAACAATCACGGGCAGGTGTGTTTGCACTGTCGATGGTGATGCCCAGGGAGACAGCACAGGATAAAGCGATCCGTCGACGCCGGCTGCTGTGACCGAGGGGTTCTAGGCGCTTCAGTCCGGAACCGCGCTGCTTCTATGGTCGCAGGTTCGAATCGTGCCTCGGCCATGGATGTGTGTGATGTCCTTAGGTTAGTTTGGTTTAAGTAGTTCTAAGTTCTAGGGGACTGATGACCACAGCTGTTAAGTCCCATAGTGCTCAGAGCCATTTGAACCAAAATTAAGAAAAGAGATACCTATACCATAAATGAATTTCAGACTTTTTATGTCACTTTCGTACGAGATAGACTTGAAACTTCATACATGTTCATCATATTCTGCCAAGTACTACCTGTTATGGTCACCTGTTCAGTCTCCATCATCCATTCGTGTCTGAAGAGGTCAGCCTAGTTATTTGTTTCCTGTCGGCCGATATTTTGTTATCTTTATTAACAATCCGTCTTCTTTCTTTCTATCAACATGATCTTTCCATTTCATTCCACTCTCTTCTATCTTCTCATTACCTGAAAAAACTTCTAAATCTGATCTTACTGTTTCATTCCCTGTTTATCCATTTTATTACAGCGCCTTACATATCTCATGAACGTCATCTGTGCTGCCTGTATACAGAATTCTTCTTCCTTTGTTACTGTCAATGATTCGGAACGAGAGGTGGCATAGCCATAACTTCACAGAATTTCATTTGTGTTTTTATTTCCAAAGTTCCTCCAAGCGTTCCGCAGATAGCTTGATATTTATTAACCATCTTCTCATTGTCTTTGTTATAGTTAACACTAATATCACATGAAGTGGGACACTTGTTCCAAAATTCCAGATTTCTAATACCTAATATTTCCGTAGGAACCCATGTCCGAAAACGTATCTTTCCCGCTCTACGAAGGTTTCATTTTGGGTGTATAACTCATCCGCTTCAGCTTGAGGTACTCAGTGAGGTGTGCGCTATACAATTATTTGGAAAGAATTGGAAAGAAAACACAAAGTAACGCCTAAGCACATTTGTTTTCATAAACACTTAAACAATACTTGTTTACATTATTCTTAAACATAAAAGAACCAGGCACAGCGTACGTACAGAACAGTATCGGTGCAGTTGTCCGATGTTGCGACCACCAAAGTTGTTAACCGTGATTTCCCTAAATCACTTCTGGCAAATGCAGCGCTGGTTTCTTTGAAAGGGCACGAGCGAATTCCTTCCCTAATCCGATGGCACCGATGACCTCGCTGTTTGATCCCCTCCCCCAAAATCAAGGAAGCACTCAAAGTTGTGTAAGTAGGCTGTTTAGGTTCTTATATTGGTAACGCCACCGCCAAGTAACGCTCTGTATGAAAATCACTGGCTGTGCTGTGTGCAGTCTGTGGCTGGGTGACATTGTTGGAATTTGGTATTGCAGTGTTGGGCAGTTGGCTGTTAACAGCGCGTAGCGTTGCAGTTGGAGGTGAGCCGCCAGCAGTGGTGGATGTGGGGAGAGAGATGGCGGAATTTTGAGAGCAGATGATATGGACATGTGTCCATCAGAGACAGTAAATTTGTAAGACTGGATGTCATGAACTGATATGTATATATTATGAATTTTGAACACTATTAAGGTAAATACATTGTTTGTTATCTATCGAAATCTTTCATTTGCTAACTATGTCTATCAGTAGTCATTGACTTCAGTAGTTAGAATATTTTATTTAGCTGGCAGCATTGGCGCTCACTGTATTGCAGTAGTTCGAGTAATGAAGATTTTTGTGAGGTAAGTGATTCATGAAAGGTATAGGTTATTGTCAGTCAGGGCCATTCTTTTGTAGGGATTATTAAAAGTCAGATTGCGTTGGGCTAAAAATATTGTGTGTCAGTTTAAGCGCAGTCATTTAATAATTTTTCTAAGGGGACGTTTCAGTTGTTACACGTATTGTACCTAGGAAGCATGTTCTGGTACACTTAGTGTCTCTTCAAGTTCTGGTGCATCGGCAGTTCTTCGTCTCTCTCTTCCAGGAGTCTCGTAAATTGAATTTAGCATACGAACCCAGAAGGAGTAGCCCATAGGACTTAAATCCGCCAATCGCGGCAACCAAGCGTGTGGACCACCTAGGCTTATCTTTCCCTCATCAGAACTGGAAGCCTTACAAGTCTGACTTGAACCATCGTAGAATGGAAACAGCACGTTTCCGGACGTAGGTTCCTGTAATTATCGTGTGGCAGCGAAAATTCGCACATTTGATAATGTGTTATCGCTGGAAAAATATTAGTTCCTATTCTGACCACGAGCTGGTAGATCTGCGGCTGTGCACTGTTTGTATGACGGTATGACATTCACGCTGTCAATCGTAATGCGTGAACAGTACAACTATCGAGAACACTGGTACCGGTACAAGATTTAGATGGCGCAGCAACTGTAACCTCATGATCCGCAGCAACGATCTGAATTTCCTCTTCGGTTTCAGGAGTGGATCGAAGTTGACGGCAAATGGTCGGGCAATATTCTGTGGTGTGACGAGGCACAAATTACACTACAGGGTGCAGTGAATACACGGAACTGCCGAATGTGAAGTACTGTTAGACCACATGTTGTGGACGAAGAGCCACTGCATTCGCCTAATGTGACTGTGCGATATGGATACAGAAGTACTTTTATTTCCAGTCTATTCTCATTTGAAGACAAAGCACTCAGAGGGGCTGTCAGGTGCACTATAACATCTCCACATTATCGAAGTCTCTTTGTACAGTATGTAATTCCTGCTTTGGAGGAGTGCAGCTGTGTGGAAACACTGTTTTCATGCAAGCTGGGGCAATACTTTCTGTCTCTCGCCCAGTGAAAGATCGACCTTGTACGAACGTGTTACCTTATAGGTTTCCCAGATGCGTGGTCTACAAGATCACATCTGAATCCTTGTGACTTTTGCCACTAAGGATACATTGAAGATCGCATTTACCAGGGATACGCTCAGTCTCTTCCTGATCTGAACGCCAGAAAATAGTAACGCGTGTAAGTAGGCTGTTTAGGTTTTTATGTTGGTGACGCCACGTAGCGCTCTGTATGAAAATCGCTGACTGCGCTGTGTGCAGTCTGCGGCTGGTTGGACTCATTGTTGGAATCAGTGTTGCCAATTTAGCGACTTTGTCGCTAGAAATGGCGACTTCTGCCTTCGTCTTAGCGACAAGAAAAACGTTTTAGCGACAAAAATTATTTAGCGACTTATCTGGCGACTTTTGGAGTACTGACGACTTTTGAAGTACAAATCAAAACTATTTTGGGCCAGTATTTTCAATAACAAAACTAAGATTTTAACTATAGAATGGGTACTACACTGACTTTGTTCTAGATTTACTAAGTTAAATTAAGTTCGTAGCAGATCATATAGCATTGTTCAGCATTTAGTAAACCTGAATGTGGGAATTGCCTACAGAGTAAGAAAACGTCGACTATGGAACAATTCATTATTCATTACCCACTAGCCTGTTATCGTCGATAGCGTATCGATCTATAATTCTTCAACTTCTGAACTCCCTTTATTTTTCGAATTGACGAAAACCATATGTAATATCAAGTATAATAAAATACACTTCTGTCCAGCAACCTCTAATTTTTCGAAATGTTAACTCGCAGTCAAATTATTACCTCATGCACAGTGGTTACGCAAGAACAATTCTGTGGGGGTATCTAAGACATTATTACGTTTTAAACAATGAACAATAGGACTGATATGGAGTTACCGAGTGAGTAGATTGTTTCACGACCCCTAGTTCGCCTGAGTTTTAATGTATTTTCAGTGATTATAAACTGGTGAAACTTATCTTGTGGTGGCTTACATAATGGATTTCCCGCAGAAGAAGAAGCAGTACGCTCAAAAATATCGGGATGCGTGGGAAGCAGAACCTGAGTTCAATGGGTGGCCGAAACCAGTCGTTGGAGACTTATCCAAGGCAAGATGTCAAGTACGTGAAACAGAGTTTTATGCTGAATTGTGTGATATTAGAAAGCATTCGAAAACTATTAAGCATAAACAAAAAATTGATTTAAAAAAAAACACAAACCACCTTACCTGTGAAAATTGTTCTGAAAACTACAGTTAGAACAGCAAGCAGAGCGGAAGGCGCCCTTTCTTTATTTATTGCGGAACTTTGTTCTATTTTATCTGTAGATCATTTAGGAATACTGCGCAAGAAGGTGTTTTCCAGTGATGAGGGCGCTAAAACATGCAATTACATCGTACAAAGTGCACTAACATTATAACTGAAGTTTTGGCTCCATATTTTACACAATCATTGGTTGAAGATGTAAGTAACCAAAAATACAGTGTACTAATAGATGAATCCACAGATGTATCAATATCTAAAAAGCTGGGTATCGTTATACGGTACTATAGTGCAAACAACAAAACCATTACATCAGTATTTCTCAAACTCGCTGTAGTTGAAAATGCAGATGCAAGAAATCTGGCTGCTGTTCTTGTGAATTCTTTGAAAGATCTCAAACTTCCAATAGCTAATATGGTAGGAATTGGCAAAGATAATGCTTATGCAATGGTTGGAATAAACAATGGGCTTTTCGAACAACTCAAGAGAGAATATGTTTTGAAGCATTTGTCACTCTCTTCAGCTTGCAGTTTCGCACGCCTCAGTGAGTACCATAGCTAGAAACATAGAGTTTCTTGTACGGGAAACCTACAATTGGTTCTCCATTTCACCCAAAAGACAAGAGGAATATAAAAAGGTTTATGAGACAATAAATTGTAGAAAACAGCCACTAAAATTTTTGAAGGTCTGTGCAACACGTTGGCTTTGAATTGAATCAGCAATACGAGGAATTCTGGAGCAGTGGGAAGAACTAAAGCTACATTTTTCACTTGCCATGGTTCAAGACAATTGTTACACTGCCGATCTTTTGTACAAGATGTATTGTGACGACTCAAATCATATTTACATGTTTTACCTGAAACATGCTTTAAAAGACGTACAAATAGCAATAAAAGCATTTGAAGGAGAAGACAATGACCCCACTAAATTACTAGATACACTTTTATTTCTCATGCAGTCACTCAACAAAACATAGTGTTTCCAACTGTTGATTTGTTGACAACACCAGTTCCTAGCGAATGTACGCAAATCCGTACCTTGGCTTTATGTTTGAACAGAAATTGTCTGAATCGAGTTTGTCTGAAGAAAATAAAGTTTATTTGAAGAAGAGATGCATTCAGTTTAGTCTGAAACTCATAAAAGAAAGTCAATAAAGACTGCCAAGTAACGTTACGATCCTGAAAAAAATGTCAATGCTGAATGTTGAAGAAACACTAGAAGCTAATAAAAATAATGCTGTAGCAGATGTAGCCAAAGAATTGGGTTTTAGTGGCGATTTCATAGACGGTACGCTGCAAAAATGGCATACTATCAACTTCATTAGGTGGAATAACACTACTAACACTGTTCGATTTTCGAGTGAGGTTTTGCAGTATAAAAATGCCGCAGGGGAGAATCCTTTTTCTTTGATTTCACAGCTAGCAATGACTG
Source organism: Schistocerca serialis cubense (assembly GCF_023864345.2). Lineage (NCBI taxonomy): Eukaryota > Metazoa > Arthropoda > Insecta > Orthoptera > Acrididae > Schistocerca > Schistocerca serialis. Next base: position 1,216,235,919 of record NC_064638.1, on the reverse strand, counting down.
TTCTATGCCTACCGCATTCAAATGCAGTAGTGGAAAGAATATTCAGTTCTATGAACATTATAAAAACTATACAACGTAACAGATTATCGTTAAAGACAATTAATGCTTTGATCATACTGAGTGACCAAGTTACTCTTTTGCGACAAAACCAGTCGAACTGCAACATCATCTTTTGAGCGACGTTCAACCCTCTACATCAACTACAGTTCTGTCAGAGCATGAAACAGAAGAGTTATTCGATGTTCTGAGTGACGACGACGAATAGCTCACATACCGGTATGTATATGTTTCGTAACCTAATTTGAGATCTTGCTTTCTTTTGTTAGAAATATAGTTGTATATTTCTAGTATATTTGACTACTGTGATTGAACCAACAATTTAGGTGTTGCGTCAATTATGATAACATGTTTAATTAAACGTTAGCGTAGTTTATATGTATGTTGTTGCAAGCGATGCGTCATTTAATTAAGACAATATAGCAATTACGTATGAGACAGTTTTTATTACTATTTTATTCCCCCCCCCCCCCCCCCCCCCCCGCCCCCACTGGCTTCTTGCTCCATTCACAGCACGAAATTTTCAGTACACTCCTAGTAAAATCAGTTTTAGCGACTTTCTAGCGACTTTTGATATTGAATCTGGCGACTCGGGGTTTTTAGAGTTGGCAACACTGGTTGGAATATTCGCTTGTGTAGTGTTGGGCTGTTGGATGTCAACAGCACGTAACGTTGGGCAGTTGGAGGTGAGCCGTCAGCAGTGGTGGATGTGGGCAGAGAGATGCCAGAGTTTTGAGATGTTAATATGAGCGGACGATCTGGACGTGTGTCCGTCAGAAAAAGGAAATTTGTCAAAATAGATGTCAAGAATATATACGCCTATCAGTAGTTAGTGCCTTCAGCAGTATTGGCGCTCGCTGTATTGCAGTATTTCGAGTAACGAAGATTTTTGTGAGTTAAGTGATCAATGAAGGTTACAGGGTATTGTTGGTCAGGGCTGTTCCTTTGTAGGGATTATTAAACGTCAGATTGCGTTGCTCTAAAATATTGTGTGTCAGTCTAGAAAAGATCAGAATTAGTAAAGAGAAAATTGTCTGAGTACGTTCAGTATTACTCTGCTGTTTCTTTATCAAATAACGTAGAAGTTTACTGGCACAGTCTTTCTCTACATTCAAAGGGAAAGTTTCAAGCGTTGCTCAGACTGCACCAGAACTGCTGCGAGGAACTGTTGATTACATCATTTTATGAATACAGTATCTAGTTGACACCTCCGCTGCTCATACTGAACAACTTGTGTAATCGATGGTTAATAAAAGATCACCATTATGCCTTCCTCACTTGTTTCACCATTACCGCCCACGTGACATTCGAAATTGATTATATATGTAACATTTCTACACGCCTTTCTTGCATTCATAACGCCAAATTTTCTCCAGCTGACCAAAATGGCAACAATTTTTTTTCGAGCGTACATCGGTTCTGTATTAACGCAGTAACATGCTTAAGAAATTTCACTGCCTTATGGTGATTACTGGCTACACTGGACTTCTGCAACTTAATTATAACCACTTGGTACTGAATGTTAAGGTCAGAGCAGGGTATGGGTCATTGGGTATAGCAAAATTTTGCACATAACTATAGGTCTCAAAAGCCCTGGGGAGAGGTACGGCTACAAAACGTTTCTCCACTCTCGAAAGGATGTTCATAAGTTATGTGGCTCCACGAACTTTACCAACGCTTATAAAGGTGGGTTAATGGGGGTGTGTGTTGATGATACTATTCTAGAAGTTCATAAGAAGAAACTGCGAGAGCTTTCATTGAGAAAACTACATGTGGCAGGCTACAATTACATTTAAATTACTCTGCAACTCACGCTAAATCCCTTGGCACAGAGTTCACAGAAACAGTATCAGACTATTTCTCGACCGTTCCATCTCGGACAGCACGCGACAAAAATTAACACCTACATATTTCTCTTATTGCATACTATCCTTCGTCCGTGTGTCGGCGGATATTAACAAAATATTTTTCTCAAGCGGAAGAGAAAGTTAGCGACTGAAATATCTGAAAAGATTTTGTTGCAACGAGAAACGCCTTTTTAAAATGAATGCCATTCCGACTCGTGTATCATGACCGTGACACTCTCTCGCCTATCTAGCGACAAAAAGGAAAATAAATAAATAAATAAGTAAAACGAGCTATCCTACTTTGAATTTACTAGATGTCCTCGATCAATCGAATCTGGTAAAGATCACATGTAGCGCAACAGTATACCTGAACAGTACGGGCAGGCGTAATATATGCAGTCTCTTAAGTAGACTTGCAGCATCCCCTAAGTGTTCTGCTAATAAATAGCCGCTTTTGATTCGCCTTTCTCATAACATTTTGTATGTGATGGTTCCAATTAATGATGTTCGTAAATTTAATACTTTGGTTTAATCGATAACCTCGAGAATATGTGTGATTTATCGGGCAATTTAAATTCTTGGTTAGGGTAAACCTGGGTATGGTGGCTACACCAAGGGAAATGATTTTCTCTGTCCTCATTTCATGTTGTTGTTGTGGTCCTCAGTCCAGAGACTGGTTTGGTGCACCTCTGCATGTTACTCTAACTATCTAAGCCTCTTCATTTCCGAGTAACTACTGCACTCTAATCCTTCTGAATGTACTTAGTGTATTCATTTCTTGGTCTCCCTCTAAGACTTTTACCCTCCACGCTTTCCTCCAATACTAAATTGGTCACCCCTTGATGCCTCAGAACGTGTCCTACCAACCGATCCCTTTTTCTAGTCAAGTTGTGCCATACAAATTCCTCATCCCTCCAATTCCATTCAGTACCTCATTAGTTACGTAATCTACCCATCTAATCTTCAGCAGCCCTCTGTAACATCGCCGGCCGGGGTGGCCGTGCGGTTCTAGGCGCTACAGTCTGGAACCTTGCATTTAGTGGTTCTTTTCCTTGCTGCGCCTCTCCTGTGACAGGATTGGATCTTTTAGTGTTTCCTTCCGTTTATATTTTGTAAGTAGGCTGTTTATGTTTTCTTATTGGAAACGTTACGTAGCTCTCTGTATGAAAATCACTGGCTGTGCTGTGTGCAGTCTGTGGCTAGTTTGCATTGTTGTTTGCCATTGTAGTGTTGGGCAGCGGCAGCTGGATGTTAACAGCGCGTAGCGTTGTGCAGTTGGAGGTGAGCCGCCAGCAGTGGTGGCTGTGGGGAGAGAGATGGCGGAGTTTCGAAATTTGTAAGACTGTCATGAACTGCTATATATATTATGACTTTTAAGGTAAATACATTGTTTGTTCTCTATTAAAATCTTTCATTTGATAACTATGCCTGTCAGCAGTTAGTGCCTTCAGTAGTTAGAATCTTTTATTTAGCTGGCAGTAGTGGCGCTCGCTTTATTGCAGTAGCTCGAGTAACCAAGATTTTTGTGAGGTAAGTGATTTGTGAAAGGTATAGGTTAATGTTAGTCAGGGCCATTCTTTTGTAGGGATTTTTGTAAGTCAGTTTGCGTTGCGCCAAAAATATTGTGTGTCAGTTTAAACACAGTTGTGTATAATTGTTCAAAAGGGGACGTTTCAATTTGTTTGCTTCCTCTCCTCTTGATGATCTAATATTTCCTTGATTCGTCAGTCTTCTGACTGGTTTCATGCGGGCCGCCAGGTGTTTGTATCCTCTGACAACTTTTCGTCTCAGAGTATCACTTGCAACCACCTCCTCAATTACTTGCTGTTTATATTCCAATCTCTGTCTCCCTCTACACTTTTTGCCCTCTACAGCTCCCTCTAGCGCCATGGAAATCATTGCCTCATGTCTTCACACATGTCCTGTCATCCTGTCCCTTCTTCTAGTCAGTGTTTTCCATATATTCCTTCCCACGCCGATTCTGCGAAGTTCTAATCCCTTACCTTACCACTCCACCTAATTTTCAATATTCTTCTTCAGCACCACTTTCAAAATGCTTCGACTCTCTTGTGTTCCGGTTTTAGCACAGTATTCTGTGTTCCAAACGTAAGTTCTCACAAATTTCTTCCTAAAATGAAGGCCTATGTTTGATACTAACAGACTACTCTTGGCCAAGAATGCCCTGGCGTATCTGATTATCTTTCGTCGATTTCTCTTCTAATAGTTCGATATTTAATTATCTTTATGTTATTATCATTGTCTTGCCGTTTCTTTAGCTTTTCTTTCTCCGTTGTTATTGACCTATTTTTAATTTTGGTAAAGGTACGATGTGTGCTGTACTTGTCGGCTGTGTTGCCATCTCATTAACGTCAGTGGCGAATGGGTCTACATTATTCTTATTTCGACTCGATCCTCATTTCCACACAACTACAGTTTCATTGGCATCCGATATCTGTTGCGTAGCTGGGGAATCCCACGACTGTATTGTTTTCTTAAATAAATCGACGGCATCTTCACATACATCTGTAATAAGAGAACATGGGTTTTCACCAAGTTGGTAATACGTTAATGACTTAGCTTGTTTATTTTATGAAATGTTTTTGTCTTATTATAAATTCAGTTGTCTTGAAACGAGGTAAATTTATTCCGAAAAATGTAACTGATCAAACTGGTCAGTTGGCTACTTTGCCGCTCCAGGTAACTGGCCACTACGCCCGACTGAATGCCATTATACAAAATGCTGTCAGAAGTCGAGATTACGTACGTAGATACTTCATAAACACATAGTTTTGAAGGCTAAAATATAACGCTCTACCAGTATTTTTGCAATTAAGTGTGATTTAATACATGCAAATGAATTTGATATTGCTTTACACAGATAACACGAGATACTTCGCTGCAGTACGGCGCGCGTAGTTACTACTACGAAACTCGCTGACAGTACATCTTACAATGTTACTTATAAGCCGTCTTGATTGCATAAAATGTTTATTCACATGACCGGTTTCTGTTCCTCTATAAACATCTTCGGATCTGCAATTTCGATTACAGGAGTAACCCGTTCACACACAGCAACCTTCACAAGATGCGTCACTTGTGTGAAATTGCAGATCTGAAGATGATTCTAGGGGAACCTAAACCGGTCATGTGAATAAACATTTTATGCAGTCAAGACGGATTATAAGTAACATTGTAAAACCACTGATTGCGGTTATCCCCTCAGACATTATGTCTGTTTTTACAAAGACAGCACGTCTGTTTGAATAGTCTTAACTTTTCACCACTTCGATGCAGCACTTCCCGAGAGAATTAAATGAAATGACCGCCTCAACCGTGCTAGCCGCTATAGACGTCTTTATTCTACTCGTGTAGAGAACTTCACACTTTTTGTTATTTAGGGTACGTGGCCTGGAAGATTTTAGCTGAAGTGTTGCTCTAAACGGAGAACTTGCCAATGAGTTTAGATCACCCCTGTGAAGCGCGCGCAGCTTCCACCGAACATGGGAAGCACTTGAAGTGGTACTTGGCGGAACCGATTACAGGGAAGGACTCTTAAAACTTCGTATTTCCTGAAAAACGAACTGGCAATTCCAGCAAACATTTGAGTCAATGTCTATACCACCAATTAGTGAGATTAATAATCAGAGGATCCGTATGCTCCGTTGTACAAGCAGCAGGACGGCAAGGGACCGTGAAACATACACTCCAGTCGCGTCACCGGTCTTCTCCTAGCCCCGGCTACTGTTCCTGATATTCAGAACCCGCTAAAAGGCATCTTCAGTCGATTCAGGACACAGAAACATGTAACTTTGTCTATCCCTCATACTAGATGCAATCGACTCCTAAATTGTTTCACAGTTCATTTTATTTTTATGCAGACGTCTTTGTCAATTATACAAGGTTAGTAAACAAGTCGTAACGAATTAAGAAACAGAAAGAGAATTTGTATATGGTTGTCTCTTATAGTAGTCTTCAAGTTCAAATTTTCTGGACTCGTCCGCAGATGGTGTTTTATTGGCTATCGTTGCTTCCCCTGGAACACGGGGTGCTAGGTTCGATTCCTGGTCGGGTAGGGGATATTCTCCACCCGGTGTGTGTGCTGTCCTCATCATTTCATCACCATTGAGAAAACTGGTGATACTGGATAGTGACAAGACTGTGTTGGGGCGTGAGCGGAAGACGGCCTAACGGTGTGCGGGACCGTAGCCCAGCTTCATGGTGACGGTTGCGAATGGTCCTCGCCGATACCCCAGGAGCAACAGTGTCCCTAATTTGCTGGGAAGTGGCGGTACGGTCCCCTACGGCACTGCGTAGGATCCTAAGGTCTTGGCGTGCATCCGTGCGTCGCTGCGGTCCGGTCCCAGGTCGACGGGCACGTGCACCTTCCGCCGACCACTGGCGACAACATCGATGTACTGTGGAGACCTCACGCCCCACGTGCTGAGCAATTCGGCAGTACGTCCACCTGGCCTCCCGCATGCCCACTATACGCCCTCGGTCAAAGTCCGTCAACTGCACATACGGTTCACGTCCACGCTGTCGCGGCATGCTACCAGTGTTAAAGACTGCGATGGAGCTCCGTATGCCACGGCAAACTGGCTGACACTGACGGCGGCGGTGCACAAATGCTGCGCAGCTAGCGCCATTCGACGGCCAACACCGCGGTTCCTGGTGTGTCCGCTGTGCCGTGCGTGTGATCATTGCTTGTACAGCCCTCTCGCAGTGTCCGGAGCAAGTATGGTGGGTCTGACACACCGGTGTCAATGTGTTCTTTTTTCCATTTCCAGGAGTGTATTTTTCAATGTTGTATCTAATGTGGTTTTTATTACTGTGTCTTTGAAAAGAGACTTCGATAAGAGACGCTTAGCTCATGCATCTTCGTAGATAGATTCTGTTAGGAGGCGGCCGAATTTAAACATCAGCAATTTTAACAGTATCAGGAGAACACGGAAGGGCACGGGGGCGGGCTTTGGATGCATAGCTAAGCAAAGAAGGTTTCTCGACGTTTGTTGTCAGGCGTGAGCGGCGATTCCCACAGTGGCATCTACTCACACCACCTGTTGTCACTCGGCCCTGCACATGGCCAGCTAGTTATACCGGTCCTGTGGAATGAGTCACGATACGTAGCGCAAAAGGTCTTACTAAGTGCAGCGACTGTCTCCGCTGGGTAGTGAGTTATTATTTCGCACTAGTCTAATGCTTCATAGCTGCACGTTTGAATGAAGTCTAGCTCTCGGTAATACATGACAAAGTTAAGACACCACGCATTTATATAATTGATTCGCGTAGATGGGCAATGGGTCCACTTCGTTCAGTGGGGATGCACAAGTACGTCTCAGACCTCCTGCGGGAATCTCAGAGTAGCGAGCGTGGAGGAAATGGACAGGGACTGCTGACAGGTGGTGCTCGATGGGAACGTGGGTTGCCCGTGATGTGTGCCGAGATAGTCCGAACAGTTCAGCTAATTTTATGTCCCGGATGGCGTAGTGGTTAACAAACCTGCTTCGTAAGCCAGAGATTCCGGTTTCGAATCACTGTCCGGTACACACGTCGCCACTGATTCCGCATAATCTCCCGATGCAGCTGACATCATTAATTCCTTTCCTTTCCTCACCTCACCTCCACTTTTAATTTACAAATAAAGTTTATGGACTTTAGATCGCCTAATAAAATATTTATGGACATTAATCACTGGTTCCTAGCCTATTCTTTGTCACTAAACTTTGAAAAAACACACTACATGCAGTTCAGATCTTGTAATGGGTGTCCCACGAGTATATGCCTAACATACGATAACAAGCAGATAAAATAAGTGGACAGTGTTAAATTCTTGGGATTACAGCTTGATAACAAATTCAACTGGGAGGAGCACGACACAGAACTGCTGAAGCGTCTTAACAAATCTCTATTTGCAATGCGAATTGCGTCAGACATAGGGGATATAAAAATGAAGAAGCTGGCATACTATGCTTATTGTCAGTCCATAATGTCATATGGAATTATTTTTTGGGGTAATTCATCAAGGCAAGCTAAAGTTTTCCGGGCACAAAAACGTGCAGTAAGAGTTATATGTGGTGTGAACTCAAGAACATCCTGCAGAAGCCTGTTTAGGGAACTAGGAATACAAACTACAGATTCCCAATATATTTATTCCATAGTGAAATTTGTCATTAAAAATAAATCACTTTTCAAACCAACAGCTCAATTCATAGAATCAATACTAGAAATAAGAATAATCTTCACAAGGATTTAAAGTCACTTACTCTTGTACAAAAAGGTGTGCATTATTCAGCAGCACACATTTTCAATAACTTGCCAGCAGCCATAAAAAGCTTAACAAGCAATGAAATTCTATTTAAGAGAAGCGTAAAGGGTTTATTGGTGGCCAACACCTTCATTTCCATTGATGAATTTCTCAGAAGAACCAACTCACATTTAAAAATGACGATCATTCCACTTGGGACCTGTGGAAGGTACATTAGCTTATTTGTTTCAGTTATGAATATTTGTCATGTATTATTGTTTTTCTGACATGTTCTACATCCTGGAGGACCACCTCACTAAGGATTACTTGGAATGAAAGTAATTGTAATCTAATCAAAAAGTGAGTACCTTGTCACTCATAAACCGATTTTCCGCTTGCCCCGGAAGTAGCCGAGCGTTGGCGATGTATGTCGACAAAGGCAACTAGGATGTCGCCACACGTTGCTGGGCCCCATATCTTAACCTCCGATGGCGATGTGGGAGTCAGCTATCGGAAGTTCGAGTGTTTTGTTCGAAGTGACGCTTCTAGAAATCCTGTAAGATGTAATTGAAGCTTGCCACTGCAAAAGACTCCAGGGATGATGACTTGTCAGTGGCTATTGTTGTGGAACATTGTAATTTGCCTGTTTGGGAAATGTTCGTCGTCGAAAATCGCCTAGACGTGGGACACGTGCCTGTCTCCTGTTCAGAATATTCTGGTTAGTTATGAGGAAATAAACACAGCTATGTATGTTGTTCTTATCATCACTTGATCCTCATCGATGTGCAAGAATCGGCATCAAATGAAAAGACGCGTACCAGACACCGAACAGCGCAGAAGGGGACTCCCGCCCATATATGCCACCTTGTGTTTGCGTGACACAGCTGGAACACTTTTGCTGCTGCCCCAGTTAGGCTGGATTTTTAAAAGGGCCCAAGCAGTTGTGTATTCCAGTGGGAGGCGTCATTTGTAACATTCGAAACATCATAAATGATGTAGACTAATTTCACTATCGCCTCGATTTTGAAACACCCGTCTTCGGGAAATCAGGACGTCACTACTTCGCTTGCAATTTACAATTGTTCGTTGAGAGATACTCTCCCACTTCTTTCTTCCTCATCAGATTTCTGACACCACTTTGGAAGCGTCTGCGCTCATCCAACCACTGCCTCATGTGATGGTCCAATGTTACCGTGTTCTTTCACTAACTTAGTACGGATTGCCGCAGCGTTGATCGCTTTCAAATGAGGAAAACGAGCTGCTACACGATACTCCGTCATTGTGCTGGGTATACACGTGGAAATTTTTCTCTCTCACTAAACTTTTGCGGGTACATTACTGGCCATTAAAATTGCTGCACCACGAAGATAACGTGCTACAGACGCGAAATTTAACCGACAGGAATAAGATGCTGTGATATGCAAATGATTAGCTTTTCAGAGCATTCACACAAGGTTGGCGCCGGTGGCGACACTTACAACGTGCTGACGTGAGGAAAGTTTCCAGCTGATTTCTCATATACAAACAGGAGTTGACTGGCGTTGCCTGGTGAAACGTTGTTGTGATGCCTCGAATAAGGAGAAGAAATGCGTACCATCACGTTTCCGACTTTGATAAAGGTCGGATTGTAGCCTATCGCGATTGCGGTTTATCGTATCGCGACGTTGCTGCTCGCGTTGGTCGAGATCCAATGATTGTTAGCAGAATATGGAATCGGTAGGTTCCGGAGTGTAATACGTAACGCCGTGCTGCATACCAACGGCCTCGTATCACTAGCAGTCGAGATGACAGTCATCTTATCCGCATGGCTGTAAGGGATCGTGCAGCCCCGTCTTGATCCCTGAGTCAACAGATGGGGACGTTTGCAAGACAACAACCATCTGCATGAACAGTTCGAGGACGTTTGCAGCAGCATGGACTATCAGCACGGAGACCATGTCTGCGGTTACTATTGAAGCTGCATCACAGACAGGAGCGCCTGCGATGATGTACTCAACGACGAACCTGGGTGCACGGATGGCAAAACGTCATGTTTTCGGATGAATCGAGGTTCTGTTTACAGCATCATGATGGTCGCATCTGTGTGGCGACATCACGGTGAACGCAGATTGGAAGCGTGTATTCGTCATCGCCATACTGGCGTACCCCCGAGCGCGATGGTATGGGATGCCATTGGTTACACGTCTCGGTCACCTCTTGTTCGAATTGACGGCACTTTCAACAGTGGACGTTACATTTCAGATGTGTTACGACCCGTGGCTCTACCCTTCATTCGATCCCTGTGAAACCCTACATTTTAGCAGGATAATGCACGACCGCATGTTGCAGGTCCTGTACGGGCCTTTTAGGATACAGAAAATGTTCGACTGCTGCGCTAGCCAGCACATTGTCCAGATCTCTCACCAACTGAAAACGTCTGGTCATTGGTGGCCGAGCAACTGGCTTATCACAATATGCCAGTCAGTACTCTTGGAAACTGTGGTAACGTGTTGAAGCTGCATGAGCAGCTGTACCTGTACACGCCATCCAAGCTCTGTTTAGCTCAATGCCCAGGCGTATCAAGGCCGTTATTACAGACAGAGGTGGTTGATCTGGGTACTGGTTTCTCAGGATCTATGCATCCAAATTGCGTGTAAATGTAATCACATGTCAGTTCTAGTATAGTATATTTGTCCAATGAATACCCGTTTATCATCTGCCTTTCTTCTTGGTGTAGCAATTTTAATGGCCAGTGGTGTAATACGTGTCATGCAAACAAACCGAGATTCAGCTCGCCGGTAGTGTCCAAGAACTGGGAAACATGCAAGATAGTTGGGCTCTGCGATTTTAGAGCTCTTGTGTACACGGCAACCTCCATCTAACGAGAGCTGCTCGCCGTAGCTTTTACACAAGAAAAACTTTGCTGGGAGAGACGAGAGTACTCTGAGAGCGCTGAGGCATACTCGTAGATCACAGTCTGTACATTACCACATTTGGTGATATGTATTGGGGTACTCATGCACACATTAAATAAAAGTACCTATGAAACTGTGTCTTTTGAGCCGTAAGATGTGTCACGGCAAGTTGCTAAGCGAATAGATCACCCGTTTCACTTGCTAAGCCAACAGCACGAGCAGTTAGCCAATTTCGCAAGTTCTGGACTTAAAAAAAAACTATGCAACAGATAAAACATAAGCGCATCACACAGCGGTTTGCTGTGTCTATAAACGTGTACCGGTATTTTGGGACAGATGAGTCTGCTGTGCTGATGGATTCGCACTGTGAATGGATGCCAGGGTATACAGGCCAAAAAAGCATTGAAGAAAGCTACCAGGAAACGAACTAATGACGAAGTTGTGCATTTCATTAGTTTGTACGAGGAAAGGCCAGCGTTATGGAACGTACAGTTTTCTGGACTACAGTGACAGGTGTCATTAGATTATCAATCGAATGCACAATAATGTCGTAACTTTGCTCTCGAGTTGTTACATGTGAGCGAGCAGCAATGTTGTAAGCTGTACCGCAGCGTTATGTTATCATCTTTGGTGTGCGATTAGGCGCAGTAACAGTTAGTAGTTAGCTGTGTTATAGTGAGGAAGCCGTTGTAGCGTTATATTTCAAATGTAAATCCCAATTTATCTATGTGTTTAATTAAGATGATTACGTAATGGTAACTGATTTGAGAAGAAGGAAGTATAATGGAATCTTTTATTTACGTGAAGAGGAATTACGAGGCAATTTTTTTGGAGTCACTCTTTTATTATTGCAGCACAATTAAGCACCTACTTGATTTGCAATTAACAGAGAACTCATTGCACCTCACGAGTGTCTCTGTGTAGATTAGCAATTTGCTGCTTTAGCATAGCGGCACACAAGACAGAGCAGTATTGCTACGCCGTATCCAGATTTGCGCAGAACAGAGCTAAGGATTAAATACTTTGACGTTTTTTTTATTCAATCAGAGCCAACTTACGTCACTCAGAGACAGTTAGATTTTCCTGTGTTCTGTATCAGATTTAGTTCTGGGATATGTGATCAGTTCTGTTAAACTAATTATCGTAGGTTTTACGTCAAAGTTCATTATTGAGGCAGTTTACACTGTTCAAAATTCTTGGTGTCAGCTTATTCACTCTACCAGTATTAAAGGCCTCATTACGACAGTTCAATTTTCTATTGAGATGCATTATTATTTCTGCACAGCTCTTGTTATTCAAAACAGATTACGTCGGTGATATTTTTATTATTGAAAGAGGACTTTCTACGGGAACTGAGGTAAGCAAAGTTTGTAGGTAGAAATGGCTACAGTTTTTGACACCTCCACAGAAGAAATATACCACTAAATCCACAATGCAAGGAATCAGGTCAAGTTGTTTTATAGTACAGATTAATTAACACACGAAATAGTGAAGTTACGTTTGAAATTAATCCTTTTGGAACTCTGAAACGCCGTTTAAGATCAAGTAATACAGCTGTATCTATCATTTTATAGGAGATGGTATTTATTGATTCTATTATTACTGTGTTGAAAAACAGACCTACAAGAATTTCTGAGTGGTTCCTTAAGTGAAAACAGGTAAAAACGTTCACATAAACGTACGATATCTTCGAAAATGCTTCATTTGGCAGATATCCGCCCTGTATGGCTTTTCAAGGTCTATGGGTATCAAGATGAAATTGGTGTAACTTATTTCATAGTAACTGTTACTTTACCAAGTATTAAAGATAAGAAACTTACTTGAAGCTAGAAATATTCGTGTCACAGGAATTCTGTCTTTAAAACTAAACTGGCAATTTTAGGTCCAATCATAAAGAGTATATCTTCCATCTCACTTGCTGTTATTCTCCGAAAACGAGACTGTTACGTGCCTCAAAATCATTCCGCGCGTAATTCACTCTCTTATCCGGTACTAGCAGGGTTGTTTACGTTTTTTCTTTGCCAGTAAAAGTATTAAAAGTGCAGCTACAGCCGGACGCTTTCCCATCTCACCCTCTTCCTTCACGCGCAAAACTATGACAGGCAGTCTCGCCCTGCTGTGTGTAAACGCTTCTGACATCTTCTCTCCCAAGACTATCAGACACTTACAGAAATTACGCGGGCCTGTCCACTCCTACCGTGTTCTCAATACTCATGGGATAACAAATCCATAAAGAAAGGAGTGCTAGTTCTGCAAGGTTCGCAGGAGAGCTTCTGTAAAGTTTGGAAGGTAGGAGACCAGGTACTGGCAGAAGTGAAGCTGTGAGGACGGGGCATGAGTCATGCTTGGGTAGCGCAGTTGGTAGAGCACTTGCCCGCGAAAGGCAAAGGTCCCGAGTTTTAGTCTCGGTCCGGTACACAGTTTTAATCTGCCAGGAAGTTTCATATCAGCGCACACTCCGCTGCAGAGTGAGAATCTCATACTTACAGAAATTGCAGACAAGTAGCTAGCAGACAGTAACTGTCAGCGAAAATTTGCCCATAGTGTAAACACTTCTCCGACCACTATCTAGCCGGCCGGAGTGGCCGAGCGGTTCTAGGCGCTACAGTCCGGAACTGCGCGACCAGTATGGTCGCAGGTTCGAATCCTGCCTCGGGCATGGATGTGTGTGATGTCCTTAGGTTAGTTAGGTTTAAGTAGTTCTAAGTTCTAGGGGGCTGATGACCTCAGCAGTTAAGTCCCATAGTGCTCAGAGCCATTTGAATCATTTTTTGACCACTATCCAAGAGTACCAAACTGACTGAGAGCAAAAAACTATCATGTGTATCTCAGCCCTTATCTTCTGCACCATCCAAAATTTTCGCCGTTTAATATCCGCTGATAAGCTGCACTGTACTTTTGATTCTGAAGCTGTAATCTGTGTACAAAAACCGTATTTAAAATGTAATCAAAGTATTTATTTTTTAGTGTAAATCATTGATTTAATGATAATTAAAAATACTGAAAACTGCTGGGTAATAGCCAAGGGAACTTATTGAAGTGTGTCGATAGCAAGGACGAAATGGTAGTAGCTGTGCCGTTGTTTATCTCTGAGTATGGAGTGTCTCTATCGCGTTGCGAGCAGCGAGGAAGGAGAGCAGCTTGAGTGATGAAAGAGTGTAGAAGTGTTTGTTGGGCGCTCCCGCCGCCGCGGTGTGCATCTATGTTCACGCCAAAGTAGACGCAACTGATTTGTTAACCCACGAGTATTGAGAGCACGGTAGGAATGGACAAGCGGAGGAAGCTGCAGTTCCAACTGTTGTCTGCTCCATAATTCAAATGGTTCAAATGGCTCTGAGCACTATGGGACTTAACATCTGTGGTCATCAGTCCCCTAGAACTTAGAACTACTTAAACCTAACTAATCTAAGGACAGCACACACATCCATGCCCGAGGCAGGATTCGAACCTGCGACCGTAGCAGTCGCGCGGTTCCTGACTGAGCGCCTAGAACCGCTAGACCACCGCGGCCGGCGCTCCATAATTATCCGTGGCTCTGGTAACGACTTGGGTCCTTCTCATCGAACAGTAGCAGCAGCAGCAACAACGGCAGCTCAGCATTGTCGTCGGCTACATTCTTCGTCGTCCGCACAGCTACAACATCGTAAGACTGTTAAGTCAAAAATTATAAACTTACGTTGGCATTGGCCAAACATTTATTTCGCAAAGTATGAATAACTTGAATAATAACTTGCAATAGTTAATACTTGTGGGGCACATGTGTTGTCATTGTCTTCAGGCATTATTGCCAAGCAGGGTCCTTTTTCCTTCCCATGCAAACACCGAGTGTCGTAAGAATATGAAAACTGGTTAAATAGTACTGCCACTTTTATGTGTTGGCTAATGACCAGTTTCAGTCTAAATTATCTGCCACAGTAACTGTTTATTCTTGTACTGCATGACAGAGGATACTTAAAGCAAAGTAAAATTTCACGGTCAGAACTAATAACTAAAGATACAGCACAAATTAAGAGTGCGCGATTTCATTTATTCTGCATTTAGCTCTGCGAGTGACTTCTCCTGGCATGGTATGTGTTTCATTGTTGTTATTTTAAAAGTAAAACCAATTGCTCATTTGCTTAAAGTAAATTCAGTTCAATCTTTCAATAATCAAAAGTAAATTGCTTGCGTTTATCCAAATTTTTGCGTTACTGAAAGTAATTTTTTTTTATAAAATAGAATTTAAGTCCGTCATTCATTTAACTAGTTCAAATGGTTCAAATGGCTCTGAGCACAATGGAACTTAACATCGGAAGTCATCAGTCCCCTAGAACTTAGAACTACTTAAACCTAACTAATATAAGGACATCACACACATCCATGCCCGAGGCAAGTGTCGAACCTGCGACCGTAGCAGTCGCGCAGTTCCGGACTGAAGCGCCTAGAACCGCTCGGCCACAGCGGCCGGCATTTAACTAGTGTCCGCCTCCGTAGCGCAGCAGTAGCGTTACCGCCTACCGCCCGGGTTCGATTCCCGGCATGAGATTGGGTGTTGTGTGTCCTTCATCACCATTTTTATCGTCATTGACACGCAAGTCGCCGAACTGGCGTCAGCTAAAAAGACTTGCAATACGGCGGCCGAACCCCGAGGGGGATATCTCGGCCAATAAATGCCATACGATCATTCATTTCGTTTAAATAGTAACTCCATTTAATTTTACTTTCAAAATTTAGTATTTCAGAATAAGTAAGTGCAAACTAAGTGCCTTCTGATTCATTTATTTTCTCGTGAACTATTGTGCTATGGAAAAGCGTGAAATCTTCTTTTGCCACACCAGTGATTATCTGCTTGAATTTCTTGGCCATTACCCATTTCAAGATGCTGGAGATCTATTGCCTTATCGGGCTGGAGACCGATTGATTACCCCCTTTTTAGTTAACAGCGTTTTCTATCTGTTATCAGTGATTTTTGTAGTAAATATTGCGTGGTACCCTTTTTTCCCTTTCCGGTTCGTGAACGATTGCACTATTCTCCACCCATATCAAAATTATCATCAGTATTTAGCTTAAGTTTAGCATAGATTCTTCTTTCAGAAGAGTCCGTTACACACTTTCCTCGAATTAACCGGTGTTATTTTCCTTTGGTGATGAAAGCCTTGTATTGTATTGTATTGTATTGTATGTTAACCGGGGACCTAGAAACGACGGAGAGGCTCCGTCCCCGCCGCAGCTGCAGTGATCCACAACCCCACGACGACTACCGCAGTCCACGTCACCCCTCCGCCGCCCCACACCGAACCCAGGTTTATTGTGCGGTACGGTCCCCGGTGGACCATCTCACACCAGACTAGTGTACCCCCTATGTTTCCGTGGTAGAGTAATGGTGGTGTACTCGTACGCGGATAACTTGTTTGCGCAGCAATCACCGACGTAGTGTAACTGAGGCGGAATAAGGGGAACCAGCCCGCATTCGCCGAGGCAGATGGAAAACCGCCTAAAAACCAACCACAGACTGGCCGGTTCACCGGACCTCGACACAAATCCGCCAGGCGGTTTCTTGCCGGGGACCAGGCGCTCCTTCCCGCCCGGAAAGCCGTGCGTTAGACCGCACGGCCAACCGGGCGGGCGATGATAGCCTTACTGTAAAATTTCGTTATGCATACGCGATCATGGCCAGCTATATTGCAGTCCAGTAGGCCAATTAGGAAGGAGTATGTTAGAGGCTCTCCTGGCTGAGTACAGTGGTATTGCAGCGCCGAGTAGTCACTGTCTCGGTGTCTACTTTGACAGCAGGTATGTATCCGCAAAGAGACAAAAAATTAATTAAGTAACTTCACTGTTTCGAGGTGATAATCAAAATTTTTTGACTACTCTTGGTATACAGTCCTCCTATTTGACCGCATCACCATCAGTAGCACACAGAACGAAGCCAGGGACTTGTCAGTGCGCGTTTGTCCATCGACGCATCACCTGTAACCCACTCTGTCAACTGGCCAATTACGATTCACCGCAATACAGAGCTGCGCTCGCGTACTTTTTTTCCCCCTGTACAGCTGCCAGAGGCCTAGCTACCCGTTGGACCGATACGATGCATAGCGCGATACACACATTACACACACACACACACCAGAGTAGCCGACAAGGTGCGGCCATTCAGCCGGTGGCGTTTACACGTGGCGCTGCCGCCACTCTGAAATTAGTCCGTACGTCGACCGGCGGGCCGGAATGTAGCGGCTTTATTGTGGTCTCCGGCTGTCGCTGCCGCCGTCGTGGGTGCGCTGACAGTGAATGAGAGTGGCCGGCGAGCCGCTGTAATTGCCGCTGCAGTGATGACGGCTGCTAATGATGCCGTGTTGGCCGGGGTTTGTTTGGCGGCGGTGGCGGCAGCACTTTGCAAATTACTCCGCCCCGGGGCAGGACAGCGCGCCCGTTTCGGTAGCATAAATTGCGCGGAAGGCGTGAAATAATTTAAACGCAATTGCGCCGGCGGTCGACCTGGCGCACATCATGTACTCACCTCTCATTTCTGACGCTGTAAATTCAAACGACGGCCCGACGGCACTTGCAGTACGCGCAGGCCTATTCCAGTACACAGCCTGCCCAGACGGATTCTGTAGTCAGTGCTAGAGCACAGTAGACTACGATTCATGGGGGCTAATTGGGTGATTGTACCCCGGTTACATAAACTTGATTTGGGTTCTGATGTGGATGGTTTTTTGATATTGTCAAACAAGAATCAAAGATCATTTTGCAGTGCTTAACTGATGGATGATTTTGAGCTTGAGCACTTGTACCTGTTCATGCTCTCGCTCGGGAGTAGAGCAGCCACAGCAGGACAATCACTAGCTGAGAAATGGGGAGGGCCAATGTACATCTACGTGATTACTCTGCTATTCACAATAAAGTGCCTGGCAGAGGGTTCAAAATGGTTCAAATGGCTCTGAGCACTATGGGACGTAACTTCTGAGGTCATCCCCTAGAACTTAAAACTACTTAAACCTAACTAACCTAAGGACATCACACACATCCATGCCCGAGGCAGGATTCGAACCTGCGATCGTAGCGGTCGCGCGGTTCCAAAGTGTAGCGCCTAGAACCACTCGGCCACTCCGGCCGGCGAAACGTCTCCAACTCAGCTTAAACGGCGAATAATCGTTTCCATGAGTCAGTTAAAATGAGAGGAATAATAGGTTAACCAGTTCACTGAAATAAACTGGCTTTGCATTAAACAAAATATTAATATTCACAAAAACCGTACAGTGTGGTTAATGTAGGGTAAATGTACCAAATAGTCCGCCGTCCCAAAGAGAGCGCAGCTTGTGTTCCTACCGCCGACTAAGCTGACCAGCTAGCCACGGACGTAGTTGCGTTCAGAATGGCATCAGCAACAACTCGTGGAAGTTATGTGAAGAACTCCAGTGTTTTCGAAGTGAAACAGGTAAGAATAACTTTTCAGCTTTCTTGATGTAGTTATCCCCGCCATGAACCATGGACCTTGCCGTTGGTGGGGAGGCTTGCGTGCCTCAGCGATACAGATGGCCGTACCGTAGGTGCAACCACAACGGAGGAGTATCTGTTGAGAGGCCAGACAAACATGTGGTTCCTGAAGAGGGGCAGCAGCCTTTTCAGTAGTTGCAGGGGCAACAGTCTGGATGATTGACTGATCTGGCCTTGTAACATTAACCAAAACGGCCTTGCTGTGCTGGTACTACGAACGGCTGAAAGCAAGGGGAAACTACAGCCGTAATTTTTCCCGAGGACATGCAGCTTTACTGTATGATTAAATGATGATGGCGTCCTCTTGGGTAAAATATTCCGGAGGCAAAATAGTCCCCCATTCGGATCTCCGGGCGGGGACTACTCAAGAGGGCGTCGTTATCAGGAGAGAGAAAACTGGCATTCTACGGATCGGAGCGTGGAATGTCAGATCCCTTAATCGGGCAGGTAGGTTAGAAAATTTAAAAAGGGAAATGGATAAGTTAAAGATAGATATAGTGGGAATTAGTGAAGTTCGGTGGCAGGAGGAACAAGACTTCTGGTCAGGTGATTACAGGGTTATAAATACAAAATCAAATAGGGGTAATGCAGGAGTAGGTTTAATAATGAATAAAAAAATAGGAGTGCGGGTTAGCTACTACAAACAGCATAGTGAACGCATTACTGTGGCCAAAATAGACACAAAGCCCATGCCTACTACAGTAGTACAAGTTTATATGCCAACTAGCTCTGCAGATGATGAAGAAATAGATGAAATGTATGACGAGATAAAAGAAATTATTCAGGTAGTGAAGGGAGACGAAAATTTAATAGTCATGGGTGACTGGAATTCGTCAGTAGGAAAAGGGAGAGAAGGAAAGATATTAGGTGAATATGGGTTGGGGGGAAGAAACGAAAGAGGAAGCCGCCTTGTAGAATTTTGCACAGAGCATAACTTAATCATAGCTAACACGTGGTTCAAGAATCATAAAAGAAGGTTGTATACCTGGAAGAATCCTGGAGATACTAAAAGGTATCAGATAGATTATATAATGGTAAGACGGAGATTTAGGAACCAGGTTGTAAATTGTAAGACATTTCCAGGGGCAGATGTGGATTCTGACCACAATCTATTGGTTATGAACTGCAGATTGAAACTGAAGAAACTGCAAAAAGGTGGGAATCTAAGGAGATGGGACCTGGATAAACTGAAAGAACCAGAGGTTGTACAGAGTTTCAGGGAGAGCATAAGGGAACAATTGACAGGAATGGGGGAAAGAAATACAGTAGAAGAAGAATGGGTAGCTCTGAGAGATGAAGTAGTGAAGGCAGCAGACGATCAAGCAGGTAAAAAGGCGAGGGTTAATAGAAATCCTTGGGTAACAGAAGAAATATTGAATTTAATTGATGAAAGGAGAAAATATAAAAATGCAGTAAATGAAGCAGGCAAAAAGGAATACAAACGTCTCAAAAATGAGATCGACAGGAAGTGCAAAATGGCTAAGCAGGGATGGCTAGAGGACAAATGTAAGGATGTAGAGGCTTGTCTCACTAGGGGTAAGATAGATACTGCCTACAGGAAAATTAAAGAGACCTTTGGAGAGAAGAGAATCACTTGTATGAACATCAAGAGCTCAGATGGCAACCCAGTTCTAAGCAAAGAAGGGAAGGCAGAAAGGTGGAAGGAGTATATAGAGGGTTTATACAAGGGCGATGTGCTTGAGGACAATATTATGGAAATGCAAGAGGATGTAGATGAAGACGAAATGGGAGATAAGGTACTGCGTGAAGAGTTTGACAGAGCACTGAAAGACCTGAGTCGAAACAAGGCCCCGGGAGTAGACAACATTCCATTAGAACTACTGATGGCCTTGGGAGAGCCAGTCATGACAGAACTCTACCATCTGGTGAGCAAGATGTATGAGACAGGCGAAATACCCTCAGACTTCCAGAAGAATATAATAATTCCAATCCCAAAGAAAGTAGGTGTTGACAGATGTGAAAATTACCGAACTATCAGTTTAATAAGTCACAGCTGCAAAATACTAACGCGAATTCTTTACAGACGAATGGAAAAACTGGTAGAAGCGGACCTCGGGGAAGATCAGTTTGGATTCCGTAGAAATGTTGGAACACGTGAGGCAATACTAACCTTACGACTTATCTTAGAAGAAAGATTAAGAAAAGGCAAACCTACGTTTCTAGCATTTGTAGACTTAGAGAAAGCCTTTGACAATGTTAACTGGAATACTCTCTTTCAAATTCTGAAGGTGGCAGGTATAAAATACAGGGAGCGAAAGGCTATTTACAATTTGTACAGAAATCAGATGGCAGTTATAAGAGTCGAGGGGCATGAAAGGGAAGCAGTGGTTGGGAAAGGAGTGAGACAGGGTTGTAGCCTCTCCCCGATGTTATTCAATCTGTATATTGAGCAAGCAGTAAAGGAAACAAAAGAAAAATTCGGAGTAGGTATTAAAATTCATGGAGAAGAAGTAAAAACTTTGAGGTTCGCCGATGACATTGTAATTCTGTCAGAGACAGCAAAGGACTTGGAAGAGCAGTTGAACGGAATGGACAGTGTCTTGAAAGGAGGATATAAGATGAACATCAACAAAAGCAAAACGAGGATAATGGAATGTAGTCAAATTAAATCGGGTGATGCTGAGGGAATTAGATTAGGAAATGAGACACTTAAAGTGGTAAAGGAGTTTTGCTATTTAGGGAGTAAAATAACTGATGATGGTCGAAGTAGAGAGGATATAAAATGTAGACTGGCAATGGCAAGGCAATCGTTTCTGAAGAAGAGAAATTTGTTAACATCGAGTATAGATTTGAGTGTCAGGAAGTCGTTTCTGAAAGTATTTGTATGGAGTGTAGCCATGTATGGAAGTGAAACATGGACGATAACTAGTTTGGACAAGAAGAGAATAGAAGCTTTCGAAATGTGGTGCTACAGAAGAATGCTGAAGATAAGGTGGGTAGATCACGTAACTAATGAGGAGGTATTGAATAGGATTGGGGAGAAGAGAAGTTTGTGGCACAACTTGACTAGAAGAAGGGATCAGTTGGTAGGACATGTTCTGAGGCATCAAGGGATCACCAATTTGGTATTGGAGGGCAGCGTGGAGGGTAAAAATCGTAGAGGGAGACCGAGAGATGAATACACTAAACAGATTCAGAAGGATGTAGGTTGCAGTAGGTACTGGGAGATGAAGAAGATTGCACAGGATAGAGTAGCATGGAGAGTTGCGTCAAACCAGTCTCAGGACTTAAGACCACAACAACAACGATGTAGTTATGGTACATATTGCACGAGCAATAGCCTTTAATTCAATGAACCACCTTCATGCTGTCTCCCTACCGTTCAACTCTCGAACGGCATGCGGGAAAAACGAGCACTTAACTTTTTCCGTGCGAGCACTGATTTCTCTTATTTTATCATGATGATTATTTCTTCCTATGTAGGTGGGTGCCAACAGAATATTTTCGCAATCGGAGGACAATACTGGTGATTGAAATTTCATGAGAAGGTCCCGTCGCAACGAAAAACGCCTTTGTTTTAATAATTGCCACTCCAATTCACGTATCATGACTGTGACACTATCTCCCCTATTTCGCCATAATACAAAATGGGCTGCTCTTCTTTGTACTTTTTTGACGTCATCCGTCAGTCCCATCTGATGCGGATCCCACACCGCACAACAGTACTCCAGAATAGGGCGGACAAGCGTAGTGTAAACAGTCTCTTTGGTACACCTGTTGCACCTTCTAAGTGTTCTGCCAATGAATTGCAGTCTTTAGTTTGCTCTACCTACAATATTATCTATGTGATCGTTCCCATTTAGGTTGTTTGTAATTGTAATCCCTAAGTATTTAGTTGAATTTACAGCCCCCAGATTTGTGTGACCTATCACGTAATCGAAATTTAGCTGATTTCTTTTAGTACTCATGTGAAAAACTTCGAACTTTTCTTTATTCAGGGCCAATATTCACGGCGGTGTCAAATAATAGAATGGCGAATCAGGACTGTGCAACACTTGCAATATCTTCGCATTTCAATCTACAATGCGAGGAATCTTTTTTTTTTACACAAAAGATGAGTTCGAAAAATGTTTGGTGTATTATAAGACATTGAATACTTTCAGTTAATCAACTGATACCTGTCTTACAACGTATAAGAACAAGGAAACAAAAAAACTGAAGTATCTGTCGCCCATACGGAATGCAGTAGGATGTGGAGCACATCAGAGCTGGATAAAGCATGGAGTGGAATTTTAGCAGTGAGAGCGTAAACAAAAAATTCTGGCGAAAGAACATTTATTAGATCGGTAAATTTAATTGTACACGTGAATATGTGTAGTGGGTAATATGATGGTTGCTGTTGCAATCTATTACGTCGCATATTAATGAAACCTAGAACTTTACTTCGGATTTCCGTGCAAGGTCTATGATCTGTGGAAGAGGAATGATCAAAGGTTGGTCTAATCAAGAACACTTACATTCATTCACACTTGAGAGACTAACAGTAAGGAAAAGAACTAAAACGTTCACCACAACACACATGGATAGCAAGAGGAATTGTTCCCTTGATTTTAACATGCGGGATAAACGAATAAAATTTCTATTAAAGTGAATTCCTATAAAAGTGAAGCATAAATAAGAATCGCAATTATTTCAAGTATTCTACAGCGGAAGATCACTGTGGCCTTGGCACTGTAGACTTTCTCATTAGCTCACGACCACGTGATCCTCACAAACAAAAGCGTCCACAAAGAAAGTTATCAAATGAGACGAACTGCACAAAATTCAGTCATAAAATCACTGAAATCATATGCGTATATATGCTCTAAGAAAGGGATACTAAACAAAATGAACTGAATCACAATAAACTCAACACGGCTTCACGTGTTTGATGAATAGTTCAACTGAACAATAGCGTACACTGTCCCTGGATGTTGAAGCAATTAACACTCGCGAATTAGCAAGTAAAATTTATCACACACGATAATAAACTATGAACCATGAAAGGAATCATTTACTTTGACTAGCTTTAAAAAACCTCAGATACCGTTCGAATGGTAAAAATCGTAGCATTAAGTCTCTGAACAAGGTCCTGAACGTGAGCTTTCCACAAAAACCTAGAAATTTGAACTGTTCAGTTCCACTAATCATATGCCCATTCTCTGAAATAAAAGCGTCAGGCTTTGTTAAATTGTGTGTTATAAACTATAAAAACTGAGTATAACTTTAGAGTTAGTTTATTTCCTACAAGCCATGAACTCAGGTCATATATTGCTCTGTTTGAAACCGAGCCAATGTTGCACACATCATCCTTTACTACCAAGCTAGTGTCATCAGCAAACAGAAATGTTTTAGAGTTACCTGTAATACGAGAGGGCATATCATTTATTTAAATAAGGAACTGGAGTGGCCCCAACACTGGTCCCTGGGACACCCTCCACTTGACCGTACGCCACTCACACGCCACATCACAGCAATTCTCAACATTGTGAATAATGACCTTTTCTTGTCTGTTACTAAAGTAAGGGGTGATCCAATTGTGAGTTACTCCCCATATTCGATAATAGTCCAACTTCTGGAGCAATATTTTGTGATCAGCAAAATCAAACGACTTAGTTAAATCAAAAAATATGCCTAGGGTTTGAAACCTTTTGTTTTACCCATCCACTATTTTACAGAGAAAATAGAATATAGCTATTTCATTTGTTAAACGACATCTAAAGCCGAACTGTACATTTGATAGCAAATCATATGGTATAAATTGATCTATTATTCTTACACACACAGTCTTTTCGGTAACTTTAGTAAACACTGATGGCATAGAAATTTGTCTAAAATTTTCTCTCCTCTGCATTTAACACTGAAATTCCCAATGCACTCTTAATGCCACTACTCTTGCATTTAATTTCACCGAAGGTTTTCTTTCACTAGTACCAAGCCCATATTCTCCCATAACACTTTCTCCTTCTCCTTCCACAACAACCGCATTCCAGTGTCCCATGACTATTAGAGACTCTTCTCCCTTCACATTATGAACTACCCATTCAGTATCCTCATATACAATCTGTAGCTCTTCAGTTTTGCATTTGACGTCGCCATGTATACCTGAACTATTTTTTTTTGTTTTGGTTTCCTGTCGATTCTGATGAAAACAACCCTATTACTGAACTGTTCACATTAGCTCACTCTCTGCCCTATCTTCCTTTTCATAAATAATCCTACTCCTGTTGTGCCATTTTCTGCTGCTGCTGATATTACCCTATACTCAGGTCACCAGAAATCCTTGTCTTCTTTCCATTTCATTTCACTGACTCCCACTATATCTAGATTGAGACTGTTGTTGTTGTGGTCTTCAGTCCTGAAACTGGTTTGATGCAGCTCTCCATGCTACTCTATCCTGTGCACGTTTCTTCATCTCCCAGTACCTACTGCAACCTACATCCTTTTGAATCCGCTTAGTGTATTCATCTCTTGGTCTCCCTCTACGATTTTTACCCTCCTCGCTGCCCTCCAATACTAATTTGATGATCCCTTGATGCCTCAGGACATGTCTTCCAACCGATCCCTTCTTCTAGTCAAGTTGTGCTACAAACTTCTCTTCTCCCCAATCCTATTCAATACCTCCTCATTAGTTATGTGATCTACCCATCTAATCTTCAGCATTCTTCTGTAGCACCACATTTCGAAAGCTTCTATTCTCTTCTTGTCCAAACTAGTTATCGTCCATGTTTCACTTCCACACATGGCTCACTCTATACAAATACTTTCAGAAACGACTTCCTGACACTTAAATTTATACTCGATGTTAACAAATTTCTCTTCTTCAGAAACGCTTTCCTTGGCATTGCCAGTCTACATTTTATATCCTCTCTACTTCGACCATCGTCAGTTATTTTGCTCCCCAAATAGCAAAACTCCTTTACTACTTTAAGTGTCTCATTTCCTAAGCTAATTCCCTCAGCATTACCCGACTTAATTTGACTACATTCCATTATTCTCGTTTTGCTTCTGTTGATGTTCATCTTATATCCTCCTTTCAAGACACTATCCATTCCGTTCAACTGCTCTTCCAAGTCCTTTGCTGTCTCTGACAGAATTACAATGTCATCGGCAAACCTCAAAGTTTTTATTACTTCTCCGTGGATTTTAATACCTACACCGAATTTTTCTTTAGTTTCTTTCACTGCTTGCTCAATATAAAGATTGAATAACATCGGGGATAGGCTACAACCCTGTCTCACTCCATTCCCAACCATTGCTTTAAATTTTCTAACCTACCTGCCCGATTAAGGGATCTAACATTCCACGCTCCGATCCGTAGCACGCCAGTTTTCTCTCTCCTGGTAACGACGTCTTCTTGAGTAGTCCCCGCCCGGAGATCCGAATGGGGGACTGTTTTCACCTCCGGAATATTTTACTCAAGAGGACGCCATCATCATTTGAGACTAGCATTTCCATTTTCAGTTTTATAGCTCCCCATCACGGTCAAACTCCTGACGTTCACGCCCGACTCATAGAAAATGATCTTTTTGCTGGTTATTCAATCTTTTTCTTATGGTCACATCCCCTTTGGCAGTCAGCTGCCGGAGAATCGAATGGTGGCTAGTCTGGAATCTTTTGTCAATGGAGAGATCATAATGACCCTTTTCAGTTACAGGCCACATGTCCTGTGGATACACAGCATGAGCGTTTAATGCAGTGGTTACCATTGTCTTCTGCATTTTCATTCCGCTGTTTTCATGCCCGCTGATCATTGTTGCTTCTTCCATCTTTAGGGACACTTTCCCACCCCAAGTACAATAGAATGCCGTAAACCTCCGTCCGCTTCTCCGTCCTCTTCGACAAACCCATTGATAGAATGAGGGTGACTTCTTATCACGGAAGTCTTCGGCTGCCGTTGCCGATAAATTTTATTCAGAATTGAAGCTGTGGTGCATTTCGAACACAGGACCGAAGACTTCTTGGTTACCAAGCGAAATCGCAACCCCTAGACCACGGTTGGAACCCGGACAGCTTTTTCTGGCGCTGTCTTGCGCAATGATTTTGCTGGCCTCTGGTGCGTGGGGTCAGATATATCCTATAATTTCCTTTCATTTAGGTGGTTTTCAGTTCGTTCGGTACGTAACACTGAGACTTTCTTTCAAAATATGTCCATACGTTGGCGACTAGTATTACGATGAGGAAGAGTTGTTATCAGAAATTTTTCAGTACATCCCTCCGGTACCAAATCTGTGTGTTTATCACCTTGTCGAAATATATGTCCTAAGTTGAGAGCGGCACAATTTAAAGGCAAATAACAATCTAAGCGACAAACATCGCATTCAGTAGCTTTTACAATTGAACCCAACAGTGAAATATTATGTAGCAGTAGAACGAATTAAAAAACAATCACGTATGCATGAAAAAACAGTTCTGGCAAACTGG
Organism: Schistocerca serialis cubense; assembly: GCF_023864345.2. Classification (NCBI taxonomy): domain Eukaryota; kingdom Metazoa; phylum Arthropoda; class Insecta; order Orthoptera; family Acrididae; genus Schistocerca; species Schistocerca serialis. Next base: position 1,216,208,977 of record NC_064638.1, on the reverse strand, counting down.
ATAGCGACAACTTTGTTTCGAACTCCCAAATGAATCTATATCCGTAGTCAGGAGTCCAGTGAACAGTGTACATCCGAAAGCACTGTACGATACTGCTGCCGGTTGTATGTCCTTACCAGTTAACCATGTTTAATGGAGTCGAACGAATTGAGAGAAGCGCTGCTAGGAATGTAACAAAATGAGGAAACCCATAAAAAATGTAACAGGTTTTAAATGAGAAATTTCTGATGAAAGCCGACGATGTTCTCGCGAAACTAAATTTGGTGAATTTCCGTAACTGGTAATCAGAGCCCACAGCACGTAAATATTCTTTTGCCTTAATCGCGTATCTCGCGTAGGGATTATGAGAACAATATGAAATAGGATTGGTACTCAGTAACTTCAACACACTCCATACGTGAGAGGAATAGCACATACATTCGATCCTATTGGTTCAAAATACCCTCCACCCCCCCCCCCCCCCCCCAAACTACCGTGGCTTGTGAGAATTTGTACATGACGTTTTGAATCGGTAAACACTCCCATCCGCTAGGTTGGAAAGGTTTGTTTTCGTAAACGATGTTCACTTATCCGGCGATTTTCCAGACACGGGCAGGAACGAACAACGCACGAAAATAATTTTGTCGAAAGTCTTTTGATACAACGAATGAATTTTATGACGTGACGACCCTTCTATGATGAAGTCATTACGGATGGAGCGCTAAGTTGGATTGCAGAGGAACGAAATCTTCCATGTTGTTTACTGGGGTATTCTTTTCGGAAATTACGGAAAATCTCAATCTAGATGGCCTGCTTGGCATTCGAACAGCCGTCCTCTCGGATCTGAATACAGTGTCTCATCCACTAAGCCACGTTACACACTTTTACAGGAGTGTGGCCCACAAATCTCACAACAAACGATCCAGTGTAGAACTTCTACGCCACAGACATAGAAGGAACAAAAAGAGATGCATGAGACAAAAGCAACAGCTTGAAGTACAGCGATTAAAGGACTCCGTATCCCAGCTCGACAAAGCTCACAGTCACACAACGTTGAGCGTCTGGCAGTTTTGGGGCAAATCTAAGGTAAATACGGTCTCGTGCTCCGTCCGCCGTACAGACCAGACCGTGTGTGATGTGTATGACTACCATATTCCCTAGAGAGAAAAGATATCTAAAAGGGAAACGTTTCTGGGACACAGAAGAGATTAACACTTAAATTCTTTTTAACAGAAAGAAGCACGTCCATTTACCTGGCTTGCTGTTTCTGATGGCGTTCGGTCAACTGATTTAAAACAATTTGTGCAAGAGTCATCTAGTAGCAAAATGCTGTCGCTACTGACTTTCCGTAATATGGATGATAATTATAGTTACTTCTGAGTGATTCTGTATCACATTTGGGCTAATTAAGATTCTTACGGTATGTCACTGCATCAACGTCTTCTCATGGTACCAACCACGCTTATCCACTGGGTTTTCGCAGGGAAGCATGTTGTCTCGTCTTACTTCCATCTTCAAGCGAAAAGTCAGATTTTATACAGCCTACTACAAATGTAAGTAACCTAGCCTCTAAAAACAAAATTACAGTTTGACTTTGGAGCTGCCTCAGAAAGTATTTGTACAATCGTTCACAGGTTAACAGCACGGAGCGTTTGAAACGTAACTACTACTGGTTTCTCTACGCACAAGGAAATAGGTGACAGGTTACGCATCCCAGTTTCTACACAGGCGAAACTCTTCAAAAGTTCTGGAAAAATGGTTTACGTCTTTTCATCAATTCTACCCATTAACTATCTGATTAAATGTATCCGGACACCTTTTAGTAGACATTATGAAGTGTGCATTACGAAGTGTGTCCACCTTTCACCTTTATCACAGCATATTTTCTTCTGAGGACACTTTCAGTGAAGTGTCTGAAAGTCTCTGGAGGAATGGCAGCCCGTTCTTGTCCAACGCGCCGAAAAAAGCGACTGTACTTATGTCGTACGATAGATTCTAGACCAGAACGATATTCTAACACCGGTATCTAGACCTTAACTTAATAGAAAACATAAGGTCTAGATACCGGTCGGGCCGCCCCATTTCTGGAACTTTAATGCCCCAAAATCACAGCCTTGCAGATGCTGCTTTATGACATGGTGCACTGTTATTCTGATACAGTCATAATCTCCGATGTGTTCCTCCATTGTATGTAGGTCGCAATGCAATAAAATGTGTTCACATACTTCCGCATTTAGAGGAATGTAAGTGCAAAAAGAGGACGACACCCTTCTCGTCCTACACACGAAAACACCCCCTACCGTAATATCACGTTCTGCATACTTCACCGTTGGCAGTACACGTGATGGCAGGTAGCGTTCTCCATGTACTCGCCAGACCCAAACCTTTCCATCGGTTTGCCACAGGGTATAGCCTAATTTACTACTTCAGATCACTCCATCATCTGTTGTACACTGGCGACTGTAACTCGTTACACCACCTGTTGCGTCGCTTAGAATGACTACAGAAATTTGCTGCTGATGAGGAGCTGTTCGAGCGCTGTACTGTGTTCTTTTCAACTCTTAACGCTCAGACGAGTGTTAGCTGGAATGCTAACAGCACTTTGTAACTCCGCTGATTTCGTGTCATTTTCACAACCAGTCTCCACAATTTAGACGGCCCCTGTCGGCAACACATGAGGTCTGACTTATCTTAGTTCAGTTACAGTTGTTTCGTCGCTTTTCCACGCCACAGTCACATCACCAAACTGTCGACTTAATCAGACAACATCCAATGACTAATCCATGTTCGAATCACTGTGCTGTCAAGAGCAATCCATTCTGAATCTCTGCAGACAATAGAATACTCCCCGTCTCCGTTTATTGAGGCAGATCCTCCGCTCGTGGCATCAGGTGACCAGTTTCCCATTACATTGGGGTGTCCCAGTACGTCCGAATACTTCTGACCAGGTTGCGTGTTACTATATACATATTCGGATCATAAAGCTTAGAAGATACATTTTATTAATAAAAATAGTTCAATGTTGTATTAACAGTTATACAACAGGCACATTAGTAAAAGCAAAGGACAAAACTTATTCACTCCAGACAGACACCACGCAGGTGCTATGTATCTCTCCCTCCAGATCTCGCAGTGCTTCCATAGGTATTCAATTAACTGAAATAAAATGATTTCTTAATCAAATACAACGTCATTATTCACAAAAAACATACAGTGTAATCAACCTACATCTTTAGTATCCGACGTCCAGAAAGGGAAGGAAGCATAACTGTAAACAATCTAATCACTGAAACTTCCTGGCAGATTAAAACTGTGTGCCCGACCGAGACTCGAACTAGGGACCTTTGCCTTTCGCGGGCAAGTGCTCTACCATCTGAGCTACCGAAGCACGACTCACGCCCGGTCTCACAGCCTTACTTCTGCCAGTATCTCGTCTCCTACCTTCCAAACTTTACAGAAGTTCTGCAAGGTTCGCAGGAGAGCTTCTGTAAAGTTTGGAAGGTAGGAGACGAGATACTGGCAGAAGTAAGGCTGTGAGACCGGGCGTGAGTCGTGCTTCGGTAGCTCAGATGGTACGCCGGCACGGTAGCTCAGCGTGTTCGGTCAGAGGGTTAGCAGCCCTCTGTAATAAAAAAACTGAGCTAATCGATCAACAACGAACTTCAACGGATGTCTTACGACGTCCGCCCCGAGCAGATGCAACGACCAAAGCGAACAAAATGAGATTTAAAAAAAAAAAAAAAAAAAAAAAAAAAAAAAAAAATGGTAGAGCACTTGCCCGCGAAAGGCAAAGGTCCCGAGTTCGAGTCTCGGTCGGGCACACAGTTTTAATCTGCCAGGAAGTTTCATATCAGCGTACACTCCGCTGCAGAGTGAAAATCTCATTCTGGAATCTAATCACTATTTCTAACACAAAGATAGTTCTTATTTGAAAAAGTGATTGACAAACCATCGCTGTATTTTGAGTACATTACTTTCTTATTACTTTTGAAGTAAGTAACTTGGCTGTGGTTCTTATATAATTTACATTGCATTATGAATATTTTTGGTAATGATCATTTCACAGCTGCTCATAAAAAAGAATTTGTTTAATAGCACAGCTGCGTAAGACACCAATGTTTGATGTGGGTGAGTGTTAGAAGTAGCGTGCATTATGTTACTTCACTTCCGACATTCAGTTATCCAAATCCTTACTTTCAATCACTGCTAGCAAATTTTTTAAAGTGCATAGCGAATAGTAATTATTCCGTCATTACAGTTTGTCAGCTAGCATTCATTGTGACTCAGTCGCGTAGTCGTATTTTTACTACACGTTATTCATTTGTAGTTTTGTTAACAGGTATTGACATATGATATTTTCCGTTGTACGTTATCTACTTTACAGATTCATGGGAAACAGGATCCAGTCTACTGAATAATTGAGGTTTAATACCGCATCACCGTTTAAGTCTGGATTATTATTTCAGTTCTCAGGATTATATTTGACATGTAGCGGTGCTATTCAAGCGAAGTCCGCAGGAAACATGTGTTACAAAAGGGACAGGTCCTTGAGGCTTCTTTAACGCTATTCATGACTGTAGGATGTATACATTACATTGTACAATGAATACACACCCTGCCAAGCCTAGAATTTAGCTGAACATAATTAACACTTTGGTTCGTCAAAGGCAGTGTAACGTATCGATTATATACAAAAGATTAAAAAGTTGTGCTTAACTTTGCTAGTTCTCGAGTTAGGATGATTGGTTTGGACAACGTGCCACTGTCAACTGGTATTGTCGATGTGGTTTTTCTACGGCGTGGTGAGGTGAGCTGGAACCTCAGAATGAATTGCTGTCGATAATCGATGGCAGGAACCTTGGTGGACAGGTAGCGATTCAGGTGGATATGCTGGTGTGTCAGCAGATGATTACTGGTCTCAGTACAGGTTTGTTGTACTCGGAGGAGATGTCAGGCAGGTCATCAGTTAGTATGAACATTGAACTTTTGTGCAGTTACTTCGGCAGTGCATAATATAAGACCTACATTACGTCGTCCTGAAATAGTCTTGTCCGTGTATACATAACTTGATACCGTACATTACAAAACGATTCATCAGTTATATTATACAGATTCACCTTCTGAATGGGGACTTAGTTTTCTACGTTCGTTAGATGTCTATATTGCCCAAGATGTCTCTATTTCATTTAGCAATATATCCTGTTTGTATTGTTCACAACGTGTAATGTGTTGTGCACACATATACTATTAATCTTAATGTCTATTATATGAGTGTTCTTGAAGGGCAAGTTTTACGTGTAACTATATATACTTTAAACCATTAATATTCATGCGTATTGCCTTCCGTAACGACAGAGAAACGTGGTGCAGACAGTATTGTTGCGTATTTGGAGTGCGTATTTTAGACTTACCTTACTTGGGCTGACAGTACAATGTACCCGCATAATTACTCCAACTCAGAATCTAGAATAATTTGATGTGATGGCTATTCTCTGGGTTTTTACAGCGTTCTTGTGCATGTGTATTTGTATCTGGCAGGTCATCAAATTCTTCAGGATTCTGAATTGGAGTATTTATGCGAGTACATCGTACTGTCAGCCCAAGTAAGGTATGTTTAAAATCACAGTTAACTTCTTTATACACTACACTTGCCATCTCTCTCCGTTTATTCCTATTACTCACAGGAATGTCTCAATCGTTCGTTTTACTGAGCTTAAGCACTGACACCTTTATGCAAGGTTCATGATAACATCTAATTTGCATTTCGCTGTTTTATTCTGTCGCCACGGATATCAAAGACATGACGTGAAATACTAGAATATTTACACATTCACTTGTCGTGGTCTTTTGAGTGTATGTGTATGTCTTTGGCCAGAATATCAAACCCCCGCCCACCCACCCACCCACCCACACCCACCCACCCACACACACACACACACACACACACACACACACACACACACACACACACACACACACAAAATCACACTCACACACACACACACACACACACACACACAACTGCGAATATCATTCACAAACATCGAAGTCTCAAGACGCCACTGTTTTAGTTTCAGAAATGTTGATGCTTTCATGTACTGCATCAGTTGTAGAGCAAAGGGAAACAAACCTCCATAAAAGGAAGAAACATCCTTATGCATAAAAAAGATTCCTGGACTAGCTATACCTTTATTACATATGAACATCAATTACACAGCAGATGGATCATGGCTGTTAAGAGTTTAATATTATCAAATATAGAACGAACCACAGGTAACACATAAAGATATTTCTTACATACTATAATCAAGTCTATCATTCGTAATTTATAAAAATTCATACAATTGCAAAAAACTATTCTGCGTGTCATTTTAACATTACCTTTCGCACACTTTATTCTCAGTATTTACTACTTTCACTTTATGACAGAAATACGCGTTTACAATCTGACTGCCAGTTCAGGAAAACAGTGTCTCACGTTTTGTAAATCACATACAGCCGTAACTTTTTTGCACTGCGTAAGTGGTGTCATTGATGTTTATAGCTCACTGAGCTAGGGACAAATTATTCACAAGTGAACATAAACATCAATATAAGTAGTCTTCCTCAGTACAGCTCCTGACTCCGTGATATACTTTGGAAGTTCAAAGTAATAGTTGCTTCTTGCAATTATTTTCCATTGTGTGCACATATATAAATATGACAAGCAGTACATTGCGTGCCATTCGTGTTTGTAGCTTTCTTTACTTTAAATGACTTGTAATGGCCACTTGAATGGCAGAAATACCTTTTTGTCTGAGTAGCTCATTTGATCAGTATACTAACTAATAATGATTGCATAAATTGCAACATATGTGACATAGGTCAGGTTAACTGCTTGTAGCTTTCTTTACTTTAAATCACTTGTAATGGTCATTTAAATGGCAGAAATACTTTTTGTCTGAGTAGCTTATTTGATCAGTATACTAACTAATAATGATTGCAGAAATTACATCGTATGCAACATATGTGACAAAGGTCAGGTTAACTGCTCCACATCCCCTGCACACTATCATTCTGTCTTAAACTGATGCCGTAAGAATTTTGTCCATATGTTTTAAAATTGATTATGACACATTCCTTCGATCTTATTTGATTCGAGATAAGCCAATAAGTAACTCCATTGCTGATGTAATCCGACTCCCATGAAGTGGTATTCTAACTTCACTAAACGGACCAGAAGTCACTAATACCCACTTCCGATTTTTTTCTTTTTAACAAGGATGAATTTGGCTGTGTTCTTAAAGAGTATTTTGTCACCTACCTGGTCAGATTTCTGTCGAAGTAGATTGACCTTATATGACAATTTTCTGATAGTGAAACAAAGGTTTCTCTTATCTTTTCCTCTCAGGGTGCTTTGTCTCTTGTAACAGTGTGGGCCTTCCTATTCATTCACTTCCTTTCCCTTGAAATATCTCAGCTAGTGTGCCTAAAACTGAAGTTTGTGGAAGATTATTTACTATCTCAAAAGGTCCTATATTCAACACTCTTAGTTTCTTTATTAGTAGCATATGTGTGAATGAACCTGTAAAATTCTGTAAAAATCATCCCTGTTGGGTACACGTCTGGGTGAAATTGTGAGAGTAGAGGTGAAGCCCCTCCGCGCCCACGCCGGCATGATGGCCAACTCAAAAGATCTACTGCCATCTCTGCACAAGGGTTAGTTTTCACTAAGTGAGGTGCCACAGGATGTGGGTACTGCGATGTTTTCTTACGCCTGGTTAAGGTTAACCATTAATACGCTCTCATCTGGAGATAAATTGGGTCGAAAGTCGAACGAAGGGTAGTAGTTTGAAAGGCAGAGGGGAAAAAAGTGCCAAGGGAAAAAACCTCTGCGACAGTTAGGACGGGTAGTAAGAGCAGTAGCGGATGCCTTGCTGCCTGCGACATGTCATGCAATGGTAGCCTTTGTTAGTAGTGAGTATCATGCATGTAGAAACCTCTGCCGTTGTGAGATGCTGCTACTCGGCGGCTGCCGTTGGATGCCGGTGTTGATCTCTCGGTCAGTGTCAGCATACCTGTAACAGTTAGGTTGATCATCGTTTTGTGTCCGATAGGCATATATCAGATGGACGGTGTAGGGTGATGTTGGAGATCAAAGGTCTAATCAGTGTCATTTATATGGATCTCGACACCCCCCCTATTCAGTGTATTTTCTCTGTCTCGCGGACACTCTGGTGGCAACGTATTCGATGTGGTCTCCCCATGTAAGTTTCTAGTCCAGCCAGACACGGAGATATCTGACTTTCTCGGAAACGTATTGGGCATGTATGCAGTGATACCTGTCTACAGTTCTGAAGTTTGCGCAGTGGTCTCGGTCTGCATGTGAACAGAACTGCTTCGCACTTGTCGACGTTTACTTTAATACGCCATCGTTCCAACGGAGGCTCGGCAGTTCTGAGTCCCGTCTATATTCGTGAATTAATGTTCGACTGTTTCCAATCTTGCGCAAGGACGGCTGTGTCACCCGCGTAGATGGCTAACGTCGTATTTTGTGTTGCTGGAAAGTCGTTGATGTACAGGTTGAACAAGATGGGCCCCAGGATTTTTTCCTTGGATACTCCAATTTTGAGACCTTGTTGTGTCGATTGTTTGCCCTGCACGTCAGTGTTAAAATATCAGTTCGTCAGATATGAGAGTATGAGACGTACGTGTCCGTCCGGGAAACCAGCTTCGCTTAGTTTGGTTATAAGGCCGCTGTGCCAAAGACGGTAGTAAGCTTTTTCGATGTCCAGAACCATGGTCCCTGTGGCTTATTTCATGTTGTAGCCATGTGTTTTATACCTACTACGCGGATGAGTCGTGTTGTTGAGAGGTAATTCCTAAAGCCTAAATGCTCCGGTCTTAGGCTTTCGTAGGCGATGCTGTGCTAGTGATACGTTTTAGTATTATCTTTTCAACAATCCTGTTGAGCGAGCACAGCAGGCTGATGGGTCGGTAATTTTGAGGGTGGGAGTGGTCTTTCCATGGCTTCCTGAACATCAGAACCTTGGCCGCCTTCCAAAAGTCACGGAAGTTCAAAAAATGGTTCAAATGGCTTTGAGCACTATGGGACTTAACATCTGAGGTCATCAGTCCCTTAGAACTTAGAACTACTTAAACATAACTAACCTAAAAACATCACACACATCCGTACCAGAGGCAGGATTCGAACCTGCGACCTTAGCGGTCGCGAGATTCCAGACTGAAGTGCCTAGAACCGCTCGGCCACAACGGCCGGCGTCACGGAAGTGTTGCTGGTTTAGAATGGCATTTGTTTCGTCTGCAAGGTATTCTACGGCTCTATCCGTTAACTCCTGGAGGACATGGTTTTGAATGCCGTCAGGCCCAGGGGCTTTCCTAGCGTTGGTATGCTTGATAGCCCACGTAATTTCGTTTGTGCTGGTTCGTCTAATTCTAGGCTACAACTCGGGTAACCTCCTGGTCCGTTTCAAGTGTGAATGAATAATGGATTTGACGCAGCCAGGTTCGGCATGAAGGACGCTGCAAGTATTGTGACCATAAGCTCTGCCTCCTCCGTCGCCGAAGAAGCTGTGCCGTCTGGTCATTGTAGAGTGGGAATGTAAAGTTTCTCCTTGGTGAAGTTTCTGGCTAGCTTCCACATACCAGGACGTGTGCTATCTAGCCCTGCGAGTTTCTGTCCCCATTGTTCGATTTCTAAATGTGTGTATTGTGTCCCGTTTTATACCCGGGAGTCTGTTGACGTGCAATTTATAGAAGTGGCGCCTGGTATGCTGCCAGTATCTCCTCAGGCAGTTCCTCATTCACAAGGAGACGGCACGACCGTGCGGTCGGGGATTTGTCCGCAATTTTGTGTGGTGAAAGAGGACGCCTAATACATCACGTGGTCAAAATATTAGGACGCACTACTCGGAAAATCACGAGAAAAATCGATCCAAAGTTTCTTATGTGCCTTATGAGTATAAAATGTTAGTTCATTGCCGAGCCGCCGTCTGGCCTAGATTGTTAGGGCTCGGACTCTTACGCCAAAGGTCTTGGGTTCGATTCATACTCTGCCCCTTTTTTTTTTCTTCTGTATCATTTTCTTTTGTTATTCCACCAACTATTCAAAAGTTTCTCAAACCTACATTATTTTTAAAACGTTATTTTAGCTCAAGAGCGCAAAGTTTTTCACACACTGAAAAATATTCGTGCTCATTGTTCTGTTTCGTTTCATGGGGCTTCAAGGTTTAAAGGGGCTTTGTAAGGGTCCCCCTGGGATTATAACGGTCATCTGCGCATAGGGCTGTGAGCGAGCCGTGAGAAGAAAACCGCAGTTTGTTTTTCGATTTCATCGTGAACAGATGTGCCTGTTTCAAATTTCAACGTGTTATTCCGATCCGAGGTTAAACATGTCGACTGAAGAAGCTGCTGGCTCATCTGGAATAGGATAGAATGACGTAGTGGTGTATTATGGAAAGCTGTTGACGGAAAATAATTTACTTGTATCGACATCCTCGGAAGAAGTCTCTCGCTATGCTTTGATATTGACCGTAGAACTTTATAATAGTACACTGGAACTTTTCGGTGAGAAAACATTCGTAATTGAAGAGGATTTTAATTCACGATTCACGCTCATGATGATTGCGAAGAATGTGAGGAGAACGACGAACAGTTCAAAGTGCCACAAAGTGATTCGTCCCCAGACGAATATAAACCATCACTGAAAAGATTTAAAAGTGACATGATTCCCATTGCCTACAAAGTCAAAGTCGTGAATATTGATAAAGCGCACCCCACATGGTCCTTGGTGACATTGCAAAAAAAAAAAAAAAAAAAAAAAAAAAAAAAAAAAAAGAATGGGAGAAAGATATTAAAAATGGTGGTACGCGAGTGGATAAATTTGAGGCGATAGATTCGTGGACCTACGACGGTTTTGTGGAAGCAAAACAGTAATATCAGCAAGTCACAACAAGAAATTTACAGCAATGGGCATTGGCTGCGGCTGCACAATTCGTCGATTTCAAATTCAAGGCGTCTGATCGACGGGTCACGGCATTTAAACAGAAGCACAGAATTGCACAATGCAAGATCACGAAACTGGTTTCGAAAAAAGAAGCGGCGTCAATGGAGGACATCCAGGCGTCTGCGGAGACCTTTCGTCGGCAGACGTGCCGTTTAATCCCTTAATACCATGAGGATTATGTGATAAATACTGACCAAACAGGTAAATACATGTTTTTACCGATGTAAAATATAGCAATTCAAATTTAATTATAGAAAAAGATATTTACATACACATTCGAATATTGTTTAATATTAAAAATACTATTGTTTCAGGATTCCAATACCAATCTGTTTTCAACAGGACTCTCACTGAAAAAGGGAGTAAAACAGTTTTCGTGAAAAAGTCGGATTTGAATAAAGTGACGCATTCGTACACCGCACAATATTCAATAACATTATCCGGAAAACTGCTCCCACATGTCTTCATACGCTTACAAGAAGCGATCGGTGAGTTCGGACGTCGTATTCACAAATTAATAGATGGCTATGCCAATACTTATACGAACGTCATTGTAACATCATCGAAGTTCGAAAAATTAACAACAGTTTTATACACGGATTTTCTCCGGGAAAAATTTAAAATCTTACGTCGGGGAGAATAAATATTTACTCCTCATTGACTCTTGGGGAGGTCAAACGAATCCGGAGATATATGATGCAATTTTTCAAGATGACGAAAATATGCCAACTTGGTCTGTAAAAGTCATAGCTCCAAAATGCACTTCTTTGGTGCAACCTTGTGATGTTTACTTTTACAGGCAAGTTAAAAATTTCATAAAGTGCTTGCAAAATTGCAGTGCATTGTTACAGGAGAATTATGAAATTAATTCCCGGGAAGATTGTATAAAAATTCATTCTATAATTCACCATCAATTATCGTCACCAATATTCCGAGACATGATTCAATATGCCTGGTTTGCCTCAAAATTATCATAAACTCTAAACATTTTCGTAAATGTTAATGGGGTATGTTTTTGTACCGATTTATTGCAAACGCCCTGTGATTGTAAAAAATCCGCTTTTATATGTTGCACAAGATGTCGCAAAAATTATTGCTTTGTTTGTTTTTACGATTATTACCACTGCAGTTCTTGTTTATAATTATTATATGTATAAAAATTGAATATTTCCCAATCGTCTTTGTTCTTCTGATTAAAAACCCAATGTTTCTCCTAATATACTTTACTATGAAAAATGGAAAAGCCATCGCCATGAAATATGTTGTTGGACAAAAAGAAAATAATTTTTATTCAATAATGAAACTAATTTGGTAAAGGTAATGTAGGTTTGGGAAAATTTCTGAATAATTGGCGGAATAAGAAAAGAAAATGAAACAGAAGAAAAATAGGTGCCACAAGAGGAATCGAACCCGAGACCTCTGGCGTAAGAGTTCGAGCCCTAACAATCTAGGCCAGACGGATTTCTTGGTGCAGAGCCGTTGTTGGTTTGGTGTTGTACGTGGAATGACTTCAGTCCATTGCATCAATTTGATGCGTATTGTTAATTTCGTGGGTGTCTGGAATACGACTCTCAAGCGTTTCCTTGAAAAGGGTCCAATTTGCGCGCTTGTAGTTCAGTATCCTGCATGGTTCTGTGTCCTGTAGTGTTTTTTCCGTGTGAAATATTACAGGCATGTGGTCTGAGTCCAGATAGTTTTCAACCAAAAGGTTGATTGTGCATATGATGCCCTTGATGAGGCCTACGTCTAACACGTCTGGCCTGTGTCGTGCCTTTGTAGACACATATGTGGGGACGTCCGGCCCAAGTATAATGTAGTTTCGGCCAAGTGCATGTACCGTCAGATAAATTAAGTCATTGTTCAATGAACAATAAATTTAAAAAAAATACTGTGAGATTAAATTTTTAAATTTACTGTTCATTCAACAATGACTTCCACTTACCTGGAAAATTTAGAAGCACTATCCGAGAGCATAGCATTATGTTTACCAGTTCTTAGTCTGTAGTCATTGGCTGTTATGTTGATGGCACGGAGTGCAATAGCTGATTTTTGCGTATTATCTGATATATTTTGACAAGATGTCGTATAATGCTGATAAATATTGAACACCATCTCGAGGTAGGGGACGACAGAAGTCAATACATACGATGAACAATGGTTGGTAAGACAGAGTACATTTCAGTATGACTGCATCTGTGTAATGGTTTGGCCTTTCGACAAACTACAGAAGTTGTGAAAACTGTGTGTACACTTCGACACATACTTGGAAAATGATAATGGAAACCAATCCTCCTGGTCCGTTTTGTAACACAAACTGCACTCATCTACAATCAATGTACCAAATGAAAATAGCTTGTCATATGTAAGGGAAACAGGAAACAACACACCAGGAATCAGATTACATCTTACACCTATAGCTCAGAACTTGATGGTCATAAAGGACATTAACCTGATTACCGAAGACATAGTAATGAAATTTATTAACAGTCCATACTAGTGCCAAGCTGTCCATCTGTTTTGCAGAATATGTTCTTTCACTTTCTTACAGAAACCTACCAGCAAACCCTATTATATAAATGCTAGATTTGCCATTGATTGTATCAATCTGGAACAGACAAGGAGCCATCTGTTGCTACTCAGAAGTCTTTATACATGTCTGGATGTGTAAAATTTGGGAAGTTACTGAAGCGTGTTTAATGAGTCAAAAGTAACCTGGCAATCCTTTGAGCAAAACCAAGGTGTATTTTTCCTTAATAACCTTAAATGTACTTCCCTGTTTAATAACTAATTCGTTATGAATCGCATGAGGCTAAGCTTAGAAATGATTTGAGCTGCTTTTTCGTACTGGAAGATGGGAAACTTTTAGTGACAATAATTTTTTCAGAATCAGGTAATATTCCTGTTGGTGAGGTTATACGATACAGAAACTTGATTTTGTCCTTTCCAGGTTTTGATTTCTAGAGGTTATCAGCTACCACTGCCTCCAAAAATTTTTGCAGTACTCTTTCTACGAAATTAAGATGCTCTTCGCACGTAGATGTAACTACAAGGAGACCGTTTACATATAGGGTTACCTTGTCTAATACTTCAGTTCTAATACCATGAAAACAACATCACTTATATTTAATCGTAAAGGCAATACTCGAAATTAACGACTTCTCCCTGTGAATAAAAAATGCAGTGTACCTTCGTCTATCTTCTGTGTGGGGAATCTGCCAATAAGAGGGTCTTAAAACAATCATGGTAAAAAAATCTTAATGCAGAACCTCAGTATGCTCATCCAGGTTTTCTGGTAAAGTATAAACAGATGCAATAACTCGGTTTATAGCCCTGCCATCAAACACAAAACACTACTGCCAGTAGCACACTACTGTAAGGTGACAATGATGGTTGTGCTGTCTTCTAAAGAAACGTATTTCCTTTATGACTGCGCCTATTTGCGGTCTTGGGATGGAGAAGACATTGTGACAATACGTTTGATGAGGTACTGTCTCCATATGATATTCATGTCCTTTAATGATTACTGGTATATCAGCGAATATACCTATGTCTTTTGAAGATAAATCAGTCATTTGGATTTGTTGTTGTAAGTTAAGAAACACAGAGTCAGATACTTTCTCTCTGATCTGAACTTCAGTAGCTTCCATGTAAGTGTAATGATATTTTTAACCCATATTTGTAAAGTAAGTGCTAATACAAAACAATTTTGTTCCATTAACCTTTACCTTTACCATTTAACAGAACTTGGCATGTTTGGCCTTCGTTTTTATTAAATATAATGAAACATGTCACCCATCAATAAGCCAAAATCAAGTTGTCGAATTCAACATGCAATATCACTACTCTACTACACTAACTGCTGGGGTTTTTGTACACCGGTTTGGTTCAGCTAAATGTGTCGTACTTGTTGATTACCCTGATTAGGAGCTTTCATATTTGATTGGCTGTAATTTCCTAAATTATGATTTCATGCTTATTATCAGATAGATTCGTGTCATTCATATGTTACCCAGGATTGTACCATTTATCATGTTGTCATCTGTTATTAAAGTGTGGTGAAATGCGACCACCATGCACACGGTTATCCAACAAAAGTCCTACTGCTGGAGGCTCGCTGTTGATCTGATACCCATTGTCCCAATCCTGATTAATGTAATAGTTACCTGACGGAGCCTACTGGTAGGTGTGATAGACATTATTCGATTTAGCTTCTTCATCTATTGAGTTAATGGAATCCAAAATGAACATAAAATGATCCAAATTACTTTCCTGAAGATACACTAGAATTTTTTTCTAATATCGATTTCCTAGTACATTGTGGTATGAGATTGATTCTTTACAGTACCGGGTTCTGTTTCGATACCATTCAAAATACTTACGTAGACAGCACGTTTTACTACTGTTTAGCGCAGTATTAGGAACTTCTAATCCTTTCTGTACGCAGATAGACCACTATTCTTTCGGACAACTCACAAGACTCGGCAGTTTCAGTCGCCAATAGATGTGCGTCATGTTGCGTGTATCACATAGTGAACTGTATCTTTTGAAAACTGATCCACGTTTACGGTTTTTCTCCCTTAAAGGGTTTTATGATAAGTACAGAATGTGTGGCCCTTTTGTCATACGATAAAACTTCGAACTGTCTATCTTTTAATAAACTTCCTTCTCAAAGAACATACGACGGATTTGAAGCTGGCCCCATCCTGTGTGATACATTGTTAGACGATTGCCTGTTATGATTCATTTCGTCCCTATTTATTTTATCAAAGTGACCTGCAACATTAGAAGTATCACCTGCTCTAGGACCAAGAAGTTGTGTATCGTGCATTATTTCTTAAACTGCGGATAACACTCTTCTCATGTCATTAATTTATGTAGCTGCATTACTTCTTAGCTCAGAGAGGTCTTTACTTAGCACGGTTTTAACCTGATATAACTCAGATTAAAGTAGTTGTCCGGAAGCGTCCTGTTCTGATAATGTTTCAGCACTAGGCTGTTGTATAACGATTTTTAATTCAGGGCCCAGTTTTTCATTAATCTGCGAGTCCTTTTCTTTTGTCCATCTCCCACAATCGTTTGTAAACTTGTGTACATAAAAATGTAATTTTTAATTTTCCTCTTATTCAGTGGTTGCTATGTGCCGTTTCTGTTGGCAGCTGAACAGTTCCTTTGGGACTGGATTGTTGTGATTCTTATTAAACTCGCTTTGTCTTAACTTTTGTATGGCACCAAGAATGGCGTTCAGTTCGGACTCAAAAGGTTCCCCCTTTGTACTTAAAATCCTCCTGTTTGGAGTAAATAGCGCTCACTTTTAAAGATGTGGAATCGAAATTTTGTTTTCAAATTTGCTTCCATGGTTGTCTCTATTCTCTTGTGCAATTCCACAGACGAATCGATAATGTTTGGCGAGTTATTTCATCACTTTTAGCTTGCGGTTCCATTTCGCTAGCTGAGTGTTGCATATTATTTATTGCAGGTCAGCAAATTCGCTGCCATCGGTTTCCGATTCGCGATCGCTATTTTCCACTGGTTCCATATTTAGGACCTTGCCTACCTTTACCATACCACAGATGGTTAGCATTATTCTCATATTATACTAATTTGCTGTAGCATGACAACATATAAGTAGCATCAGTTTAAGGAATAAATTTACGGCAAGACAAGCATCACGTGGGCAAACTAACTACGTCTACGTGATTACTCTGCTATCCACAATAACCTGCTTGGCAGAGGGTTCAATGAACCACATTCAAGCTGTCTCTCTACCGTTCCACTCTCTAACGGCACGCGGGAAAACGAGCATTGAAATTTTTCTGTGCGAGCCCTGATTTCTCTTATTTTATCGTGATGATCATTTCTCCCTATGTAGGTGGGTGCCAACAGAATATTTTCGCAACCGGAGGAGAAAACTGGTGAATGAAATTTCATGAGAAGGTCCAGTCGCAACGAAAAACCCTTTGTTTTAATGATTGCCACTCCAATTCACGTATTACGTCTGGGACACTGTCTCCCCTATTTGGCGATACTGCTAAACGAGCTGCTCTTCTTTGTACTTTTTCGATGTCATCCGTCAGTCCCACCTGATGCGCCTCCCACACCGCACAGCGATACTCCAGAATGGGGTGGACAAGCATGGTGTAAGCAGTCTCTCTGGTAGACCTGTTGCACCTTCTAAGTGTTCTGCCAATGAATCGCATTCTTTGGTTTGCTCCACCCACTATATTATCTATGTGATCGTTCCAATTTAGGTTATTTGTTATTGTAATCTCTAAGTATTTAGTTGAATTTACAACCTTCAGATTTGAGTGACTTATCGCGCAATCGAAATTTAGCTGATTCCTTTTAGCACTCATGTGAAAAACTTCACACTTTTCCTTATTCAGGGTCAATTGACATTTTGTCTCGTGTGTCGTTAATATAGGTCAGGAACAATAGAGGGTCCATAACACTTCCTTGGGGAACGCCGAATATTACTTCTGTTTTACTTGATGACTTTCTGTGTATTACTACGAACTGTGACCTTTCTGACAGGAAATCACGAATACAGTCGCACAACTGAGGCGATACTCCGTAGGCACGCAGTTTGGTTAGAGGACGCTTGTGAGGAACGGTGTCCAAAGTCTTCTGGAAATCTACAAATATGGAATCAATTTGACATTCCCTGTCGATAGCACTTATTACTTCATGAGTATCAAAAGCTAGTTGTTTTTCACAAGAACGATATTTTCTGAAACCGTGCTGACTATGTGTCAATAAATCCTTTTCTTAGAGGTACTTCATAGTGTTCGAATGCAGTACATGTTCCAAAACCCTACTGCAAATCGACGTTAGTGATATAGGCCTGTAATTCAGCCCTCGTTGTGGGCTATTGCTTGTGCAGCACACGAAGTGAGCCATATTCTCGAAAGGAGTGACGTATACAATTATTTAACACAATTCAGTCCTTAAATTTGAAATACGTCGTGGGCCATGTACCCAACCGACATAAAACTGCTACACGCAAATGTAAATGAGCCAACAATCATATCCGTACCTAGTGTGTTGCCATATACCTCAGTTCGTATGTTATTCAAAGCAAATTAAGTTATTGTTGTTTTCTGTGCTAGCTTTTCGTCAGTTTCCCCATTCTCAGCCTTTCAATGCAGCTTGTCTCAGTGGCTGATTTTCACACATGAAAAACAGAAAACACGATTAGTATATACAAAATACAAAAGCTGTGGTACGTACATAAAATGTTATAATATTACAAAAAATCTTAATCCTGAAACAGGTCAGCATCTGAAGTTTACGTGGCTTTTTTGTATTCATCGAAAGGAGCCGCTTGAGCGATGATGGAATCAAAATTCTTTACCTTCCACATGTGATTAGCAACTAAAGTTTTGATTATGCTTCTGAAGTATCTTTCTGAATTACCTCAATATTTTTCTGAATTGAAAAAGATTTAATTTACAGGTCAGAAGTCAATGTTGGTAATCAGTGTGTTTGGAAACGCGAGGCCGCGCCAGATAGATAATATTGTAACACAGAAAAGTGTTTTCAAAAGACTTCGCTTTAAAACCGCAGTTTCGCCTTTCAGTAAATAAACAGCTAACGACGGATCGCTGATGACTGTAGATCGTTGCGTTCCCAACGAATCGTCTCCAACTCTGCTTAAACGGCCAAAAATCGTTTCCACGACAGTTAAAATGAGAGGAATGATAGGTTAACCAGTTCACTGAAATAAACTGGCTTTGCATTAAATAAAATATTACTATTCACAAAATCCGTACAGAGTGGTTAATTTAGGGTAAATGTACGAAAGAGTGCGCTGTCCCAAAGAGAGCGCAGCTTCTGTTCCTACCGCCGACTAAGCTGAGCAGATAGCCACTGATGTAGTTGTGTTCAGAATGGTATCAATAACAACTCGTATAAGTTGTGTGAAGAAATCAAGTGTTTTCGAAGTGAAACAGGTAAGAATCACTTTTCACATTTCGTGATTTAGTTCTGGTTCACAGCACACGAGCAATAGCCTTTAATTCTTGATTGTATTTTGAAAGGCTGGCTTGCAGTCAACCTTACAGCATCCACATATTTCGCAAATGTGACGTTTGACTTCGCTTGGAATCATTGTTCCTGTAAGAAAGAGCGCGCAAATAACGTCCCGGAAGAGTGTGTGTGTCCTCTTTAGTGCACAATTACAAATTTGTACCCGCTTGAGTGTGTTGTGTAGCCCGAAGGATAGGTTTTGTTTCTGAATGACTGCAAATTAGGTTACCGCTGCTCATGGTACTAAGGAATCTGCTTTAAGGAAAATACTGAAAGCTGTGATTAGAGAATATAGATTTTAGCGTTTCCAGAGGACCAGGTCCAGTGCGTTAAGTGTGCGATATAGTGGCACGGACAGTGTTCTTCATTTGAGGGTCATATTGCGTTCATTTGTAACATTTGTTAATTGCGTAATCTTTGGACATACTTCGCATACTCTTAAGCGCAGTCGAACGAAAGAGTACACATTATCTGTTTTTTTGTAAAAATTATAAATTTGTGGTAAGATCTTACGGGACCACGGCCCTAAGCTTACACACTATTTAATCTAGCTTAAACTAACATACGCAATGGACAATACACACATAGACACACCCATGCCCGAGGGAGGACTCGAACATCCGACGGGGTGAGTGACAAGACGCTACCCTGCACGGCTTTTGTTATTTTTTATTTATTTATTGATTTTTTGAAAAGTTCAATAGAAGTATTAACCCTCTGCTACTGTAGTTTTCCGAACATGTAGATATTGCGTTAATAAAAATAAAGCTGCAATATTTTTGGGTTAACCATGGAACTATGATTGTTAATAAAAAGATAGTTCTTAGTTGATAAATCGATTGACACACAACATCGTTATATTTTGTGTACTTTTATTTCTTAATACTGTTTGAAATAAGTAACTTTACAGTTCGTTCAATAAAATTGACACTGCGTAATTAATATTTTTGATAACTATAATTACACAGTATCAGCGGTTGACGTTAAGGTGATTGTCATAAACTACTGAGGCCAGTTAATGTGTGATAGAACGCTTGAAAGTTTGGCGCACCAGAAACTTATGCTTACTGTATAGCTGTTGTTATCTATGAATAAATGAATGTCCATACCACATTCACCATGAAAATGTAGGTCAAAGAGTAGCACTTCGTCACGGGAATGTTGAAGCAAACTCACGTTAAACTGATTGACTAGGCCTGAGTCATGGTACCAAAAAGCAGCGCTGGGTAGCTGTGCGGTCTCAGGCGCCTTGTCACGGTTCGCGCGGCTCCTCTCGTCGGAGGTTCGAGACCACCCTCGGGCATCGGTGTGTGTGTGTGTTGTCCTAAGCGTAAGTTAGTTTAAAACACTGACTGCCATGGTACAGTTGGGTTACCGACCCCTTGGGGCCATTTACTTTTTTTCAATATCCTGCTTTAGTTTGCTCCAAGAAAACTTGTTAAGTGAGAGTAAAGTGAAACTATGGCATTTTAGTATCTTTATTTAAATATTTGTGTGTAAGTTACATATGAGTCACATGGCCCAGAGTAAAGGTTCCAGGTGTGTCATTTTCTATGCCACTAACAATTTTAGGTTTGTACTCCTGTAGTTTTTTCATCTCACAGCATTATTTGTGTACAGTTCCATTATTGCTTTCCTGCATTTTTTCTACAGTCCTTATGCAGTGTTGTTTGATCCGTAACAAAGTGATATTGTGGCAGAAGAAAACGTCTCGTAGGAGTTGTGAAGACGAACAAAGGCATGTACAGCAGCTTTTAGATGATGTTATGGACGTAAGTGATGGAGATTCTGTGTCTTTATTTGGTGATAGCTTGGACGAATTTTCGCCAGAGGAGACCAGAGCCGAAACCGGAAGTTCCGGTGATGAAATCATATCAGTGAAGGTGGGAAGATGAGTTTTATGTCCACATTCAGTCAAAGAAGCAGACTTCACAGCTGTAAAAACCAGGAAACAAAGCACCTCTAACCGTGTTAGTGGAATAACTACTGCAGTTGATTCAGGTTCAATTGAAGTAAGTGTAATATCAGAAAATTTTGAAGATGAAGATGACACACGTAGAACAAATTCTAATGAGATTGTCTGGGGGCCAGTTACGTATAAAAATATGAAGAACTTTACATTTATTCATTCCAGTTCTGGTGTAAATGCTTCTGTTGCACTAACTCTCAAAGACAAGACACCATACGATTTCTTCGAATATTAGGTAACTGATTAAATTTTAGAATATGTAACTCAACCAACTAATTTGCACATGGGAGTAGCCAGACGTAGGTGTAGAGTGTGCTACGAAAAAATGAAGAATGAATTTGGACGAATGCAAGCTATCAAAAAGTGCAAACAAACTGCATGGAAATGTAAGACTTGTGACTCATATTTTTGCGTACAGTGTTTTTTCATAAAGCACAGTGCACACAGGTGTTTGAGAAACAAAGTGGAATGACCCAAATTTTTCAGTTTCTTTGTTGTTGCAATTAGAGTTGAAGAACGTAAATAAAACTGTATGTGATGTTCAATCTACTGTGTAAGTAATATGTAAAATTAAATAATAAATAAATAATAAAAAGAAGAAAAGTCCAATACCACTGAGCCATGTGAGTTATATACAACTCACGAATTCAATGTCAATAACTACTCTTGAGCTCTTGAAAACAGTAGGCCACGAACGTAATTTGTTACTGGGGCCGTAACCTACTATAACATCGAGTCACAGCACTATCCTGTGGGTTACAACTGCACCACGGAGCTTTAAATGGAAAATGTCCGTGAGTTGTATTTCTCCACGTGGCCCGAAGAGAACACTTCCTGTGAGTTATATTTAACTCACGTGGTAGTCAATGTGTTAAGTTAGATTAAGTGTGTGTAAGCCTAGGGACCGATGGCCTCGGCAGTTTTGTCGCGTAGGAACTTACTACAAATTTCCAAAATAGTACCAAAAAATTGAAACATAACATAATCACCACCGGCCTGAAATAAACCTCCAGTCTGAACTATACACAGCGGGTTAAACGCTGTCGGTGTAACTCGACGCCTTGCATCATTTGAAAACAGACAAAATCGCGACTTCTGGCTACGCTGCGCGGCTCCACTTATATAGTGTCCATTTTTTATGTAGCTATGCTCATCGGAGACATGCAGTATTGTGCGCCGCTAATTCTTGCGGCCTATAGCGAATTAACCGACTACAAATGTCCATTGCAGTGATCGTTCGGAAGCTGGTTGAGACTGACCTACATTCGCCGACGGTAGCCATATTGGTCGGATTCGAAACCGGCAGGAACTGAAATGGTGTTTCACTTGTCTCGAGACGCGGGTTACTGTATCTTTGCGATCACTGTTCTTCCGCTGCGTTACATGCCTGTGAATGTTACATCATCCCCAGTAGACATGTTGAACGGCCCAAGTTGACACAATAACAATTCGGCAACTTCATTTCAGGAATGTTCGTGGGCACCTCTACACACGTTATGGCTTTCTCTCAAGTCTGCGCTGATTCTGTCCAACCGAATGACACATAAGCACGTCATCCTCTATACACCGGTGGGAGAGAGTGTAACGTCAACCGTTCTCGCATTGTAAACTAAGATATTATACGCGGGTAAACAGTATCTGCAGTTCACTCGAGATAGTCTACAAGAATCTTGGCAAAATATTTTATTTTCCAGACGGAGAGGCCCTATGTGCAGAACACCTCGTCGATTTTTGTGCATAATTGATCCCTTATCTCCAAAACGTCTCCACGCCCGTTTTTAAACTTCCGGTAACTACATGTGGTTCAAGGTTTGACGCATTACGTAGCTGCAGGAATTTCAGTTAAGTTTATTCAGTAGCTTATTCGTTCAGGTTACCGCTATTCGGACAACTGTATAGACTGTTCTCAAGCTAGAACGTTTCGCCATACTGCCAGGCAACAACAATTTACTCACTACATGCCAAGCTGGTAAATAACCTACAACAATATCCCGCTAAAAAGTGGTAGGCGCTAAGCGGAAGAGATTCCAATACAGAAAAATATAATACACAGATGTATTTGAGTTAATGATAAATGATACTTATTAGCATTTAAGGTTTATACACGCCTGGAAATGGAAAAAAGAACACACTGACACCGGTGTATCAGACCCACCATACTTGCTCCGGACACTACGAGAGGGCTGTACAGGCAATGATCACACGCACGGCACAGCGGACACACCAGGAACCGCGGTGTTGGCCGTCGAATGGCGCTAGCTGCGCAGCATTTGTGCACCGCCGCCGTCATTGTCAGCCAGTTTGCCGTGGCATACGGAGCTCCATCGCAGTCTTTAACACTGGTAGCATGCCGCGACAGCGTGGACGTGAACCGTATGTGCAGTTGACGGACTTTGAGCGAGGGCGTATAGTGGGCATGCGGGAGGCCGGGTGGACGTACCGCCGAATTGCTCAACACGTGGGGCGTGAGGTCTCCACAGTACATCGATGTTGTCGCCAGTGGTCGGCGGAAGGTGCACGTGCCCGTCGACCTGGGACCGGACCGCAGCGACGCACGGATGCACGCCAAGACCGTAGGATCCTACGCAGTGCCGTAGGGGACCGCACCGCCACTTCCCAGCAAATTAGGGACACTGTTGCTCCTGGGGTATCGGCGAGGACCATTCGCAACCGTCTCCATGAAGCTGGGCTACGGTCCCGCACACCGTTAGGCCGTCTTCCGCTCACGCCCCAACATCGTGCAGCCCGCCTCCAGTGGTGTCGCGACAGGCGTGAATGGAGGGACGAATGGAGACGTGTCGTCTTCAGCGATGAGAGTCGCTTCTGCCTTGGTGACAATGATGGTCGTATGCGTGTTTGGCACCGTGCAGGTGAGCGCCACAATCAGGACTGCATACGACCGAGGCACACAGGGCCAACACCCGGCATCATGGTGTGGGGAGCGAACTTCTACACTGGCCGTACACCACTGGTGATCGTCGAGGGGACACTGAATAGTGCACGGTACATCCAAACCGTCATCGAACCCATCGTTCTACCATTCCTAGACCGGCAAGGGAACTTGCTGTTCCAACAGGACAATGCACGTCCGCATGTATCCCGTGCCACCCAACGTGCTCTAGAAGGTGTAAGTCAACTACCCTGGCCAGCAAGATCCCCGGATCTGTCCCCCATTGAGCATATTTGGGACTGGATGAAGCGTCGTCTCACGCGGTCTGCACGTCCAGCACGAACGCTGGTCCAACTGAGGCGCCAGGTGGAAATGGCATGGCAAGCCGTTCCACAGGACTATATCCAGCATCTCTACGATCGTCTCCATGGGAGAATAGCAGCCTGCATTGCTGCGAAAGGTGGATATACACTGTACTAGTGCCGACATTGTGCATGCTCTGTTGCCTGTGTCTATGTGCCTGTGGTTCTGTCAGTGTGATCATGTGATGTATCTGACCCCAGGAATGTGTCAATAAAGTTTCCCCTTCCTGGGACAATGAATTCACGGTGTTCTTATTTCAATTTCCAGGAGTGTATGTGCTTGTTTTATTCACTACAAATCATCGTATTCAACTTATAAAATAAAATATTAATACTACGTTGTAATTGGAAAAGGTAAATAAAATAATTTTGTAATTATAATAAATACACACATGAAAAGTTTTGCATCAGCTCGGTTCAGAGAGTTCAGGAACCTGTACAGAAAATATGAATAGAGATGAACATAAACACCATTTCCGCCCTTTTTATTGCTCATGAAAATCACACATTGCTTGTTGTACCACCATACAGTGAGACCCTCAGAGGTGGTGGTAGAGATTGCTGTACACACCGGCCCAGATTGTCTCACTCTTCAACGGCGATTCGGCGTAGATCCCTCAGAGTGGTTGATGGGTCACGTCGTCCATAAATAGCACTTTTGAATCCATCCCAGGCATTTTCTATAGGGTTAATGTCTGGAGAACATGCTGGCCACTCTAGTGGAGCGATGACGTTGTCGTTGAGGAATCATTCACAAGATGTGCACGGTGGTGGCGCAAATTGTCGTTCATGAAGACGAATGCCTCGCCAATACGCTGCCGATATGGTTGCATTATCGGTCGGAGGATGGCAGTCACGTATCGTACAGCCGTTACGGCGACTTCCATGACCACCAGTGGTGTACGTAGGCCCCAGATAATGTAACCCCAAAACAGCAGGGAACCTCCACATTGCTGCACTCGCTGGACAGTGTGTCTGAGGTGTTCAGTCCGACCGGTTGCCTCCAAACACATATCTGACGATTTTCTGGCTGAAGGCGTATTCGACACTCATCGTTGAAGAGAACGTGATGCCAATCCTGAGCAGTCCATTCGACATATAGTCGGGCCCATCTGGACCGCGCTGCATGGTGTCGTGGTTGCAAAGATGGACCTCGCCATGGACGTCGGGAGAGAAGTTGCGCTTTATGCAGCCTATTGCGCACAGTTTGAGACGTAACACGACGTCCTGTGGCTGCACGAAAAGCATTATTCAACATGGTGGCGTTGCTGTCACGGTTCCTCCGAGCAATAATCGGCGGGCAGCGGTCATCCACTACAGTAGTAGCCCTTGGGTGGCCTGAGCGAGGCATGTCATTGACAGTTCCTGTCTCTCTGTGTCTGCTCCGTGTCCGAACAACATCGCTTTGGTTCCGTCCGAGACGCCTGGACACTTTTCTTCCTGGTGGCATCACTGGAACTGATCGGCGGTGGGACCCTGTCCGTCTAATAGGCGCTGCTCATGCATGGTTGTTTACAACTTTGGATGGGCTTAGTGACATCTCTGAACAGTCAAAGGGACTGTGTCTGTGATACAGTATTCACAGTAAACGTCCAAGAGTTCTGGGAACTGGGGTGATGCAAAACTTTTTTGATGTGTGTATAATACGATAGGTGTTCGGTAAGTAATGCAACATATCTTTCCTCTCACCCAGAATCACTTGAAAAAACGCCGAAGCGTTTGTGATACAGCGTGGAATATTCCCACTTCATCCCCTATACTAGGTCCGATAGGTGTCGGCATTGTATGTAGCCTACAAAATGATGTCTACAATTGAGGTGCTTTCCAAGAAAAGAGCTATCATTGAGTTTCTTTTGCGTTGAATAGTAAACCGATTTTGTGACATACAACAGGATCCTAATCAGGGCGTAATTATTTAGTTTCACCTTAGTGCTTCGGTAATTATGTTTTTGGATCTCTGCGTAATAATCTAATTTATTAGACACAATTCCTGTAGTAAAGTTTCGTAACGTGAGTCGATAGTCGTTTGTTTGTTTCGAAAGCAAGTGACCGCTTGTTAGTCAGCCACTAGATATCCGCTTATCCTGGTGGTTTAGTTTTCCACTTTCTTTAGTATGGATAAGAACTGTGATTTTTGCGTGTGCATGCGAGCCGAGTTGGTGGCACTTCGCCCTCAGCTCTAGGCTGTGACGGCTTCATTTACACAGCTGGAGGCTGCAGTGGATGAACACCACGTTTTGGGCCGGCTGTAGGTATCCAACAGACGTCCAATACGTCGGAGTTCCCCGATCGGTCCTCACCAGTGACGAGCCCAGTTACTGCTCGCAGTAAGGTTGACCCCCCTGCCACCACCCCCGCCCCCACCCCCGAGATCGAGTGGGCCGTAGTTCCAGGGCGTAGCAGGCGGCAAAAGACTTCCCAGGGGGCCGCACGTAAGGCCTCCCCAGTTAGTCTGACGAACAGATAACAGGTGCTGTCGGTGGCTGACACTGTCACTGAGCCGGATGCCATAGCGTCTCCTGTTTCAGAGGAAACCTCGCAGCCTGCAAGATCCGGCCAATCACAGAGGGTAGGATTATTGGTAGTTGGGAGCTCCAACGTTAGGGACATTACGGGGCCCCTTAGGGACTTGGCTGACAAGAAGGGAAAGAAAACCAATGTGCACTCCGTGTGCATACTGGTGGAGTCATTCCAGACGTGTAACAGGTCCTTCCGGATGCCACGAAGAGCAGAGGGTGCAACCAACTGCAGGAGGTGGCTCACGTCGGTACCAATGATGTTTGTCACTTTGGATTATAAGAGATTCTCTCTGGTTTCTAGTGGCTAACAGAAGTTATAAAGGCTGTCAGTATTGCTTTTGGGATGAAAGCAGAGGTGACCATTTGCAGTATAGTCGACAGGACCGATAGCGGAACTCTGGTACTGAATGGGGTGGAGGGTACGAATCAGAGGCTCATACTGTTCTGTGACCGTGTAGGCTGCAGGTCCCTCGACTTGCGCCAAAGCGTGGTTGTGTTTTGCGTTCCGCTGAATAGTTCAGGAGTCCACTATTTGCAGAAAGCGGCTACACGTGTAGCTTCATTCCGGAACCGCGCTCTGCCTCGATCGCAGGTTCGAATCCTGCCCCGGGCATGGATGTGTGTGATGTCCTTAGGTTAGTTAGGTTTAAGTAGTTGTATGTGTAGGGGACTGATGACCTCAGATGCTAAGTCCCATAGTGCTTAGAGCCATTTCAACAATTTTTTGCAGAACTGGACGTCTCTGTTGGTAGTACTGAAACAGTCGTCCACCAGGTGGGATACTCAAAGGTCTGTGCCCCCTGCGTTCCTCGACGTCTTACAGAAGACCATAAAGAGCAACGAAAGACCATGTGTTCGGAGTTACGAGACTGATCGTGGCATTTGTTTGTCGAATATCGCCACAGGCGATGAAATATGGGCTTAGATTTCGAATTGGAAACAAAACGATAATTCATGGAGTGGCGCCACACCACCTATCCCCCTAAGAAAAAGTTCAAATTTGCAACCTCAGCCACTAAAGACATGGCGCTGGTCTTGTGGGACTTTCAAGGGGCTATTCTGTTTGATGTCCTTCATCATGGTTCAACGATCACTTCTGAAGTGTATTGTGCTAACCTCAGGAAAATGAAGAAGTCATTTCAACGGGTTCGTCGCTACAAAAGTGCGTAACTAACTTCTCCTTCTGCATTACTATGCAAGACCTCACGCAGGTCTGCGAATCCGAGACTGTTCTTCCTCATCACCCTCAAAGTCCTGATTTCGCACGTTCCGACGTCCGTTTCGGACAATGAAGGGTGCACTACGGGGGAAGCAGAATATGTATGATGGGAATGTTATTGACGCAGCTCGATTTTGGTTCCGACGTCGACAAGAAGAGTGGTACTCGCACTCCCAGGAAGGTGGCGTAACGCCGTCACATTGAACAGAGATAGGGTTTTGTAGCCAAAATTTTGGGGAATAATGTTGTGTAGTGGAATCCAAAATAAAACCATGAACAGCTATACCACACCGCGGCATGAGACTGATGCTCACCGAAACCAACACACACATTAAGCGAGATACGTGGACACCTGGTGCCAGTTCTATAGCTTCTGTAGTGTCTGAAGTATGTACGTGAGCCGCACGTGCATCAAATTTTGTAAAATTGAACTGAATTTATGTTAAAAAATTTGCCACTCTTTGACTTACTTGCCCGTTCGCTTTCGTCTCGGAATCTTCGGCTGGCGTTTCTTCAATGACTTTGTTTTTTGACGTCTCGCCAGCACAAGTGGCTCTGTATTGTCAAAGATTCACCAGGATTGAAGGATGAATCATTAACAATACCAGCCAATCCGCTTCGCACCGACGTAACGCCAGAAAAATCATTAAGCGAATGTCGGCCGAAGATCCCGAAACGAAAGCCGACAAACAGTACGTCATAAATAAAGTAGTATGTGCAGTTACTGTGACATGTACGTTAAATCACTGTCACCTACAGCAACTTGTCGCTACAAACAGAGAAAACGACGGGAGTGGACCCTAGCAGGTGGCCGCTAGACGGTAGGTAAACAAGTCACTTGTTCCGGTGCGGTAGCGACGAAACTTGGCGGAGTCAAGACGCAGCGAGGCAGCTCCGCAGAGGGCCGGATAGTGGCGGAAGGAGCTGCTCCGGGGGCAGAGGTGGGAGGCGGAGGCGAAGGAGAAGGGGAAGAGGATGTGGCGGCCAAACTTCCTGCCCGCGGCCGGGCCAGGATAAGCTGCCCGGCAGGGGCGACGTCGCCCTCGATAAAGCTGTCCTTCTGGGAGCGGCGCGCAACTCCGCCAAGTGGCGGTTGCGAACTGTTGAATTGCTGTCCTGGAGGGCCGCAGGGCTCTCGTCCCGACAACTGTTCTGCCAGTCACCTCTGACCTCTCGCTCTTCAATTCCATTGAGGTTGTACCAACAGCAGAACCATTTTTATCTCTCAGTTCATGCAAAGATTTAGAGGTTTGTTCAGAAGTCCCCGATCTTCTGGCACAGAAAACAGTCCCAAAAAATTTCAAACACTTACTGGTTGCTCAATGTAGGTGAAAATACTGTCAGTAATGTTTCAGATTTCGAGGTAGAATGCGATAGGAATGATGATGGAAATAGGATCACATTTGAGGAAGTGGAGAAAATGGTCAATAGACTGCAGTGCAATAAAGCAGCTGGGGTGGATGAAATTAAGTCGGAACTCATCAAATACAGTGGAGTGACAGGTCTTAAATGGCTACACAGGATAATTGAAATGGCGTAGGAGTCGGGACAGGTTCCATCAGACTAGACGAAAGGAGTAATCACACCGATCTTTAAACATGGAAACAGAAAAGATTGTAACAACTACAGAGGTATCTCTTTAATCAGCGTTGTGAGCAAAATCTTCTTAGGTATTGTTGAAAGGAAAGTGCGAGTATTAGTTGAGGACAAATTGGATGAAAATCAGTGTGGGTTTAGGCCTCTTAGAGGTTGCCAGGACCAGATCTTTAGCTTACGGCAAATAATGGAGAAGTGTTACGAGTGGAACAGGGAATTGTATCTATGCTTTATAGATCTAGAAAAGGCATATGATCGGGTTCCTAGGAGAAAGTTATTGTCCGT
Organism: Schistocerca serialis cubense; assembly: GCF_023864345.2. Classification (NCBI taxonomy): domain Eukaryota; kingdom Metazoa; phylum Arthropoda; class Insecta; order Orthoptera; family Acrididae; genus Schistocerca; species Schistocerca serialis. Next base: position 1,216,179,128 of record NC_064638.1, on the reverse strand, counting down.
TGTACGAGATTATGGAATAGGAGGCAAACTTTTGCAAGCAATTAAAGGTCTTTACATAGATAGGCAGCAGTCAGAGTTGACGGTAATTTGAATTCATGGTTCAGAGTAGTTTCAGGGGTAAGACAACGCTGAAACCTGTCTCCACAGTTGTTCATATTATTTATGGATCATATGTTGAAAACAATAGACTGGCTAGGTGAGATTGAGATATGTGAACACAAAATAAGCAGTCTCGCATATGCGAATGACTTAGTTGTAATGGCAGATTCGATTGAAAGTTTGCAAAGTAATAATATTTCAGAGCTAGATCAGAAATGTAAGGACTATGGTATGAACGTCAGCATCTCCTAAACTAATGTCAGTGGGAAAGAGATATAAACGGATCGAGTGCCAAATAGGAGAAACAAAGTTAGGACAGGTGGACGGTTTCAAGTACTTAGGACGCATATTCCCACAGGACGGCAACATAGTGAAAGAACTGGAACCGAGGTGTAGCAACGCTAATGCAGCGAGCGCTCAGCTACGATGCACTCTCTTCTGCAACAAGGAAGTCAGTACCAAGACTAAGTTATCTGTACACAGTTCAGTCTTTCGACCAACTTTATTGTATGGGAGAAAAAGCTGGGTGGATTCCGGTTACCTTATCAATAAGGTCGAGGTTACGGATATGAAAGTAGCTAGGATGATTGCAGGTACTAGTAGATGGGAACAATGCCAGGAGGGAGTCCACAATGAGGAAATCAAAGAAAAACTGGGAATGAACTCTATAGATGTAGCAGTCAGGGCGAACAGGCTTAGATGGTGGGGTCATGTTACACGCATGGGAGAAGCAAGGTTACCCAAGAGACTCATGAGTTCATCAGTAGAGGGTAGGAGGAGTCGCGGTAGATCAAGGAGATGATACCTGGATTCGGTTAAGAATGATTTTGAAGTAATAGGCTTAACATCAGAAGAGGCACCAATGTTAGCACTGAATAGGGGATCATGGAGGAATTTTATAAGGGGGACTATGCTCCATACTGAACGCTGAAAGCCGGCCGGAGTGGCCGAGCGGTTAAAGGCGCTACAGTCTGGAACCGCACGACCGCTACGGTCGCAGGTTCGAATCCTGCCTCGGGCATGGATGTGTGTGATGTCCTTAGGTTGGTTAGGTTTAAGTAGTTCTAAGTTCTAGGGGACTTATGACCACAGCAGTTGAGTCCCATAGTGCTCAGAGCCATTTGAACCATTTTTGAACGCTGAAAGGCATAATCAGTCTTAAATGAGGATGATGACTTACTGGTTATCAACATAACTTCCTGGCAGATGTCCACATGTTTCACAACGTCGACACCGTGATTCTATCGCCACTGTGAAACTGCTTTCGGGGTCTGTTTTGAACACTGGGAAATAACTAGGAGTTTTATCAGGCTAATAAGGAGGATGAGAAACCAAATGAGACGTTTTGACGAAGAAACTACTGCATTTATTTCGGCAGGTGCGGTGGTGCATTGTCTTCTTGAAAGACCACACGTGCAGTTGCACTGTCGCACATTGTCGGAATGAAATTTCTCTTCAGAACATCTTTACAGCTTGCACTTGTCGCCATAATAGCCCTAGAACACAATAAGTAAGCCAGTGTTATCCTATAGTATGACTACCCTCATTTTTTTCTGCTCTGGCACTTACCTGAAAAATTTTTGGTTGCTGTTAGCCCGTGCATGTCCACGGAGCTTAGAACCTTTTTGTAAGGACTGAAGCAAACGCATTTACGACAGATCCTCTGTTATGTTGAAAAGACAATCACATTCATGCCGTCTTCACGTTTCAGTATCGTCACCTGTCTGCATACGCGGCGCCCTTCCGTCTACTTTGAGGACAATTTCCGCGTTATTTGGTCATCACGTAGTAATTTGTCCACAGATAATGGTGAAACGTCAACTACGGAAGTGATGTGCTTCACAGACAATCGTCAGTTATCGAAACCGTGTCTCCGCTCGCCTGACTACGTAATACTGGCTGTAGAAGAGTCAGCGCATTATCACGTGTATCTCAGTGAGTCCCGTAACCCGATTTTGTATATGTGTCTGTCATGAAGCCTCAGATTTATTGCAGTTCTGTACACAACAGCCAGCAGCCATTTGCGCTTCCCTGAACTACAGCCAACAAGCATTACAGCATATGTTGAACAAAATCTAGATCGTAAATCAGTTGGTCCACTACTCTGGAACTTCGAGAGCTAGCGACATACCTTTGTTCCCTTTTACATCACAAAGAGTTTACAATGTGTATAATATTTTGCAGACACTGAAGCAATGCAAAGGGAATGTTCCGGTATTTTTTGCACGATACGCTGTCTGTTTGATGGTCTCCATTAGAGGATCTGAACCCGTTATTACAATCTGAAATGTTTTTGTGATTGTGTTCTAAGGAATTTTGAGAGGTCTCCTACTCATCCTGATAATGACTGTGCGCCTATCAAGCGCAGTATTATCAGTCGTGTGACTAGGGCCTCATGTCGGGTAGACCGTTCGCCGGGTGCAAGTCTTTCGATCTGACGCCACTTCGGCGACTTGCGCGTCGATGGGATTGAAATGATGATGATTAGGACAACACAACAGCCAGTCCCTGAGCGGAGAAAATCTCCGACCCAGCCGGGAATCGAACCCAGGCCCTTAGGATTCACATTCTGTCGTGCTGACCACTCAGATACCGGGCGCGGACGGTATTATCAGTATAAGTAACTAACATATGTTCTTTGGTGAGGTCCGCCTTTAGCGAAACACAATTTTGTCTATTATCCCAGGCATATTTCACTGCAGTTACAGGATCATCAGTGTTTTCTTTTTTTATTATAATTATGGCTGTTAAACATAAGGAATGTTATTTACTGTTTAAATACATTTAAATATTAGTTTCTAAATTCTAATTACAGATTTATTCAGAGTGTTCTGATTTAGAAACTAATATTTACATGTATTTAAACAGTAAAGAACATTTCTTATAATTAACAGCCATAATAACAAAAAAAACACTGATTTTGCTGCAACTGCAGTGAAATATGTCTAGGACAACAAACAAAATTGTGTTTTTCTAAAGGCGGACCCCACCCAAAAACATATGTTATTCTTAAAGCAAACACAGACAAAAGAGCTTCAACTTCAAGATGTGTATAAGTGAGATTCGGAAGGGAAGAGGAGATAAGTATTTAACTTCCCGTCGACAACGAGAGATGAAGCACAAGATCGGTTTAAGGAAGGATAGAGAAGAAAAGTGGCCGTTCCCATTTTGAATGAACCATCCCAGTATTTATAATCGAATATCGCCATTGCTTAAAATTTAAACGAAAATAATTAGCAATGGCATCCGATGACTTCTAGCATAAGAAGTCACCCTCGTTATACCAACTGCCTTGTCAAAGAGGGCAGAGGAACGGACAGAGATTCAGGACACTCTCTTCCTCTTGGGGTGGGAAATTTCCCGTAAAAGGCGGAAGAACCAGCACTGATCAACGGCATGAGGACGCAGAAGGCAAAGCAAACCGCTGCACTATTCACATAATATGTATCCACAGGACATGTGGGCTATAGTTGAAAAGTGTCATCATGATCTCTCCATTGGCACAAGTTCCCGAAATAGTCACCCATTCTGGTCTCCGGGAGGGGACTGCCAAGGGAAAAGCGACCATGAGAATGAATAAGCAACGAAAGGGTAAACTTTCTACGAGCTGAGGCGTTTGGTCCAGAAGTTTGAACGTGGTAGAGGTGCTAGAAATTCTGAAAATTTAAATGCTAAGGCTCAGTCTAGATACACTGGAGGTCAGGTAAGTGAAATGGAAAGAAGACAAGGATTTCTGGTCAGGCGAGTATAGGGTGATATTAACACCAGCAGAAAATTGTGTTGCGGGAGTTAGATTCGTTGTGGACAGGAAGTTGGGGCAAAGAGTGAGTTACTGTAAGCAGCTCACTCGAGGTGGAGGAAAGTAAGGAAGACTGGATTTAAGTTCCGTCGACATCCAGGTCATTTGAGACGGAACACAAGCTCGGATTTAGTCAAGAATGGGGAAGGAAATCTGACGTGCCCTTTTAGAGGACCGCTGTCGGCGTTTGCTTTGAGTAATTTAGGGTAATCATGGAAAACCGAAATCTAGACGTCTGGACGCGAGATTGAACCGTCGCCCTCCCGAATGCAAGTCCATTGTGGTAACCACTGCGCCACCTCGTTCCATCGTGATAACCAGTGCGTCACCTCGCTCGGTCGGTTTGTTCTCATGAGTATCGAGAGAAAACCAACAGCGAAAACGAAACTTCAGGTATACATGCCGACGCCCCAAGTAGAAGATGAAGAGATAGAGAGAGTGTATGGGGATACTGAAAGGATAATCCAGTATGTAATGCGCGTTGAAAATCTAATGGTCGTGAGGGATTCGAATGTGCATATAGGGAACGAAGTAGAAGAAGGCGTTACAGCAGAATATAGGCTTGGTAGCAGTAACGAGAGAGGAGAAAGAGTAACAGAAATCTGCAATAAATATTATTAGTAATAGTGAATGCTCCGTTCGAGAATCACAAGAGGAGGAGTTATACATGGAAAAGGCCTAGAGATATAGGAATATTTCAGTTAGATTACATCAAGATCAGGCAGAGACACCGAAATCTGATATTGGATTGTAAGGCGTACCCGGGAGATTATAGACTAAAATCACGATTTAGTAATGATGGGAATAGGTTGAAGTTGAAGAGACTAATCAGGGAGAATCAGTGCACAAAGAAGTGGGATACGAAGTACTAGGTAATGAAGAGATATGTTTGAAGGGATCTGTGGCTATAGATTCAGTGCTAAGGAATAGCTTAGTAGGCAGTTCAGCTGAAAAAGAATGGACATATCTAAACAGGGCAGTCGCAGAATTCGGAAGTAAAACCGTAGACACGAGGCAGGCAACAGCCGACAAGTGCTATTATTATTGGACAATCAGCTTGACAGCTCATACATCTAATTGCTGGCAAGAATAATATATAGAAGAAAGGAAAAGAACATTGAGGTGCTGTTAGATAATGAGTTTGGCATTAGGAAAGGTAAAGGCACCAGAGAGACTGTTCTGACGTTGCTGTTGATAATGGAAGAAAGACTGAAGAAAAACGACACGTTCATTCCATTTGTCAATCTGGAAAAAGCTTCAGACAATGTCAGATGGTGCAAGACGTTCGAAAATCTGAGAACAGTAGTGGTAAGTTGCAGGGAAAGACGGGCAATATGCAATATGTATAAGCACCAAGAGGGAAAATTAAGACTGGAAGACCAAGAACGAAGTGCTCAGATTAAGAAGGATGTTGTACTGCTCCTCGGTGGTGGTGTGTGTACCAAATTATATTTACTGCGCTAACCAACAACACCTGCTAAAGCGAATACTATTTATCAGTGTGTCAATCCTGGCTGGGATGGAACTGATACACAAAGATGACAGGTGTATTAAACGCGTAGCAACACCGTAGAGTTCCGCAACGCCGTGTACTATATCAGCTATCTGCGTGTCGTTGTGGGGATGGAAAGTTTAACCAAATGCCTACCACTTGCACAATAGCTACCGCCGAAGATGCAATTGGACCACCACTAGTACAAATTGGTTCCGGTTTTATCGGCTAGTGCTAGCTCTCGATTGAAAATTTTAGCTAACGCATCTGACTATCACAAGATTTTACAGGTTCGACCAGCAACCTAACACAAAAAGTAATCTACTAGTCGATGGAATCAAGCAGAAACTACAAGTCTGATTAGGATGCTCTTCTTAAGTCAATTAAACCAAACTCAACTGCGATGTGCCACACTTCACAGCAACGTGATCGGAAACCTCGCTTACGTAACCCAACACTCCAACGCTGATACCTTGGATTTATCTTATCTTTTTCCCAGCTTGAAAACTATCCAACGTGGAGTTTACGCGTTCCTTTTAATAGAACCCCAATGAAGCAATCAATCTAGACTGAACTTTCTTAGCTACCAGTTTCAGTTAGTTTAATTTTCGTAAGAGCACGCCAGCGATATAATTTTACGTGTTGACAGAGCGTTGCTAGTCAGAGATTATTAATCCTATACAGTCACTGCACTGGAGCTCTATCCTGGCTTATTTATTTTCACGAACACACACAATGGATAATGCTATTTGCACTGTATCAATGATAATGATTTATTCTACAACTTTCATAGTTTATTAATTCCCATAACTTAACTTTTCCACTTTTTATCATATGGGAGTCTTTATATTTTATGAAGTAACAGCTTTTTCATGAGATGAGAAAACATTTTATTTTCCAAGCACAGATCAAAAACTGACAAGAATAAACAACTCGTAACCAAGCCGACTACGGCAAAGATAAATATCTATCAGCTGCAGCTTTCACCCGCTGTTTTTGCCGCAGTGGATAAATGACGTCGCCACATCAGCCCCCCTCCTTTTGAAACCGGATGCACCAGGTATGTGGGGAAACTTGCACTTGATTTTTCTACCAGCTCTCGTGAAAACATCCGGTGCAGGCAATGGCTGCTCCTGTTCTGCACTTGCTGCTTCGTTGTCCTCTTCTGAAACTGAGGGCTCGGCGAGGCTATCTGCTGTTTCTTTGGCCTCCACGTTTGAGGGTGATTTTGCAGACCGAGGAAGAAGTGTACCCTCTTCGGTGTAAGCAGGTTTAAGCCGCTCAATTGAGACTGTCTCTTCTTTACCATCCTTATCGATTTTGAAGCTGTGGCTTCCTCTTGTGATTACCCTGTATGGTCCAGAGTAAGGCGAAACAAGCGGCGGGCGTACCGTATCATCCCTAAGCCACACGTGGGACGTTGCTTGCAGGTCTTTGTGTACAAACACTCTCCGATCTCCATGTCTGACAGGGTTAGTGGGTTTGATGTTTCTCATTCTAACGCTGAGTTATCTCGCGAATTGCGTGCATAGCTCAGGGGCGAACGGCTGTGTAGATACTGGAACGATAAATTCGCCAGGAACCCTCAATTGCTCGCCATAAACCAATTCTGCGGAAGAGCATTGTAAGTCCTCCTTCACGGCCGTTCTCAATCCGAGTAGGACCAGCGGGAGTGCTTCAGGTCATGAAGTGGAACTACACATTAATGCAGCTTTGAGCGTGCGGTGTAGTCGTTCCACCACTCCATTACTAGATGGATGATAGCTTGTGGTGCGTAGGTGGTTGCACCTGCACAGTAGTAAAAGTTCATTGAAAAGTTGGCTCTCAAACTGCCTTCCGCGATCTGTTGTTATGTTTTGTGGAACGCCAAACCTGGAGAACCATGAATGCAACAGTGATTTTGCAACCGACTCCGCAGAAATGTCTTGTATTACAACTACTTCTGGCCACCTGGTAAAGCTATCAATGATTGTGAGCAAATAGCGTTGTTCTGAAGAGCATGATAGCGGGCCCACAATGTCCACATGTATATGTGAAAATCTTGCAGATGGCGTCGGGAAGTCAGCAATAGGTGCAAAGACATGCCTGCTGATTTTATTACGCTGGCATGTTAGGCATGCACACGCCCATGCACGACAATCTTTTTGTATTCCAGGCCACACTACTTTGGAGGAAACTAACTTGACTGTAGCTCGTACTCCTGGATATGAAAGGTTATGTAGAGCACTATAAATCTCGCGACGATATTGTTCTGGCATGTAAGGTCGCTCCTTTCCTTTTGCTACATCACACCAAATTCCACCTGGAACATTTGGGACAGACACACGTCTGAGCTGCAGCGCAGTTCTCTGTTCCTCTATTGTAACCTCCTCACAAAATAAATTTTCGAATGACAAAAATTTGAATGACAATGAAAATCGTGCTAAGTGTATCCTACCAGCAATATAAATAATTTATCGACTTTGACAATTAAATGAGAAATAGCAATCTGAGCCAAGTGTAAGCTCCCCACAAAAATGTAAGTCAATTCAATGATAATGAAATCTCAGTGACAATGAAAACGCAAATAGACCGAAATGTCGATCTTAGGCCCTGTTCTTACCTCAGTAAAATTGCATCTGCTCTTATTTTTCGCCATAGCTTGGAGGAAATGCATCGCAAAAATTCTTTGAACTGAAGTAAATTTTTTCTTTAAGGAAATGCATGGGAAACTTTCTTTCAATAAAATGTTTGTTTTGTTAAAATGATTGGTTTGAAAACAAAATTATTATTCGGGCGATTCTTGAACAAATTAATTACACTTAAGATTCATTACATTATCAGATGAGCGCAATGCTGCTTCATTACCTTATTTAAAAAATATTCCTCGTCCTGAATCTTGACCAGAGGCCCATGTCGACGCCCGCCGACTCCTCACACACAACTCCGACTGTCTCTCGCGCGCTACTACATGCTCTCGCGACTCGCTACGTACAACTGAACTCTCTCGCAACTCGACAGCAACTGCTACTGCCGACTCCCTACATGCAACTGAATTCTCACGCGGTCAAGCGCAGACTAGCAACGATAAATAACTCTCTGGTCAGAGATTCTGTCATGCCTCTCTATCGCTGCTACTGAATACATACATGCTTCATAACCCTCCAGTGGGGGGGCAAAAATTTGGCAGCGATGGTGAGTCATTTGGACTTGCCATGAGCAACAAATTTTTTCTTAATTAATTAACTTTTACAATTCACAGAATATTCAGATGTAGAACATGAATTAAATGTGGTGCACATGCACCGAGTACAAAACATTTCAGACAATGACAATGAGTGCAGAACATGTGACATAAGTGCACAGTTACTGACGTTCAGCACAAGACATATTAACACATGACATAAGTGTACATGCACTGAAAAACTCTTTAGCGTTTTCATAACAAATAAACGCAAGGGTAAAAAAATCATGTTGACAAGTGACATAAGTGCACATGCACTGCAGTTGAGAATATATCAGCAAATCACAAAATGTATTAATAAATGGCAAAAGTGCACACGCACTGTAGTACAGAATATATCAGAAAACCACAAAATATATACGTAATGAGTACAAATGGCATAAAGTGCACACGCACTGAAAAACTCTCTAATATTTTTACGACAAATAAACCTAATGAGTACAAATCATGTTGACAAATGACAAAAGTGCACACGCACTGTAGTACTCTCTAGTATTTTGCTACAACAAACAAACAAATCAAGGAGTGTAATAAAGTGCCCATGCACTATAGAAGTCTTTAGTAATTTCAGGATAACTGATCTTATTAACAAATGAAAGGAAGTGCACACGCACTGTATATGACTTTTTCATTTTACAAGTATTAGGGAAGGAATAGGAGGATTGCGTCATCGTTGTAGCACTTAGGTTGCACGCAGCTGCACTGAAAGTCCATATCTTTCCACAGAAATACAACACCAAGTGAGACAATTTGCAGTTCTTTTCCCAGAAGTATTTATCAGCGTATCCAAGACACTGAAATGTCGTAGTAATATTCCCTGTTATTATTTTGGCAGTACATCAGGTACACCAAACAGTGGGACCATAATAACGTCTTCATCGCTCACTTTGGTGGACAGCATGTCGTGCCAACACCACGCTCTTACAAGGCACACCAACGTAGAATTAGTGCAGAAAACAAATATAGTGCTCCATGATCATGAGAATGGACAGGACAAATGGATATTGCAGTAATTCAGGGTAGTTAGCTCAGAAGGTGAAGGACATTAAGTCACATAGTAGTCTTCATTGAGAATTACAGTAGTAGTTTGCGGCATTCATAGGCCAGTTATTGAACATTTCTGTACCATGTATTTAGTATTACAGAATAATGTTCATAAAATTAACTGATTATAGCAATTATTGGCATCATGGGTAATCGTATTACAATAAACAGTGGCAGTCCTTGGCCAGTTACAAAGCATATTTAGTATGACAGAACAATGTTCATAAAATTAACTGATTATAGTGAACATTGGCACTTATTGGCCAATTATAAACCATCAGAAGTCATCATTGAAAAGGAGAGTCAATTATTGGCATAGCATTAACATAATTCATTGAGTTATACTAATTATTGGCACTCATTGGCCAGCAAGTATTGAATAGTACAACATTTTTAATTATTGGCAGTCATTGGCCTGTTACAAAGCATCAAAAGTCATCATTGAAAAAGCGAGCTAATGAATGGCATAGTATTAACATAATTCATTTAGTTACACTAATTATTGGCACTCAGTGGTCAGTTACAAAACATCAAAAGTCATCATTGAAAACAGGAGCTAATGAATGGTATAGTATTAACATAATTCATTTAGTTACACTAATTATTGGCACTCAGTGGTCAGTTACAAAACATGAAAAGTCATCATTGAAACAGGAGCTAATGAATGGTATAGTATTAACATAATTCATTTAGTTACACTAATTATTGGCACTCATTCGCCAGTTACAAAACATCAAAAGTCATCATTGAAAACTGGAGCTAAAGAATGGCATAGTATTAACATAATTCATTTAGTTATACTAATTATTGGCACTCATTGGCCAGCAAGTATTGAATAGTACAAAACACTGTTCATCATTCAGTATTATTCAGAACTCTCTTAAATAGGTAGCATTATTTGGAACTGGTGATACTTTTTTTTTCTTTTTGTTAGCAATGCATTGCTTTGGGTAATTATAAGGGAAAGAAAGAAGAGAAAAAGAAAAAAAATTGCTTCTGGGTTGTTCCTGTAAAATGAAAAATGTGTAACGTCATTCGTCATGAGTCAGCTGTAGCAAGGTTATGAAACAAGGAAGTATATGTAATGACATAGATTTAATGAACAACCGCTTATAGCACATTAATTTCATAAAGAATTTCTCCTGGAAAAATATATAAAAAAATTGATTCCAGAATGAGATTTTCACTCTGCAGCGGAGTGTGCGCTGATATGAAACTTCCTGCCAGATTAAAACTGTGTGCTCGACCGAGACTCGAACTCGGGACCTTTGCCTTTTGCGGGCAAGTGCTCTACCAACTGAGCTACCGAAGCACGACTCACGCCCGGTACTCACAGCTTTACTTCTGCCAGTACCTCGTCTCCTACCATTGGAAGGTAGGAGACGAGGTACTGGCAGAAGTAAAGCTGTGAGTACCGGGCGTGAGTCGTGCTTCGGTAGCTCAGTTGGTAGAGCACTTGCCCGCAAAAGGCAAAGGTCCCGAGTTCGAGTCTCGGTCGGGCACACAGTTTTAATCTGGCAGGAAGTTTCATATCAGCGCACACTCCGCTGCAGAGTGAAAATCTCATTCTGGAAACATCCCCCAGGCTGTGGCTAAGCCATGTCTCCGCAATATCCTTTCTTTCAGGAGTGCCAGTTCTGCAAGGTTCGCAGGAGAGCTTCTGTAAAGTTTGGAAGGTAGGAGACGAGGTACTGGCAGAAGTAAAGCTGTGAGTACCGGGTGTGAGTCGTGCTTCGGTAGCTCAATTGGTAGAGCACTTGCCCGCGAAAGGCAAAGGTCCCGAGTTCGAGTCTCGGTCGGGCACACAGTTTTAATCTGCCAGGAAGTTTCAAAAAATTGATTATTAAGCTGAAAGAAGAAATGCATTTTGTGCTGAAAAGTAGTGAACTTCGAATTAACAGGTAGAGAAATGTGTATAAAAAATGTGTTCCATAGCTGTCCTTTCCAAAACCTTCAGTCATCATACCATACGATATAAAACATACTGCCAAAACAAACTACAACAAATAGTTAAATAACTACATATCATAAATACATAAACTTCAACATCATCCTCATCTGTAAAGAAAAAACTTCATTATCCATATTATCATAACTTCATTATTATCATCACCTGTAAAGAAAAACTTCATTATTCATAGTAGCATATTTTTCATCACTACTCTTCATCAGCATTCATTATCATCTGCAAAAAATCACTTCATTACTCATTACACAACTATTCCTTATCTCTAGCATATTTCATCACTAAAACTAAGATGTGTAGTTCTGTCTGACAGCCTGCATCAATCGCCTTGTATTCTGAAAGAAAAAATTAGTTAAGACTGCTATTCTACGATGTATAGTATATTCTTGCTAATGCTTGTTAACTCTGATCCATTTACTCTTCCTCACGAGGTTTTTGTATCTTCTTTCGTCTATTCCGTAGTTGAAATTCCCATTTCTGTTTAATTTATCTCCTTTACACGTTATTTCTTTCTGAAAATGATGAACAAAGATTAATGCCTAGCATTTACATCATATACTCACTAAATAATGACTGGTTTATGGTGACATAATTAAGCATACGGCATAACATGACAGAAAACGTAATATGTCAAAAGCATAGACAGTGTTCAAAGGCAAAAATGTACAGAGAATATCACAATGCAGCAGCAAAAAAAAAAGGTAAAACAGTCACGATATTGAGATATCATAAGGCAAAAATGTTAAAGTCAACTGGTGTTTGCTATGTCTTAACCATTTCATATTGCATACAAACAAAACATGAAACAATCGTATATACATAAGAAAGACAAAATGTGACGTTCGTTGTGTTCAGCTTGTATGTAGTGTAGTTAATAGAGGCGAGAATTAAAGACTTTAATGGAGAGAGAATTTGATAAAATTAATACGTCGCTACATAGAATTGCATAATTATTCATAAAATACGTAAGTTTGTCTGGAAAAATATGTGCGGTCTGATGTGTAACGACAAGAAAAGCGACCTGCTAACCTTACCTTGCCGGGCACTTGCCAAGAAAAAATACGATAGTCATCAATAATTAAACACGTGAATATAATTGAATCAGTGGTCATAAGTGGCATCTTAGCACGTTAAATCATAAAGTGGTTTCATTGAATAAAGGGTTTAATGTTCGACACATGGTGGTTGCCCTTATTTTTCCTGGTTCTCAAAGTTTCGACGTGTACAACATCGGGGTGAGGAATGCTGCGAATCCGATATGGACTTGCGTATAGAAGTTCAAATTTACTGCACTTACCTTTTATTCTGCTGGATAAATAGTGTGTACGTACTAATATCTTCTGTCCAATGTGTAAGTCACGGCGTGTACAAACCTGTTTTTGCTGTCTTCTTCGGCACTCTGCGGCACGTTTGATGTTGTTTAGCGCAATGTTAATTATTTCATGATGTCGTAATCGACGAGAGGTAGGAAAGTGTACTAATTCTTTAATTTTGTTAGGTGGTTCAGCATTTTTCAGTATAACAGACGGAGATAGCATAGTGGATTCATTTGGTATGGAATTAATTACATCTTGGAACGAGAATATGTGTGTGTCCCAATCAATATGTCTTTTGTGGCAGTATATTCTACACAGTTTACCAATTTCTTTCATTAATCGTTCACAAGGGTTCGAAGAAGCATGGTACCTGGATATATAGATCGGAGAAATGTTTCTAGCTCGTACCATGCGTGTCCATATAGCAGAACGAAATTGCGATCCACTGGCGGAAATTACTTTCATCACATGCCCTACATGAAATAGAAAATGTTATACAAATGCTCTTGAAACAGTTTCAGCAGTAGCTTTGCGTAACGGAGTGAAAGTAACAAATTTTGAAGAGAGTTCAACAGCGACAAATATGTAGCAAAAACCTCTCTTAGTTCTCGGAATTGGACCAAAAATGTCTACTGTGGCCATATGTCTTAATTTAACAGGTATAATGGGATATAATGGAGGAATATGTGAAGTTGTGCCTGACTTAGCTTTCTGGCAAATTTTACATGACGCTAAAACTCGTCGTATACGTTTCTCCATGTTGGCAAAATAACAGTTCTGTCTCAGTATAAGAAAACATTTTCTGGCTCCGTAATGTGCATACCTTAAATGAGTATACCATATTAATTTGTTAACCAGTTCGTCAGGAATGCATAATAACCAATTGTTGCTGTCAGGATGAGAGCGGCGAAATAGAATGTCATTACGTACAGTGTAGTGGTTTCTAATCGTAACATTATTCCTATCTTGCCAGAGGTGTTTAATTTCTTTCCACACATTGCCTTTACTTTGCTCTTGTGCTATGTCCTGTAATGACGATGAAATAAAATTTTCAAATGCAACTTGCTGAATGTACATGACACTGAAATTTGCTTTGCAGAAGTTGGTTGCTACGTCTTGCTGATTGTTGCTGAGAGAACGCGATAGTGCGTCTGCTATAACATTTTGTGTGCCGGAAATGTGAACAATCGTAAAATTAAATTCCTGTAAATAAAGTTTCCATCTGCGTAATCTGTCGTGAGTGAATTTAGCCGAAAGTAAAAATTGTATCGCTCTGTGATCTGTGTAAACGGTGGTATGTCTGCCATAAAGAAAGTGCCGAAATCTCGTAAAAGCCCATAAAACACATAACGTTTCCAGTTCTGTAACAGAATAATTTCGTTCAGCAAGTGACAGAATGCGGCTTGCAAATGCGATGTTTTTGATTACTGTAGAGCCATCTTCTTCAATTTCCTGAAAAATATGTACGCCTAAAGCGGTGTTAGAACTGTCGGTGGCAATGGAAAAATTTCTGGTAAGATCTGGGTGCGATAAAAGTGGAGCATTCAACAAAGCATGTCTCAGGTTCACGAATTCAGAATGCGCTTGCTTATCCCAGGACCAAATAGCATTTTTACCTGTTAATTGGCATAATCTAGGTGTGTCTAAAGCAGAATGATGAATAAATTTACGAAAAAAGTTAATTAAGCCCAAAAAACTGCGTAATTGCTTCTTCGTCGTAGGAACAGTAATGTCACGTAGAGCTTGAAGTTTTTCCGGATCAGGAGCAATGCCTTCTGCTGAAATTACGTGTCCAAGAAATTTTATAGAAGTTTTACCAAAATGCGATTTACTGAGATTAACTGTGAGTCCTTGAGCATGAAAAGTTTGCAATAGTCGTTCTAAAATCACATTATGTTCAGACCAGTTATCTTCTGCAATAAGAATGTCGTCTACGTATGTCGTAATTCTGTCTTTAAGTTCTGTCGGAAGTATTGTGTTGAAACCGCGAATAAAAGCTGCAGAAGAAATAGTTAAGCCGAATGGTAATTTACAAAACTGATAACAGTCGCCAAAACAGAGAATGCTGTGTACTTTCTGCAATTCGGATGAAGCTGAATTTGCCAAAATCCCGATTTCAAATCTAATGTAGAATAAATAGCTGTACCGTGAAATTTCTGTAGTAGTTCTTCTAATGTCTGAGGTCGATCTGTTTCATTAATAATTATGTCATTGATGTGACGCGAATCAAGTACGAGGCGAAGTGAGCCATCTTTTTTCTTAACAGTATGTACGGACTAACTGCTGGTTCAATAATTCCTTGGTCGAGCATATCCTGCAATTCTTTTTTAACTTGTTCTCTGTGGATATATGGAATGGGATAATGCTTCGCTTTAAATGTGTCGTGCTGTTTGACTTGAAATTCATACATAAAGCCGGACATAGTACCAGGAATGTTGTCGAAAACTGGAGCTTGCTGTAAAAGAATTTTGCGTAGTTGCGTGCGTTCGTCGTCTGTATTTGCACTGCTTTGTTTAACTTTATCGGAAATCATCTGCATTACGTCGTAGTCAGCTTCGTCTGGAGTGTTATAGTTATGTACGTACGTATCCGTGAACAATATGGAATTACAGTCTATTTTACGTGTTGCGGAAATGACCTCTGTGCGGTTAATTGTTTGTTCTTCCGCAGATAATGAGTGCTGAAATTCTAAAGCCAATTGTACATTTTCATCCTTCAACATTAAATAACAATTCTGAAAGTCAATAACTGCGTCGTGTTGTACCAGAAAATTAGTGCTTAAAGTAACGTCTGTTGTCAATAAAGGAACAATCCAAAAATTTGAGTGAAATGTGTGACCTGCAATACAAAATGATAAATGCGTCTGTAATTTAACGTCTACACCTTTACACGATACTGCTCCTTTCACTTTCGTTTTGCCTAATGGTAATGTAGGATACGTATTCTCTTTGTTACATTCGTTGAAAGTCTCCTCATTTATAACTGACATAGGTGATCGAGAATCGATTACTGCTGAAAATTTCGATGAACCAATTTTAATTTCGATGACAGGATGTGAAATAGTTTTCTGAACAACTGGTCCTTCCTGCAAAAGAGTGTCTCTGATATCGTCAAAAGTAATTATATTTTCGTGAACAACATTCTGCGTGTCAAAAGTAGTGCTTATGTTACTGGAAGATGCGACCTGTACAGTATCTAGTCAAATTCTATCTGACGTGTTATTATTGTCAGGAGGATGTTGTGGCATTTCTACTATTTGAACTGTTCTATTACTTCTTCCAGACGTGTTACGTTCTGGATGATACCTACTGTCGGGTTCATTCATGAGAATATGTTCTTGCGGATGATTTTGCTGTTGGTAAGACCGACTGTTATTATGTGTACGTTGATAATTGTGCTCATCGTTTTTCCGTCTGTCGTGATAGTCATTCCTATACGATGCATTGCGATAGGAATTGAAATACTGTGTTTTCTGTACGTAGTTGTTCCTTTGCTGCCATGCGTTACTATTTGTTGGATCTGGGACTATACGTGCACGCGGCAAAACCTTAAAGTTAGGTTGACCTTGTGTATTACATTGTTGGTTAGGTATGCCAACCGACTGACTTTCATGCTGTTGTGGTGGAAAACGTCTATTGTTACTAATATGTGGTTCCTGTTGCTGAAAATTTTGACGATATTGATAATTAGAATTTTGTCCGTTATTAAAGTTCTGGTGGTTGTCATTCCTGAAGCGTCTATTACCTTTGCTATTGAAATTACGTGACTGATCGTAGTTACTGTATGTTTGTTGACCTTGGTTATTATATGAAAAATTTTTGTTTACGAAAGAATAGTCTGATTGCTGCACTTCTAAAAGCTGCAGCAGATCCCTGAATGCCGAAATATTTTCTTCTTGTTGACCTGTTCAAAGTGACACTCGTAATGATCGTGGTAATTTAGAAATGCATAATTGAATGAGTGCAGATTCACTGTACGGTTCACTTAAATACTGGTTTTGTTGCACCATGTGCTCAAAAAATTGCATCACACTGGGAAAATTGGAGTTCTCATAATTTGGTAAGCTAATTAACTGATCTTTAATTCCACGCTGTGTCGTCTTCGACCAATACGCTGATAGAAAAGCATTCTGAAATTCTTCTACTGAGTAACATTGCCTCGCGATCAGTCTCATACGAGTTGCTGGTTTGCCTTCCAAAAAACTGCAAATAAATTCAAGTTTGTGTGTTACGGGCCAAGTCGGTGGAAAAGCAAAACTAAATTGTTGTATCCAATCTAGCGGATGAATCTGTGTTCTGTCATTTTTAAACACTTTAAATTTTCTCACTGATAGAAAATGTTTGTAATCGAAATTATCGTCTCTGTATGACGGAACAGGTTCTGTATTGTAAGAGAATCTAATTGTTTGTGTCTGTTCTGAATCTAAATCCCGTACTCTTTGTAGATTACCCATATTATACGCGTTGTGTGAGTCTGACAATTGTTCGCAAAGTGGCGTCTGCTGTGATGTGTTATTAACTGAAATATTTTTCATCTCTGTTACTTCTTGCTGTAAACTTGACAATTTTCTACGCAACGTGTTATTAGACGAATCGATCTCATTAATTGTCTGCTGCAGATTTTGAAATTCAGGTGTTTGATTTAATGAAACCGGTGAAGTATCGTCTGATTTGCTGTCATTATTACTTTCAATAGCGTCAATATGACTGGCCAATTCATCACATTTATCAGTCTATTTTTACATGATCATCGCTTTTAATGTCAGATGTATTAATCTGTTTTTGTAATTTACGTGTGGTTTCGTTCAATTTTTTAATGTCAGCTTTGATGACATCGCAATCCTGTGTTATTTCTAATTGTTCAAATCTGTCTGTCACTGTCTGAAAATCTGCTGTGTGTGTATCTGTTTTTGATTTAAGATCAGAAATTTCATCACATAATTCCGCGTTCAACTGTTCGATAGTATTAATTTTGTCGGACACTGTAGCAATATTGTTGTCTACGTATGTTTTTGCTTTCGCAAATATTTTACGTTTGTCTTCTTGTCTCTGTGCAGTGATTGTTTCCATTACTTGACGTTTTACTTTATTTTGATCCTGAATAAATTTGCGGAAACGCGTATCACTGTTTTGTAAGTGGTGATTAAAACGTTCGTCAATCTGAGTGTTCTGTTGGTCGAATTTCGCGTCTATCTTTGCATCCATTGTCCGCGAAAGTTCTGCTGTCATTGCTTTAAACTCGTCGCGTAATTGTGTAGCTTTTTCAGAGCATTGTTTAGCGACTCCGCTAATTTCCTCTCTGAGTGTTTCTGTTGCAGCTGTTTGCATTTCCCTTAATTCCTGAGCAACAGACGTAATTTCTTCGCTACTTTTTCTTGAACAAGCCTCAATTTCCTCGCGTAACTGTACCTTAGTATCATGACACTGCGCGGCAACGGCTGTAATCTGCTCGCTAAGCTTCTAGAATTGTTGTCTAATTTTTCATTTAACTGTCTGGAATTGTTGTCTAATTTTTCATTTAACTGTCTGGAATTGTTGCCTAATTTTTCATTTAAGTAGAGTTTGAGTTTTTCGTTATCATGTTTGAGATCTTCTTTAACACTGTCTTGTTTTTCATTCTGTTGTTTGAAATTTTCATCATTATTGTCTAGTTTTTTGTTAACTTCGTTCTTAAACTGTAGCAATACTGTCAAAATTTGATCCCAGCCCAAATTATCGGCTCTATTCTCCGTGCTGTGTGATGGTGAATCTGCAATTGACACGTTTTGTGTGACCATTTGGTCATTCTGAAATTTACAAAATTGTTTGCCAGTCAAATGTACACTGTCGGTCACTATTTCGGAATTAAATAGATCCGTCCTACTTTGTGTATCCTGTTCATTTTAATTAGACAAATTTGTGTGTTCATCACGTGAATTTAGTAAACTGGTTGTGTTAGGCTGGGCAGCGCTCATTACAATAGAGCGCCCCGCGTCATCAATTGTCGTCAAATTAACAGAGGAGACAATTGAGTTCGTTTGTACATCAGTAGGATGATTGTCAGTAGACGGTGGATTGTCATCATTACCCTGCGCGTCACAAGCACTATCGGTGAAGTTGCTTAAGTCAGTAATTTCATTCATTATACCTCGCGATACACTATTCACAGTCTTTCGTGGCATTTTTACAGTAGTCACAATTGTTCACAAATAAAATAAGCACAATGCAAAAAGCAACAAACACAAATACAACAGTGCAACGAATAATTGCCGATGATCTGAGGAAAGAAAGTCACAAAATTAGTAAAAGCGTTGCGCCAAAAGCTAATTATATTTAAGCAAATAAGAGCAAAATCTGACTACTTTTCAGAAGATTCTCAACGAAATACGATCCTGGACCGGGTGTCGCCAAGTGTAACCTCCCCACAAAATAAATTTTCGAATGACAAAATTTAAATGACAATGAAAATCGTGCTAAGTGTAACCTCCCAGCAAAAATAAATGAAAAATCAATAATTTAAATGTGAATGGAAACAGTGTTCAACGCAACCTCCCAGCAAAAATAAAAGAAAAGCCTATGATAATGAAAACGTGCCAAAAGTTATTTCCCCACAAGATTACTGAATAATAATGACCCACATGTTGTTGAGCTCCCACATAAATATAGGTCAATTCAATGATAATGAAATCTCAGTGACAATGAAAACGCAAATAGACCGAAATGTCGATCTTAGGCCCTGTTCTTACCTCAGTAAAATTGCATCTGCTCTTATTTTTCGCCATAGCTTGGAGGAAATGCATCGCAAAAATTCTTTGAACTGAAGTAAATTTTTTCTTTAAGGAAATGCATGGGAAACTTTCTTTCAATAAAATGTTTGTTTTGTTAAAATGCTTGGTTTGAAAACAAAATTATTATTCGGGCGATTCTTGAACAAATTAATTACACTTAAGATGCATTACATTATCAGATGAGCGCAATGCTGCTTCATTACCTTATTTAAAAAATATTCCTCGTCCTGAATCTTGACCAGAGGCCCATGTCGACGCCCGCCGACTCCTCACACACAACTCCGACTGTCTCTCGCGCGCTACTACATGCTCTCGCGACTCGCTACGTACAACTAAACTCTCTCGCAACTCGACCGCAACTGCTACTGCCGACTCCCTACATGCAACTGAATTCTCGCGCTGTCAAGCGCAGACTAGCAACGATAAATAACTCTCTGGTCAGAGATTCTGTCATGCCTCGCCATTGCTGCTACTGAATACATACGTGTTTCACTATTAGACGGCGCAAGAAAGGATCTTCTCGTTGTTTAGACGCTATCTCGGTCCAATGAATTGGATTTAAACTGGCACAATTCCTAGACAGGTAATCTGCGACCAGGTTGTCTTTTCCTGAAATGTGACGCACGTCAGTTGTGAACTGTGCAATGTACTCGACTTGCCTGCACTGACGTGGTGAATTGAGCTCTGTGTCTCGTTGTAATATAGCTACTAACGGCTTGTGATCGGTAAAAATTGCAAAGTGCCTCCCTTCGACAGACGTGTGAAAATGTTTTATGGCTAAGTAAATAGCAAGCAACTCACGGTCAACAGCACTCCATTTTTGCTGCTGTCGAGTCAGGTTTTTAGAGAAAACTGCGAGCGGCTGCCATCTGCCATCAACTTCTTGCTGTAGCGCTGCACCCACGCTAAAGGAGCGCTCAATCTTGGATGTCCCAGTAGTGTTGCCAGAGAAACACATAGAAAGCTGCTTCAGCATCTGGACTCCATGGAATTTTACGATTTCCTGTTGTATTTTTACCTGCAAGTAACGTTGTGGGTGGCTCTTGGGCGGCAGCTAATTTAGGTAAGTGAAGCCTGTAATAGTTGAGCATGCCTAAAAATCAGCGAAGCCCTTTGTAAGTTGTGGGAAGTGGCATCTGTTGTACTGCTTTAACCCGCTCAGGCAAAGGTGACAGGCCTGCTGCTGAAACCAAATATCCCAGGAACTTAACCTCGCGTTTTCCAAACGTGCACTTTGTTCCGTTAATAATTATGCCATACTCTGTCAGACGGCGGAAAAGCTGCCGCAGATGTTCGACAAGCTGATATGCAGAACCAGAGAATACTAAAAGCCGTCCATATAACAAAATCCCCCCACGAACCATGGACCTTGCCGTTGGTGGGGAGGCTTGCGTGCCTCAGCGATACAGTTAGCCGTACCGTAGGTGCAACCACAACGGAGGGGTATCTGTTGAGAGGCCAGACAAACGTGTGGTTCCTGAAGAGGGGCAGCAGCCTATTCAGTAGTTGCAGGGGCAAAAGTCTGGATGATTGACTGATGTGGCCTTGTAACAATAACCAAAACGGCCTTGCTGTGCTGGTACTGAGAACGGCTGAAAGCAAGGGGAAACTACAGCCGTAATTTTTCCCGGGGGAATGCAGCTTTACTGTATGATTAAATGATGATGGCGTCCTCTTGGGTAAAATATTCCGGAGGTAAAATAGTCCCCCATTCGGATCTCCGGGCGGGGACTACTCAAGAGGATGTCGTTATCAGGAGAAAGAAAACTGGCGCT
Source organism: Schistocerca serialis cubense (assembly GCF_023864345.2). Taxonomy (NCBI): domain Eukaryota; kingdom Metazoa; phylum Arthropoda; class Insecta; order Orthoptera; family Acrididae; genus Schistocerca; species Schistocerca serialis. The sequence continues at coordinate 1,216,157,648 of NC_064638.1, read as the reverse complement.
CTACGGATCGGAGCGTGGAATGACAGATCCCTTAATCGGGCAGGTAGGTTAGAAAATTTAAAAAGGGAAATGGATAGGTTAAAGTTAGATATAGTGGGAATTAGTGAAGTTCGGTGGCGGGAGGAACAAGACTACTGGTGAGGTGAATACAGGGTTATAAACACAAAATCAAATAGCGGTAATGCAGGAGTAGGTTTAATAATGAATAGGAAAATAGGAATGCGGGTAAGCTACTACAAACAGAATAGTGAACGCATTATTGTGGCCAAGATAGATACGAAGCCCACACCTACTACAGTAGTACAAGTTTATATGCCAACTAGCTCTGCAGGTGACGAAGAAATTGAAGAAATGTATGATCAAATAAAAGAAATTATTCAGATAGTGAAGGGAGACGAAAATTTAATAGTCATGGGTGACTGGAATTCGGTAGAGGAAAAGGGAGAGAAGGAAACGTAGTAGGTGAATATGGACTGGGGCAAAGAAATGAAAGAGGAAGCCGCCTGGTAGAATTTTGCACAGAGCACAACTTAATCATAGCTAACACTTGGTTCAAGAATCATAAAAGAAGGCTGTATACATGGAAGAAGCCTGGAGATACTGACAGGTTTCAGATAGATTATGTAATGGTAAGACAGAGATTTAGGAATCAGGTTTTAAATTGTAAACCATTTCCAGGGACAGATGTGGACTCTGACCACAATCTATTGGTTATGAACTGTAGATTAAAACTGATGAAACTACAGAAAGGTGGAAATTTAAGGAGATGGGACCTGGATAACCTGACTAAACCAGAGGATTTAAAGAGTTTCAGGGAGAGCATAAGGGAGCAATTGGCAGGAATGGGGGAAAGAAATACAATAGAAGAAGAATGGGTAGCTTTGAGGGATGAAGTAGTGAAGGCAGCAGAGGATCATGTAGGTAAAAAGACGAGGGCTAGTAGAAATCCTTGGGTATCAGAAGAAATATTGAATTTAATTGATGAAAGGAGAAAATATAAAAATGCAGTAAATGAAGCAGGCAAAAAGGAATACAGACGTCTCAAAAATGAGATCGACAGGAAGTGCAAAATGGCTAAGCAGGGATGGCTAGAGGACAAATGTAAGGATGTAGAGGCTTATCTCACTAGGGGTAAGATAGATACTGCCTACAGGAAAATTAAAGACACCTTTGGAGAAAAGAGAACCACTTGTATGAACATCAAGAGCTCAGATGGAAACCCAGTTCTAAGCAAAGAAGGGAAAGCAGAAAAGTGGAAGGAATATATAGAGGGTCTATACAAGGACGATGTACTTGAGGACAGTATTATGGAAATGGAAGAGAATGTAGATGAAGATGAAATGGGAGATACGATACTGCGTGATGAGTTTGACAGAGCACTGAAAGACCTGAGTCGAAACAAGGCCCCCGGAGTAGACAACATTCCATTGGAACTACTGACGGCCTTGGGAGAGCCAGTCCTGACAAAACTCTATCATCCGGTGAGCAAGATGTATGAGACAGGCGAAATAACCTCAGATTTCAAGAAGAATATAATAATTCCAATCCCAAAGAAAGCAGGTGTTGACAAATGTGAAAATTACCGAACTATCAGTTTAATAAGTCACAGCTGCAAAATACTAACGCGAATTCTTTACAGACGAGTGGAAAAACTAGTAGAAGCCGACCTCGGGGAAGATCAGTTTGGATTCCGTAGAAATGTTGGAACACGTGAGGCAATACTGACCCTACGACTTATCTTAGAAGCTAGATGAAGGAAGGGCAAACCTACGTTTCTAGCATTTGTAGACTTAGAGAAAGCTTTTGACAATGTTGACTGGAATACTCTCTTTCAAATTCTGAAGGTGGCAGGGGTAAAATACAGGGAGCGAAAGGCTATTTACAATTTGTACAGAAACCAGATGGGAGTTATAAGAGTCGAGGGACATGAAAGGGAAGCAGTGGTAGGGAAGGGAGTGAGACGGGGTTGTAGTCTCTCCCCGATGTTATTCAATCTGTATATTGAGCAAGCAGTGAAGGAAACAAAAGAAAAATTCGGAGTAGGTATTAAAATCCATGGAGAAGAAATAAAAACTTTGAGGTTCGCCGATGACATCGCAATTCTGTCAGAGACAGCAAAGGACTTGGAAGAGCAGTTGAACGGAATGGATAGTGTCTTAAAAGGAGGATATAAGATGAGCATCAACAGAAGCAAAACGAGGATAATGGAATGCAGTCGAATTAAGTCCGGTGATGCTGAGGGAATTAGATTAGGAAATGAGACACTTAAAGTAATAAAGGAGTTTTGCTATTTGGCGAGCAAAATAACTGATGATGGTCGAAGTAGAGAGGATATAAAATGTAGACTGGCACTGGCAAGGAAAGCGTTTCTGAAGAAGAGAAATTTGTTAACATCGAGTATAGATTTAAGTGTCAGGACGTGATTTCTGAAAGTATTTGTATGGAGTGTAGCCATGTATGGAAGTGAAACATGGTCGATAAATAGTTTGGACAAGAAGAGAATAGAAGCTTTCGAAATGTGGTGCTACAGAAGAATGCTGAAGATTAGATGGGTAGATCACATAACTAATTAGGAAGTATTGAATACGATTGGGGAGAAGAGAAGTTTGTGGCACAACTTGACCAGAAGAAGGGATCGGTTGGTAGGACATGTTCTGAGGCATCAAGGGATCACCAATTTAGTATTGGAGGGCAGCGTGGAGGGTAAAAATCGTAGAGGGAGACCAAGAGATGACTACACTAAGCAGATTCAGAAGGATGTAGGTTGCAGTAGGTGCTGGGAGATGAAGAAACTTGCACAGGATAGAGTAGCATGGAGAGCTGCGTCAAACCAGTCTCAGGACCGAAGAGCACAACAATAACATAACAAAATACGTTTGGTAATTCTCGAAGCACCTCATGCATGAATCTTTGCCATGTTTGGGCAGCGTTTCTGAGGCTAAATGGCAGAAAATTGTACTCAAACAAACCGAATGGTGTGATAACTGCTGTTTTTTTAATGTCAGATGGAGCCATGGGAATCTGGGAAAATGCTTTGGCGCCATCAATCACACTAATTATTTTGGCATTGCTAATCGTACTGTTAAAATCAGTCACACTGGGTACTGGGTAGCGGTCGGGAATTGTGCGGGCATTGAGCGCCCTGTAGTCTCCACATACTCTCCATGAATTGTCTTTTTTACGGACGATGTGAATTGGAGATGCCCATGAACTATCAGACCTACTTACAAAACCCGTTTTTAGAAGTCTGTCGAACTCAGCTCGCGCCGCGAGCAGCTTCTCCGGAGGCAGACGCCGCGGGCGGATGGCAACGGGTTGACCTTGTGTCGTGCTGATGTGGTGTTGAGTATTGTATCTGCATTTCCTGGTTGCGTTGACGGGTTCGGTAAGTGCTAGAAAGTCTTGAAGCAGTTTACGAAAATGTGATTCCTCCGACAGTGCTCTGATATTGCCTACAGTATACGAATCGTTACGACTGTCGGGTGTCTTCTTGCGTGACGCACACGTGTGCGCCCCGCTTAGTTGCGGGTACGAAATCGTATCACAATATCCCGACGCGGATGACGCGGTAGAGGAGCCGGAAATCTTCGTGCGGAAAGACACGGGCACATCGCACTGCACTTGAACCGACGCGGAAGACGCAGTAGGCAATATGCCTTCTGTGGGAACTGTCACCAAACGACGGTTAACCAGGTCGGGCATAAGTCCGTAGTTCCGTAAAAAGTCCGCTCCGCTCGGCACATCAGCAACCACAAAAGTCCATTTTGGATGAAAGTTGGAATTCAGATGTAATGCCAACTGTTTCTCACCATAGGTAGACATTCTGGAATTGTTTGCCGCAGTCAGCACATGGTGCGTTATTGTCGTGAATATATCACCTCTCTTTCTTGGATAAACACTGACTTCTGAACCTGTGTCAATCAGAAACTTCTGACCTGAAGAGAGGTCCAACACGAACAATCGTTGTGATTGGTTGACTGCAGATACCGTGGCGTTTTCACCTCTTTGAATCACGCTATGACTCGGGCGCCTATGTTGTTGTTGACGAACGTTAGCGCCCTTTAACGCCCGCCTTTTAAGTTTGGGTAGCTGCAGGGTTGAATACATTGACGGACAGTGTTACCGAAGCGTCTGTGGTACCAGCACCATTGATCTGTCAAATCCTGTTGGATAGCATATCTTCGTCTTTTCCAACTGCGACTTCGTAGCTGGTGGTGGTGTGAAGTTACTTACACGTTGAGTTTTGCCACTTGTGCTGCCAGTTGCTGTATGGTGGGTTCGGTCGATGAGCACTGCTGTAGGGAAGTATTATTGCATGTTCCTGGCTCACTGACGTCAGATTCCATCACACTACACGTTCTTGGGCCTCTATCCTGGCTGTAGTTGAATTCGAAACACGCAGAAACTTCGGTTAAGGTGTTCGCGATGGTGTCTGCCTTTTTTGCTAAGACTTGCAATGGTAAGTCTGTTTCTGCTGCAATGACGGCACGGATGTTGGCAGGAAGTTTACGAAGCCATATGAGACGTAAAGACTCTTCAGGTAGGAGTTCCGGGCCGGCTAATGTACGTAAGGCTTTGAGTACTTGTGACGGAGTCTTGTCGCCCAAATCTTCGTATGCGAAAATTTTTTGTAGTCGCAAATCTGGTGACAACATATAACTCCTCGATGTCTCAAATGTAACTCCTTACACGAGAGGTCAACGGTAACTCCTCTTGAAACAAGGGACAAAACCAAGAACCAGAATTTTTGAACACGTCACGTTAATTGTCTCTATTTCACAACTTTCATTATTAGATGCTTTCGTTCCTCTTCAATAGCGACCAGCTGCGCCACGCTGCTGCTATCGTCGCGGTTTTGTGTCTCTGGCGGTGACAGATTCCGCTGCATATGTTCTTTCTACAACATAATTTTCACAACATTTTCAGAAGCAAATACAAATAAAATTAACAACCCCTTATATATACATATACAGGGTGTCCCAGCTATCTTGTCCACCCAAAATATCTCTGCAACAATAACAGCTATTGGAAAACGACTTTCACCGGTATCAATGTAGGGCTGGGGCCCATGAATGTACGTATTTGGAAACATTCTAAAACGAAAACTTATGTGTTTTTTAACACAAACTTATGTTTTTTTAAATGGACCTCCTATATTTTTTCTTCAGCAATCCATAGCATGACAAAGTACATACACAATGGCGTTGACTGCATCGCAATATTCTCATTACATCCCGAGATATTGAGACGCGAAGTTGACGCTTGAAACACGCGACATGCGCTGCTAGCGCACGTCCTGAGGCTCAGGCGTGAACCCCATGCTGCCCGTAATCGCGATGGTCCGAAACGAATAATACGGTCTGTTGCCATCCTCTTGATAAGTATGGAGGTGTGATTACATATGTCAATCACATCGCGATTACGGGCAGCATGGGGTTCACGCCTGAGCCTCAGGTAGTGCGCCAGCAGCGCATGTCGGGTGTTTCAAGGGTCAACTTTGCATCTCAATATCTCGGGATGTAATGGGAATATTCCGATGCAATCAACGCCATTGTGTATGTGCTTTGTCATGCTATAGATTGCTGAAGAAAAAGTATAGGAGGTCCATTAAAAAAACATAAGTTTGTGTTAAAAAACACATATGCTTTCGTTTTAGAATGTTTCCAAATATGTACATTCATGGGCCCCAGCCCTACATTGATACCGGTGAAAGTCGTTTTCCAATAGCTGTTATTGTTCCAGAGATATTTTGGGTGGACAAGATAGCAGGGACACCCTATATATATATATATATATATATATATATATATATATATATAATATAGAAACGAAATTGACACTTTGGTAATAAGTTGAGGCGGCTTACGTACGTAATGCCGCATACCAATACCACTCACACTACTTTTTAATTTTGGGGCATTACAATGTACGGCAGACATGTAGTCCTTGGCCCCCATTGTTCAATTAATATATCGAAGAAACATTGAGTAGGATGGAAATTCGTGATGACGGAAAATCAATTGTAGAATTCGCTGATGACATTATTATCCTGAGTGAAAGGGAAAAAGAATTGTTGGATGGGTTGAATGGAATGACCACTCTAATGAGTGCAGAATATGGACTGATAGTAAATTGAAGGAAACCGAAAGCGAAAAACTACATCAGAATTGGGAATCACGAAGTAGACGATGTTAAGGAATTCTGCTACCAAGGCAGCAAGACAAACAACAACGGACAGAGCAAGGATGGCATAAAGAGCAGGCTAGCAACGGCAAAAGGGGCAAAGTGGCCAAGAAGTTTACTAGTCTCAAACATAGGTCTTAATGTGAGGAAGAAATTCGTGAGAATATACGTTTGGAGCACTACATTTTGTGATAGTGAGCCATGGACTGTGGGAAAACCAGAACAGAAAAAAATAGATGCGTTTGAGATACTGCGCAACAGAAGAATGTTTAACATTGGGAGACTGAAAAGGTAAGAAATTCGGAGGTTCTCCAGAGTCGACGAGGAAAGGAACATACAGACAAGACGGGCTAGGGTGATAGGGTATCTGTTAAGACATCAGGTTGTAACTCCAATGCTCCCAACTGTAGAGGGTAAAAATTGTAGAGGAAGACAGAGATTGGAACACATCCAGCAAATAATAGAGGACGTAGGTTGCAAGTGCTTCTCTGAGATGAAAAGGTTGATACAGTAGGGGAATGCGAAGCGGGCCGCAAAAAATCAGTCAGAAGACCGATGACTAAAGAAAAGTATGACAATAATTAATGGTCATCCTGCTGCGTATCAGAAAACAGACAGAATATCGATTTCGAAGGGGGAATTTTGAGAGTCACAGTCATGGACGGGAACATTGCGTCAGAGACTGCAGAAAGGAAATAGCAGCAACATAGGTCGGGACCGCACCACCGAAAGATGTCAAAGTTAGCGTAAGCAGGGCTATGCGTGAAGCGTGCAGTGAATTCGAAAGTAAAATTCTATGTACCGACTTGACAGAAAATCCTAGGAATTTATGGTCTTACGTTAAATCAGTAAATGGCTCGAAACAGCAAATCCAGACACTCCGGGATGATGATGGCATTGAAACAGAGGATGACACGCGTAAAGCTGGAATGCTAATCACCTTTTTCCAAAGCTGTTTCACAAGAGGAAGACCGCACTGCAGTTCCTTCTCTAAATCCTCGCGCAAACGAAACAATGGCTGACATCGAATTAAGTGTCCAAGGAATAGAAAAGCAACTGGAATCACTCAACAGAGGAAAGTCCACTGGACCTGACGGGATACCAATTCGATTCTACACAGAGTACGCAAAAGAACTTGCCCCCCTTCTAACAGCCGTGTACCGCAAGTCTCTAGAGGAACGGAAGGTTCCAAATGTTTGGAAAAGAGCACAGGTAGTCCCAGTCTTCAAGAAGAGTCGTCGAGTAGATGCGCAAAACTATAGACCTATATCTCTGACGTCGATCTGTTGTAGAATTTTAGAACATAATTTTTGCTCGCGTATCATGCCGTTTTTGGAAACCCAGAATCTACTCTGCAGGAATCAACATGGATTCCGGAAACAGCGATCGTGTGAGACCCAACTCGCTTTATTTGTTCATGAGACCCAGAAAATATTAGATACAGGCTCCCAGGTAGATGCTATTTTCCTTGACTTCCGGGAGGCGTTCGATACAGTTCCGCACTGTCGCCTGATAAACAAAGTAAGAGCCTACGGAATATCAGACCAGCTGTGTGGCTGGATTGAAGAGTTTTTAGCAAACAGAACACAGCATGTTGTTATCAATGGAGTGACGTCTACAGACGTTAAAGTAACCTCTGGCGTGCCACAGGGGAGTGTTATGGGACCATTGCTTTTCACAATATATATAAATGACCTAGTAGATAGTGTCGGAAGTTCCATCCGCCTTTTCGCGGATGATGCTGTAGTATACAGAGAAGTTGCAGCATTAGAAAGTTGTAGCGAAATGCAGGAAGATCTGCAGCGGATAGGCACTTGGTGCAGGGAGTGGCAACTGACCCTTAACATAGACAAAAGTAATGTATTGCGAATACATAGAAAGAAGAATCCTTTATTGTATGATTATATGATAACGGAATAAACACTGGTAGCAATTACTTCTGTAAAATATCTGGGAGTATGCGTGCGCAACGATTTGAAGTGGAATGATCATATAAAATTAATTGTTGGTAAGGCGGATACCAGATTGAGATTCATTGGGAGAGTCCTTAGAAAATGTAGTCCATCAGCAAAGGAGGTGGCTTACAAAACACTCGTTCGACCTATACTTGAGTATTGCTCATGATTGTGGGATCCGTACCAGATCGGGTTGACGGAGGCGATAGAGAAGATCAGATAGAGAAGATCCAAAGAAGAGCGGCGCATTTCGTCACAGGGTTATTTGGTAAGCGTGATAGCGTTACGGAGATGTTTAGCAAACTCAAGTGGCAGTCTCTGCAAGAGAGGCACTCTGCATCGCGGTGTAGCTTGCTGTCCAGGTTTCGAGAGGGTCTTTTCTGGATGAGGTATCGAATATATTGCTTCCCCCTACTTATACCTCCCGGGGAGATCACGAACGTAAAATTAGAGAGATTCGAGCGCGCACGGAGGCTTTCCGGCAGTCGTTCTTCCCGCGAACCATACGCGACTGAAACAGGAAAGGGAGGTAATGACAGTGGCACGTAAAGTGCCCTCCGCCACACACCGTTGGGTGGCTTGCGGAGTATAAATGTAGATGTGTAGATGTAGAAGATGGATGCCTACAAGTCAACTTATTTACACACTTAAACATACTTACTCACACACACACACACATACACACACTCACGCACACACACACACACACACACACACACACACACACACACAAACACACGGAGAAAGAGAGAGAGAGAGGGAGATAAAAAGGAGAGAAGGTGAACGATATACACTGAAGAGCCAAAGAAATTGGTATAGGCATGCGCATTCCAATACAGAGGTATGTAAACAGGCAGAATACGGCGCTGCGGTAGGCAATGCCTATATAAGACAAAAAGTGTCTGGTGCAGATGTTAGATCGGTCACCACTACTACAATGGTAGGGTATCTAGATTTAAGTGAGACTGAACAAGGTGTTACAGTCGGCACACGAGCAATGGGACACAGCATCTCCGAGGTAGCGATGAGTGGGGATTTTCCTGTACGACCATTTCACGAGTGTACCGTGAATATCAGGAATCCGGTAAAACAGCAAAACTCCGACATCGCTGCGGCGGGAAAAAGATACTACAAGAACGGGACCAACGACGACTGAATAGAATTGTTCATCGTAACAGAAGTCCAACCGTTCCGCAAACTGCAGCAGATTTCAATGGTGGGCCATCAAAAAGTGTCAGCGACCGAACTATTCTACGAAACATCATCGATAAGGGCTTTTGTAGCCGAAGGCCCACTCGTCTTTGCTTGATGACTGCACGACATTAAAGCTTTACGCCTCGCCTTGGCCCCTTAACACCGACATTGCATTGTTGATGACTGGAAACCTGTTGCCTGGGCGGACGAATCTCGTTTCAAATTGTATCGAGCGGACGGAGGTGTACGGGTATGGAGAACAATGGACCCTGCATATCAGTAGAGTACCGTTCAAGCCGGTGGAGGCTCTGTAATGGTGTGGGACGGGTGCATTGGTGTGATATGGGACCCCTGATATGACTAGATGCGACTCTGACAGGTGACATTTACATATGCATCCTGTTTGATTACCTGCATCCATTCTTGTTCACTGTGCATTACGACTGACTTGGGCAATTCCAGCACGAAAATGAACACTCCACAGGTCCAGAATTTCTACAGAGTGGTGCCAGGAACACTGTTCTTAGATTAAACACTTCCGTTGGCCACCAAACTCCACAGACGTGAACATTATTGAGCAAATCTGGGATGTATTGCAACGTGTTGTTCCAGAAGAGATCTCCTCCCTCTCGTACTCTTACGGAGTTTTGGAGAGCCCCGCAGGATTCATAGTGCCAGTTCCCTCCAGCACTACTTCAGATAATAGTCGAGTACGTGCTACGTCGTGTTGCGACACTTTTGCGTGCTCGCGAGAGCCTACACGATATTTGGCAGACGTACCATTTCATTTGGCTCTTCAGTTATATCGTAAACAACATCTTAAATCATCTGTTCTGAATACTGTATGACACGTAGTCCTGATGCAATAACCCTGTTCTTCGTTGGGTCTTCGTCACAGTAAGATTACAATATGTAGAAGTTGTGGGTATGTAGAGATCCAGTACTACCAAAAGACAGGAAGAGCTGGTAGAAATCGTTTATTCAGTCGAAAGAATGTTTTATATAACGTAAGGTTTTTGAACCCATTTACAAGCTGCCCTCTACTAGTCATCCTAGCTCCGAAGTAAGTTATTCTTGAATATGTTGAAAATGTTCTGATTATCCATTTATAATTTTAGTAAAAATATTGTGTCGTTTTAGTATTTGATAATACACTACGTGATCAAAAGTATCCGGACACCACCAAAAACATACGTTTTTCATATTAGGTGCATTGTACTGCCACCTACTGCCAGGTACTCCATATTAGCGACCTCAGTACGCATTAGACATCGTGAGAGAGCAAAATGGGGCGCTGCGCAGAACTCACGGTCTTCGAATGTGGTCATGTTATTGGGTGTCACTTGTGTCATACGTCTGTACGCGAGATTTCCACACTCCTAAACATCAGTAGATCAACTGTTTCCGATGTGATAGTGAAGTGGGAACGTGAAGGGACGCGTACAGCACAAAAGCGTACAGGCCGACCTCGTCTGTTGACTGACAGAGATCGCCGACAGTTGAAGAGGGTCATAATGTTTAATAGCCAGACATCTATCCAGACCATCACTCAGGAATTCCAAACTGCATCAGGTTTCACTACAGGTACTATGACAGTTAGGCGGGAGGTGAGAAAACTTGGATTTCACGGTCGAGTGACTGCCCATAAGCCACACACACACCGGTAAATGCCAAACGACGCCTCCCTTGGTGTAAGGAGCGTAAAGACTGGACGATTGAAAAATGGAAAAACGTTGTGAGGAGTGACGAATCACGGTACACCATGTGGCGATCCGATGGTAGTAAAATTTGGAGGTGGTGGTGTTATGGTGTGGTCGTGTTTTTCATGAAGGGGGCTTGCAACCCTTGTTTTGCGTTACACCATCACAGCACAGGCCCACGTTGATATTTTAGGCACCTTCTTGCTTCCAATGTTGAAGAGCAAATCGGTGATGGCGGTTGCATCTTTCAACACTATCGAGCACCTGTTTAAAATGCACGGCCTGTGGCGGAGTGGTTACATGACAATAACATCACTGTTATGGAATGGCCTGCACAAAACCCTGACCTGAATCCTATAGAACACCTGTGCGATGTTTTGGAATGCCGACTTGGTGCGAAGCCTCACCGACCGACATCGATACCTCTCCTCAGCGTAGCACTCCGTGAAAAATGGGCTGCCAGTCCCAAAGAAACCTTCCAGCACCTGACTGAACGTATGCCTGCAAGAGTGGACGCTGTCATCAAGGCTAAGGGTGGGCCAACACTATACTGAATTCCAGCATTACCGATGGAGGGCGTCGCGAATTTGTGAGACCTTCTTCAGCTAGGTGTCCGGATACTTTTGATCACATAGTGTACTTATTGTTTACCTTTATACGAACTTTACATGTTTCTTCAGTCTTCCTTCGTCTGTAGCAGGATCCACTCGTGATGAAGAAACTTCCTTCAAGGACTATGGGAATTATCATTACCTTAAATCTATGGCCTGATAGTCTCCTTTCGGTTCGATTACGAGTTTACCTATGGAAAAAATGGTTCAAATGGCTCTGAGCACTATGGGACTTAACATCTGTGGTCATCAGTCCCCCAGAACTTAGAACTACTTAAACCTAACTAACCTAAGGACATCACACACATCCATGCCCGAGGCAGGATTCGGACCTGCGACCGTAGCAGTCGCGCGGTTCCGGACTGAGCCCCTTAACCGCGAGACCACCGCGGCCGGCTACCTATGGAAGAAAAGCATTGTCCATCATGTATTGGGAAAGCATGAATGTTTAGTAGTGTGAGTATTCGTATTGTAACTATTTGTCTGTTACAACCACGAAAAGCGGAAAAGGATGCAGGCCGATAATTAGATGAAAAAGTGTGGAAGAGTAGATACAACCGCAATCAATCTGATTGCTGTACGAGATCAATTGTTGTTAACACGGCGCGTATATTTGATCCTAATCTCAGTCCTCTACTTCGTAGCTTAGATAGCGAACTGTACGTTAAGCGATGAGGTTCATTTCTGTACACACATAAAACACTCAGTAATCTGAATTTTGTCCCGTTCTCTGAGAAACATCCTAAAAATTTAACGAAATGCGTTTTGGTCACCTCGGTTACTTGAAGTTGTAACGCCAAGGCTTTATAATTTGGATTCAAGGCTCATGCATTCTCTATAAGCCACCACTTCTGAAACTACCATTGGTTGGTTGGTTTGTGGGGGTTGAATGGACCAGACCACAAAGGCCAGCGTCCCTTGAAACTGCCGTTGGAGCGTCCATACTTCTGTGCTTCCCAGTGCAGGCACAAGATCACCTCACCTGTGTTTCTCCGACCTATGTTCTCAGTCTGCCGTCTGCTTTCGTACTGCCCGTATTTCTTGAAAATGTGAAACACCATGAGTACTAGAAGAGCCACATGACCTTCAATTAATGCAAAGAAGCTTGTTATTGAGATAGTGGAGTGTAGAATTTCGAAAAAAAAGTAGTAAATCAATCCACTGTCTACGTTGGCAATTATTTTCAAAAACAAATATTGTGGTCACCGGGAGCGTCTCAGGTACTGGAAGAAAATGGTCACTTCAGTGTAAATTTTTGTCGTCTTGAGGAGTGCTTGCTCAAGCTCATGAATTAGTTCAGAGCAGAAAACGTTCCCCTGGGTCTTTCACGTTGAAGGACAAATCCGAGTCTCTCGTGGTTGTATTCCGCAAGTGAGGAGTGGCTCTGAAATTTTTTTAAAGGTCACGCTGCTCCGCGGATGGTGTCAGAGCTGACAAAGTCCTTTGTATTGAATGTAGTAGTGAACTAAAATAACTTTCGAATGGCTGCGATCCACCCAACATATTCAACACAGATCGCATTCAAGTACGAAACGTGGTATGTAGGAAAACTGAGCGCAGACAGAATAAGTGTTCTTTTAGCACGTTAGAAGAACAGATGTTAGAAGTCGAAACCACTCATAGTAGGGAAACCTGCGAAGCCATGTTAAGGAAATAAGATCACTACCCACAACTTTTTTGCTCAAACAGTCATGGATGACGACAGAATTCTTTAATGAACGTCTGACCTTATTTAACAGTGATATGAACAAGGAGAAACGGGAACTTTTACTATTTTTGGGATACTGCACCGTATATAATATCTACATCTGCATGGATACTCTGCAAATCACACTGAAGTGCCTGGCAGAGGGTTCATCGAACCATCTTCACAATTCTCTATTATTCCAATCTCGTATATTGTGCGGAAAGAACGAACACCTATATCTTTCCGTACGTGCTCTGATTTCCCTTATTTTATAGTGACGATCGTTTGTAGGTCGGTGTCAAAAAAATATTTTCGCATTCGGAGGAGAAAGTTGGTGATTGGAATTTCGTGAGAAGAGTATTGGTTAAAAACAGTCTTGGTTGCAATTTCGGTTTTTTATTTTTCAACGACGCGTTTCGCCTTATTTAGGCATCTTCAGGTAACTTTTACTCGCTCCTGTGAACGGGAACGCATTATGCAAATCGTGGTGCCTCTCGCGTCCATCTAGAAAAGATAACCTGAAGATGCCTAAATAAGACGAAACGCGTCGTTGAAAAATGAAAAACTAAAATTGCAACCAAGACTGTTTTTAACCAATACTGTTAAGCGCTGGTTTCCTGTATGCCACATATGTATAAGATATGAAGCGGAAAAGCTGTCAGAGTTTAGAGAACTAACGAATTCGGTCCCTCCACACTAAGGGTGAGAACTTCTACCCAGTTGTGGTGAGTTAACTTTTGCCGATTTTGTTCATGTTGACTGTAACATTTGCGTCCATAGTGTTTTACCCGATACTGAGCTATCGGCCTGTTGGGATGAGGACGAGGAGGGTAACGAAGAACAACCGCCCACTCCAGTTACATGGGTGAGGTAAGATCATCTGATCGTAGCATACTATTCTACGCCCTCAGAATGGAAACGAATGATGATTTCTAATCAGTTCTCATCAGCACCGAATATTCGCTGGACGATGCTAGATGCAAGTCGTCCTCTCAAACGAAAATCACCGACGATTTTATTTTTTTTACAATGTTGTGTAACGGTTTCCTTCGTATGTACGTACAGCATGTATATTTACATGTATTATTATGCACCTTATTAAAACATATATGTACTACAATTTACTTTCAGTTAAACTCTCATTTACTTGATTTCTTTCCTCCGTCATTCTGGATTATTTGAACACCTATTAATTTAAACTCTCGGTCATTTCAAGATTTGCTTTCTTTTATCGAGAGTAGAGTGTACATATTTTTTGATAAATCCTTCAGTGGAATCACGTTTTCGGTACCTGTTCTTTCCGCGGTACACTTGCACACTGAAGTCAGGACATGCAGTTGTATATTTTTAAATCGATGCCATTGGAGATCATTGGTTGAATGAAATATTAAACTGTTCTATGTTCTAGCAAAACTCCTTATTATGCCTGTTTTACTTCGTTGATATTGTAGAGCCTAGCTCGTCGACCTCCTAAACTTACTACTTCTTTTAAACAATCATGTTCGATTTTGACGTTTTGAAGCAGATTATTCCATTTTTGCTTGACATTATTTTATTATATTATTTTTGTACTTTAGTTTTACAAAAAAAGGAACAAAGAACTGTAAGGTATTGGCGTTTGTGCTGTTATGATTATTTAATGTGCCTCGCGGACGTTGAACTGAAGTGAAATCAAGTAGTGCATCAACATTTACATTCTCTTCATTTCGTGCGACATCATCTTTCCGTGAATAACTGCAAGTGAGTTTCAACAACGAAGTATTCTGAAAGCCCCTAGTTTTGGAAAATGTGATTTCCTTAAATGAATATTCCGCTGACAGAACATCCATCTGAACAAGGTCAATGACGGACAGCATGTTGCAGCCACGCACGTTGCTGTTTTAACGCTTCCAGCTCCTCAACTGAAATTGATAAAAATGTGATTTACATTGATCTGTACTTAGTTCTTTTAAATATAGTAGTTGTGTGATAGAGAAACAAATGGTCTGTTAAGCTCGTTTTGTAAGTCTCCGCAACACAACTAAATAAACTACATTCACAACACTGCAGAAAGAGTAACGTTTCTCATATATTGCTGTCTAAATAAAAAATCCTTTCACTTATTTTTATGTAAGTTACACATGAAAACATCTTATTTGAAACATCTTGTGTTTATCACAATAGATAGTGTTAACAACTAAGGTACTAGACGCTTTCCCCAATCCATACAATTCCTACCTGTGTGGGCAGCTCAGTTAACGCTAAGAATGAAGCGAGCAGGCATGAGAGGCAGGATTCATCTTTACCATACCGTATATGACCTCAACTATCCTATTTTGCAATAGACACAGAAGTTTCCTCTCTACAGCACCTAAGCCTCCTATCGCTTGCATGTGTTACTTAGGAACGGATAGACGCCGCGCCTCCAGGCAAACTGACCTGGACAGACGGGGCACATCGCCAGGGGCAGCGGACCGAAGGATAAAGTGCTGATGTTGTACCACAGCGTATATCGAACACTAGTAATATTCTATCCAACTTCTATAAAATACGACATCGAGTGATATAAAATTAAACTGAGTACTTTTGCGAGAAAGCGAAACCAATTGAGCTGGCCGCTGCCTGTCGTGACAGAAAAATAATTAAAGTGTAGGTTGGTTTGACTGTTATTACATTCGCTCGTCCAGTCGTAAGCAATTTCAAAGAAGAATATGATGACAAAGTAATTGTTTTGTATCATGCCTATTTTCGTGGTGCTCTGCCGTTTATTACAGCATAATTAAACGATGCGATGCTTTGAAGTTACGCCTGTAGATCTAGTTCGAAACGGCAGACGTCTCACTACCTAAGTCGTGGCTACGGAGAATTCATTAATCGTTCTGGCACGACTTGGGCATTGACGGAAAAACATACCATCTACAAATTGTTTGTTTCAGCTGGTCAGTATGACGAAGAGAGGTTACAACAAGTGGAAGCAAGAGCCTTAATAAAAGAACGGAATGGAGAAACTGGATTTAATGAAGTATGTAGAATATATAATATATCAAAGTTTACACTGCATCATCGTTTTAAGGGTTTAGATAAAACATCAAAACTTGGAGAATTTAATAGTATGACCGTAGAGACAGAAGAATAATTAGAATAGCATGAAATTTATTCAGTGAAGTTTAAGTAGTTCTGAATTCTAGGGGACTGATGACCTTAGATGTTAAGTCCCAAGGTGCTCAGAGCCATTTGAACCATTATTTTACTACTGAATTAAGGAACCTTGCCTACCATCTTGCTGAGAAGTATTATCTACCGCATCGCTCCAACAAAGAAAAAAATACGGACGATGAAAAATTAAAATACAGGACTAGCAAAGATTATCCCGCTTTGTCCTTGCGAGTTCCCGAAGCAATATCGATGGCACGAAGGAAGGGGTTTGATAAAGAGCGTGTTAATGAGTTTTTTGATAAATATGAGGAAATACCAGACGAATATAACTAAACTGCTGACCAAATATATAGCGTGGATGAAAGTGCATTATCCTCAGTTCACAAAACGTCTAAAGTAATTGCTCGATAAGGCAAACATCAAGTGGGAGCAATCACAAACGGGGAAAGGGATCTTACAACGCCAAGTATATGCGCAATGAATGCAGCAGTCGATTTCATACCTCAAATGCTAGTATTTAATGGCAGCAGAATGCACTATGTCTTTAGAAGGGAAGCTCTACCAAACATAGAATTTATATGCTCGGCAAGTGAATGGATAAGGTCAGAACCATTTGTCCGATGGCTAGAACATTTCATTACATGTACAAAAGTAGTAAAACGTTATCGCAAACAAATTTTGCTTTTAGTGCATGGACATAGCACATACACCCAAAATTTAGCGGCAATCAGATGGCTCATGATTATAACCATGCTATCATTTCCTGTTCACACAACTCGTCGTCTACAGCCATTGGGCAGGTCGTTTCTTAAAACACTAAAAACAGCTGCAATGAAGCTGCATTTTCGTGGCTACGTTAAATCCTGGCAGTGTAAAAAAATAAGCTAACACCGCAGAACTCTTGGGTAATGCATAACGCAGATTATTTAGTATGGACATAGCGCTAAGCGGTTTTAAGGTAACAGACTTGTGACCATTAATACAGATGTCGTTAAAGGAGAGTACTCTGTAGCTATTACTGTACATATTGTTGATCAGTCAGACCAAGAATCGGCTAATGGAACTGAAGTAACAACGCGAAAATATGGAATGCCGCCGAACGTTGCAACATCACTCAATGGTTAGACTGGACCTCATACAGTGCGACAAAAATGTGGACCCAAAACAGTAGCTGAAATTATCAGTCAACAAATAAAACACTCCTATCCCTCGTATAGCAACAATTATCAAGAAAAATACGAAACGACTCAACCGACGATTGTATTAACATCAAATCCTTAAAAGAAGGAAATAGATGCCAGAGTAAAGGGAAATAAAACGAAGAAACCTCTGCATAAACCCATAAAAAGAGACAGATTGATGATTTTAAAAAGAACAACAAAATAAAGGACAGAGTGAACTAGATATTTCAACTGTGCCAGGAAGATCGAGAAGAAGGTATGATTCAGTCTATCAAATTTAAAGGTTACGCACATGACCTATGCACTGGCATTGAAAGTAAAATTAAGTAATATTTTATATGAATGTTATACGAACGCTTCATACAGGTGAAAAGAATTTAAACCGACAAACTCTGGGAGGTTGTATGGGACATCAAAACAAATATTTTTCCCTAATGTCATTTTTTCCTATGAGGAGTATTTAAACCGGTAGAGGAAGATTTCTCTGGCTGCAAATTAATTAAACCAACAAACACTTTTCCATTTTTTTATGACCAAGAGACAACACATTTACACAACCCAATTTCAATTACTGTGGTTTTTCAAAAATTCCTCCATTGACACGTAAACAAAAGTTACACCATCGGGTCATGTTCTGTTTGACACGGGCAAAAACACCATGAGTATCCTGAATTGTTCCTGCTGCTGCTAATATCAGGGCAACCAGATCCTCTTCTAATGCAACAGGAGTTGCGTAAACAAGGTTGTGCATCTCTCCCCACACGAAAAAGTCCAGAGGGGACATATCTGGGGGTCGAGCAGGCCATGGAACAGGACCATCGCTGCCAATCCACGTTTCTGGGAACCGTCGGTCCAGGAATCGACGCATACGACGACTGAAATGTGCCGGCGCCCCGTCATGTTGGAACCACATGCGTTGCTTGTAGGGAGCTGGACGTCTTCCAGCAATTCTGGCGATGCTCTGGCGAGAAAATTGCAACACTGCCTGCCATTTAATGGCCTAGATAGCAGATACGGCCCAATTAAACAGTCCCCAACAACACCGACCCACACATTAACGAAGAACCGCAAATGATGAGCGGTAGTAACTGTGGCATGTGAGTTATCCTCACTCCAAACATGCAAATTGGGCATGTTGAAGATTCCATCACGCACGAACGTTGCTTCATCGTTAAACAACACAGAGGATGGAAATGTAGGATGCATTTCACAGTGTCCCAGGTACCACTGCGAAAACTGCGCTCTGGGTCGATAATCAACCTGTGCACACGCTGTAAGTGAAATGGACGTCACAATTGCTCTCGAAGGACTGTTATTACATTTGTCTGATTCGTCCCCATCTTACGTGCAATTGCACGAGTGCTGATTGAAGGATCTCGCTCCACATGCTGCAAGACAGCTTCCAATAGCAGCGTTCTTACCGTGCGACGGCATCCCTGTCCAGGTAATCTGCAAAATAACGCGGTCTCATGCAGACGTTGGTACACAGCAGCAAAGGTCGTATGATGCGGGATACGTCGATTAGGATATTGTTGTTGATAAACCCGCTGTGCAGCTCGTCCGTGGTGGTGCGCTACATAGTACACACCAACCATATCAGTGTAATCGCTCCAGGTGTATCGCTCCATTAGTAAACAGAGACAGTGTACTACTACACTGGTGGACAGCAGTTGCCTACAACTGAAGATCGTAATTCGCCCTCTAACAACTAAAAATCGTAATACGGCCTCTAACAACTGAAGAGCGTAATACGACCTCCACCTGCCGTGCGGGATTAGTCGAGCTGTCTAACGCGCTGCAGTCCTGGACTGTGCGGCTGGTCCCGGCGGAGGTTCGAGTCGTCCCTCGGGCATGGGTGTGAGTGTTTGTCCTTAGGATAATTTAGGTTAAGTAGTGTGTAAGCTTAGGGACTGATGACCTTTGCAGTTAAGTCCGATAAGATTTCACACATATCTATCTGAACGACCTCCACCGGTTTAAATAATCCTCATAGGAAAAAAAGGCATTAGGGAAAAATGTTTGTTTTGATGTCCCCTACAGCCTCCCAGAGTTTGTCAGTTTAAATACTTTTCACCCTGTATAACTGATTCGTTTCGGTGAGGAATGCATCTGCTACCTTCAATGCCGATGCACAATTATGTTCAACCCATCGCAGGAGTCTCAAGATAGCGAGTATGGAGGACGTGGATGGGGACTGTGGATAGGTGAGGCTAGGTGAGAGTGTGGAGTAAAGCTCTGACACATTTATCGCAGCCCCGCATTGGGCCCAAAATTGCGGCCATTGGCAAGATGGCCGTACTTTCGTGGGGTGCCGAGGTAGTTCGCGTAATTGCGATAAACACTGTGCCTGGATGGCGCAGTGATCAACGCATTTGCCTAGTAACTGCCAGCACAGTAGATCAGCATATTCGGTCAGAGGTCTGGGTTCCCTCTGTATTAAGAAAACTGAGTGAATGGATGAACGATGAACTTGAACGGTTGTCATGTGATTACCGCCACGACCACATGCAACGAACAAAATGAGATTTTTCAAAAAAAAGGAAAAACTGGAGACCCCAGGTTCGAAAATTGGTCTGGCACACATTTTGACTCGTCGCCGCTGATTTAATTCAAACTCCCGATGCAGCTGACATCAACATTTCCTTTCCTTTCATTTCTCTCCCCTTCCCCCTTCAATTTACATAAAATATATCTGCCATATCTGTGTTCAAACTAACTGATTAACGATATGCCAGTTTAATCATATTATTTGTTAAGAGTTTGTATTTTGTTTCCTGTGTGTTAATTTCATTAGGTATAACTATGGAACTAACGTTAGTTTTACGGTTTTTAATTTGTTGTACCGGTGTTTTGTTACGTTATTCCGTGGATTTATTAAGATTTTCGCTGACTTCTTATCCTTTGACTTGGGCTGTAGGGGGTACGGATTATGAAAACAGGCGCCTTAATCGTACCAAAAGTACAGATCTGAAAAAGGCTGAAAACTCATTTTCAGAAAAGATTTTTTTGTATTTGTGTGGAAGCTGGTTGATAGGTTAAAAAATAAAGATTCAGTGTGCATGGGGGCTTGATTAAATACGATTGAAAATATTTTTAGATTTTTTGTTTTTAGTAGCTGTCTGTCCGATTACGCTATTCTCGTAAACGGTTGGCCCTGACTAGAATTATTACGCAATCTGACTGCAACAAACAATGAAAGAAAATTTTCGTAAACACAGTTAATTAATTAAGTCCCCAGCAACTATAAAACCTACAAAACCAATAAGCACAAGAGTAACTGTTCTGTATGTGGGAGTGTGACTCAACGTACACATCTGGCACGGTTCTTCTCCAACAAGACAAGAATTTTTAAATACCAATTATACTGATGTGATAAAAGAAAATTAGAAAAACTATAATTACGCAAGAAAACCAGAATTCACTATAATACAAGAACACAAGCCAGATGCTTTGTTGACTGAACCTGTAATGACGCATTATTTCAGACACACAAATAATAAAAGAACATTGTGGTTTTTACCTTCATATATATTGACGAAATGCACTGTGATCATTACAATAACATCTGCTATCTCTCCCATCAAATAACTGGATAAAACATGGAACAAACACTCCTAACTACAACATCTCGACAAGCCTTGCCCAGTAGCACATCTCAACACGAACTGTCTTCTACGAGCTCTGCCCACGCACTGACTTCTACGAGTTCTTAACAGGCACTGACTACTACGAGCTCTCAACAAGCACTCACTACTACTAGCTCTGCCCACGCACTCTGGAGGCGGCTTAATAATACTCTTTGGCGCAATCTCTGGCGCAGTGGCTCAGTGTAGCCACCTTTCATATGCCCCTCCTCCACAGGCCAGAATTTGATGGTATTTTTGCCAGCATTGGTGGTGAAAATACCACCAAATTCGTCCACAAAAATAAAAGATAATATTAATACCTAAAGATCACATAATTAGTTAAAATTTTGGCTTTGCACTGACCTTTCAATAACCTAATATATAAAATACAGTAGGCAATACAAATTCTTTTCATACATGTGGCTTTACACAATAGTCTACACAATACATAAAAAAAATCAGTTTACACAAATGTTCACATAAAATGCTTTCAATGATTAGTTTATACAAAAAAAGACATCAACAGGTGACATCTTTTCAGTAGAAGCAGTCCATCAGTGGCACCCAGTAAAGTTTAGCAGGTACACCCAGCAACAAGTCACATTAGTTCAGTAGAAGCAATCCATCAGAGGCACCCAGCAATGTTGAGCAGGTGCAGACAGCAACAAGTGACTTCATTTCAGTAGAAACAGTTCATCAGTTGCACCCAGCAATGTTGAGCAGGTGCAGACATCAACAAGTGACATCATTTCAGTAGAAGCAGTCCATCAGTTGCACCCAGCAATGTTGAGCAGGTGCAGACACCAACAAGTGACATCATTTCAGTAGAAGTAGTCCATCAGTTGCACCCAGCAATGTTGAGAGCAGGTGCAGACACCGACAAGTGACATCATTTCAGTAGATGCAGCAATATTTTTGGGTGTCAGTGCAAGCCACAACAAACAAATAAAATAATATTTAGGAAATAGGTGGGTAGGATTAGGAAAGGAAAATACACAAAACACACTCATTCTTCTTTCATCCACATTAAGTACTACTGTGTAACTGAATAGTGTTAACTGTGTAAATGCAATTCTGTCAAAATCTGATGTTCATCATGTGTATCAAGTAGTAGTGGCAGCAACGTATAACAGTCAATAATAGTTAAGTCAACGTCATAGTCATCATGTCAAGACCAATGTTTGCCAAGCCAGATCAAATGTACTGTTGTTGAACAACTGTCAGTGAGCCAAGATATGCAAATACTTCCTCTCTTCAAAAAAAAGTGTATACTGCTTAGTGATTTAACAAAGTGTGTGTATAGACTATCTTCCTTCTACTTTAGTGTTCTAGTCTGCTATCTTCATCCTCCTTGTTCCATAAGACCAACAAAAAAAATATGCATCTCACTTACTTTACCTCTTATCCACCAAAACTCCAATAATCATCAGCTTCACACAATCTCAATAATACCTCAATAATACCTCTTCAATACGTCGATACATATAAACCTTATTGCTAATATATGCTCCTGACTTACTTTACCTCTTATCCACCAAAACTCCAATAATTATCAACTTCACACAATCTCAATAATACCTCAATAATACCTCTTCAATGCGTCGATACATATAAACCTTATTACCAATATCATTTCACTTCCATAACAACTCTTTCCTCTAGTCAGTCTCCTCGAACAAATACAGATAAAATCCTAGTGCAAACTTCAGTTCATCATCCCATACAATCTGAAGACACATTGTCAACACACAACCTCTGTGTAATCCGTCTGACCCAAATCTTCTACTCATTATGAATTATAAACAAAAGAAATGCATACATGACCTCTAACAACTTAGTTCGAATAACTCTCAGTAATTAAGTACGATTACGGAGTGTGAATAATCGTAATATTTCACAGTGTGTACACCACTTCAAGAATTATGGCAGAAGCAAACATGTGGAGTATTTCTTGTATCAAGTGTCACTTCCTATTTCAATTGCTCACGAAAAATGCAGTGTAATAACTGTTAATGGTCTAAACCTAGTAATGGTATGTCATGTCGTTAGCTTCCTTCGTATTAGCATAAGGTTATACAGCTTCCATAAAACCTCAGCTCATGTGACTTCAACGAAGTTCTTTGTATCAATGTCGTTCGTCGAATTATAGCAGTTCATTTTCTTATCTTAAAAATGTAAGGTACTGACCGTAAGCAAAACAAGCAATAGCGAGTAAATATACCAGTAGAGAACAGAATGTCAAAAAGTGGATGCAGCACAATCCTTACAACGAGGCTCTGCCAAGCGAACAATCTGTAACCTATACCATAGTGTAATCTAAACTCTATATTCGTACACTGTACATCAGCATTTCTATACACCAAATTAAAGAGTAGTTATGACAACAATAGATATGTATAAATATGCAATCCATACGCAAAGCAGTAAACATGTCATTAGCATCATATCAGCATAAGCAAATAAATGTTCATATGTAATTTTAATAAGTAAACATGAAGGCGCAAGCAGATAAATCACAGAGTATAACTTACATACCTGAACACATCAGCACAATAAATCAGGTTACAATTATAATTTAAATAAATAAGCACAGCAGGCACATAATTAAAAAATATGACATCAGTGAAAAAACAGTGCAGCCAAGCGATGCATAATATACACAAGTTACAACCCAGTTCATTAATAAAACATTGACAAAAATCAGAAAATGTACGCAAGCACGTCGCTTCACACGTAAATTCATAGAACATGAAATTAGCACAAAGTATGAATCACGTAATCGCGAGCAGCAAATTACGTCTAAAGTACGTACCTAAGTGGAAATATGTTACCTGAAAAATAAACTCAATTAATAGTTACCCTTTTTAGTTTATTAGTTTCTTCTTCGAAATTACATTCTTCCTGAAAATTTCTCGATAGTAAGTCCTCTTAACGTCGGAGACACACAGAATTTACCTGAAGTTCTTAAATATTTTATACAACCGTATCCTGAAAAATACTGAATGTTAATAACATAATTCATCAAGTCATTATAGCTTTATACTGAATTTAGTCGGAGAAATTAAACTGTGTATTTGTTTACGGCTGTCAGTGCATTCGCACTGAGCGCTCGATCAGCTGTAGGCGCGTGACGTAGGAAGCAATTGTTCGCGGTCAACGACTGCCTCGTGTGGCGCGCAGACTTGACTGTTGCTTTGAGTATATGCCGCCGCCAAAACACAGCGCGGTATCCTTGTACTCTCCGCATGTTTACATGTAGCTGTTAGTTTCTCACAAGTATGTCATTCTACAAAAATTTTTACGTTAGATATATGATGTATTCCTTTAGAGCGTCGAGATTTAAGAGTTTCTGCTTCGATAGTGTTATCATCAATAATTTTGCGAATTCTATATGGACCGTTATAAAGCAGAAAAAATTTGCGACACAAGCCTTTTCCTTTGTGCGACAAACGATGAGACTTAATTAACACTTTTTGACCAACTGACAAGATATTTGAACGACCAGGACGCTTAGCTGATTTCTCTCTTCTAGCAGCCGCAGATGCAATATTTCGTAGAGCCAGGTTGACAACTTCAGAATGCCGCAGTTTCCGTGAAGGCGGAAAAGGAACTATTTCAGAAATGCGATTTGTCGGTGCTTTGTTTTTTAATATCAATATAGGCGGTAAAGAAGTTGAATCATTAGGGAGATCATTCAGAATGTTTTGAAAAATATGAAGATACTGATCCCAAGTTCTGTGATTCTGATAACAATAAAGACGACACAATTTATTGATTTCCTTCATCCATCTCTCTGAAGCGTTAGATTGAGGGTGAAAAAGTGAAATGAAAATTGGTTTAATTTTACGACGCTGTAGAGTACGAAGCCAAATTTTAGAACGAAACTGTGATCCATTATCTGATATAACCTTATCAACATGACCAACTTCTTTAAGAAAATGTTTGATGAAAGCATTCGATACTGAACGAGCTGTTGCTTTGCGTAACGGTGTAAAACACACATATTTTGACGTCAACTCCATTGCTACGAAAATGTACGCAAAACCATTAGTAGAACGAACCATTGGACCGAACAAATCGACTGCAGCCATCTCCATTAATTTCGCTGGAATGATAGGAAACAACGGTGCTCTGTGAGAAACTGTTGGCGGCTTAGCCTTTTGACATAATTTGCATTTGGCCAGAACAGATCGAATACGATTTTCCATATTACTGATATAACAATTTTCTCGTAATTTGTGAAAGCATTTTCTGGGCCCAAAGTGTGCATAACTGACATGCGTATACCAAATCAATTTATTGACCCACTCATCAGGAATACAAACTAACCAAACAGAGTTGTCGACCGATTTTCGTTTAAAAAGAATGTCATTGCGAACTAAATAATGCTGTCTAATCGCTACGCTTTCCTTTCTCCTCCACTTCTCCTTAATGTCCTTCCAGATTGGATCCTTAATTTGTTCCTTAGCGATGTCCTGGAGCGAAGACGAAATAAAGTTCTCAAACGCAACACCTTGAATATACATCAAACAATAATTGTTTTCCTTGCAGTCCTCTTCAGCACGTTGTTTCAAACCAATAGGTGGCACGTGATAAAGCATCAGCAACAATATTTGAAGAACCCTGTATGTAAACAATACTAAAGTCAAATTCCTGTAGGTACAACGCCCATCGTGACAATCTGCCATGAGTTAATTTTGTCGACATGAGAAATTCCAGAGCTCGATGATCGGTGTAAACCTTCGTATGTCTGCCAAACAAAAATGTGCGAAATTTTGTGAAAGCCCATACAACAGCTAAAGCTTCAAGTTCCGTAATCGAATAATTCTTTTCTGATTTAGAAAGAACACGACTTCCAAATGCAATAGTCTTCTGTACCACAACGCTGTTTTCTTCTATCTCTTGAAATAAATGTGCACCTAGGCCTTTGTATGATGAGTCCGTAGCCAAACAAAATTCTTTAGATAAATCCGGATGTGAAAGAAGTGGAGCAGCAACTAAAGCATCACAAAGCTGTTCAAATTCTGACTGAGCTTCCTCATCCCAACACCAATTAGATTTCTTTCCAGATAGTTCACATAAACGAGGTGTGGCCAAATCGTCCAATCTAACAAAGCGTCGAAGAAAATTACAGACACCAAGGAAACTACGAACATCACGTTTTGTAGTAGGAAGAGCATAATTACGAATAGCGTCTAATTTTTCTGGATCAGGAAGAATACCTTCTGTAGAAATAATGTGACCGAGAAATTTCACCTGTGAACGACCAAATTCAGATTTTTCCAAGTTCACTGTAATGCCAAATCGTGCAAAAATACGTAATAATGAATCCAAAATTTTGTTGTGTTCACTCCAAGAACGTTTAGCAATAAGAATGTCGTCAACATATGAGGTAATATTGTCAGGAATATAAACAGGTAAAATTTCATTTAAGCTACGAATGAATGCTGCTGAAGATACAGTAAGTCCAAACGGTAATTTCCGAAACTGGTAACAGTTACCAAAGGCTAAAAAGGCAGTATATTTTCTACAATCAGGGTGGAGTTCTATTTGCCAAAAACTTGCGCGCATATCAATCGTGGATAAAACTTTAATTCCATGAAAATGTTGAAGAAGTTCATCTAAATTTTGTGGGCGGTCAGTTTCAGGTATGATGATGTTATTTATCTGTCTGGAATCCAGAACCAAACGAATTGATCCATCCTTTTTAAGGACAACGTGTAATGGGCTAGTATAAGGACTGACTGCAGGCTCAATAATGCCCTGATCTAACATGTACTGAAGTTCATTTTTAACCTTGTCTCTGTAAGCCAAAGGAATAGCGTACGTTTTCCTGCGAAATGGTGTGTGTTCTTTTACTTTAAATAAATATTGTAAGCCTTGTATAGTTCCTGTGTGATGACTAAATACTGTAGCATGTGAAGTCAAAATGTGGTGCAGCTCTTCTCTTGCAACGTCATCTGGCACTTCAGCTTTCTTAACCTTCTCATTAATTAATTCTTCGCTATTAATGATATCATCCATCGCGTCCCTGTATCTATTGTCATTGTCATGAATGAACACATTGTCATAATGCTCAACGAAAACATCAGAAGTAAGAAACCTTAAACATCTTGTATCTGACTAAGATCTTGTTAAACACTCGAAAAATTTCAAACATTTCGGCATTCCAGCAACAGTCAAATTCACACTTCCTTCTTTAAAGTTCAAAATTGCCTTATGTGCGTTAAGAAACTCCATACCTAATATAATTTGTGTGTTGAGTAATGGAACAATAATAAAATTAGCAGAAAATTCGTATCCTTGACAAATGAAATTTAAGTTGGTCTGTTGTTTGACTTCCACACTTTTTCCAGAAATCGCTCCTCGAATTGTAGTTTTAGAAATAGGTAACACAGGACAGGCAATAGTTCTTTCACATATACGAAAAACTGATTCACTAATGACATTCAATGGGCTCCCAGAATCTAAAACTGCAGTGAACTTATTCTTACCCACACATACTTCAATAACAGGGTGTAAAAATGCGTCTACATTATTTTCCTTTTCGTCTAGCAAAATGTCTCTCATGTCTTCCAGGCGTACGTAGTGTAAAGTCGTAGTGTCATTACTTTCTGAACCGTCTATATTGCTGCCAGAAGCCGAAGCTGCAAGTCATTGTCGATTGTTTGCGTCACGTCTTTGAGTATTCGCGTCATTTCGCGGATCAATTTCAACGATTTGCACTTGTCTCTCAGAAGTTCTGTCACGTGGAGGATGCCAATTAGGTCCCTCCTGTCTGTTAGATGCAAATTCTTGGTTGTGTCTGTTATTAAAATTTCTGTTTTCCTGTCCGTCTGCATAACTACTTCTAGTATAATTTCGACTGTCACTTCTGAAATTATTGTTGTATCTACTACCCTGATTATTTCTGTAGTAAGAATTTCTATTACTGTTTGAATAATTTCTGTCTTGATGATACCGATTACTGTTTCCGTATGATTGATGATTCCGGTACGAATTACCGCTATTGTCTGTGTAATTTCTGTTAGAACGTCTGTTATTGTCATAAGGCTGGTATCTGTTGTCCTGTCTGTTACGTCTGTCATTCTCAACGTTACCCATATAACGCCCGTTCCGATCACTATATTGTAATTACTGTTACTGAAAAAGTTACAAGAAGTCCCGTCGTCATGTCATACTCGAGTTCTTGTAGCAAAGTCTTAAGAGTCTCAATGTCGTCTTTACATCTTCCGGCTAAAGCAATTTGTCTTATGGATTGTGGCAGCTTAGTTAAACAAATGCGAATTAATTCAGTTGGGCTATAAGGGTTGGAAAGGAAGTGATTCTTTCGAATCATGTCTTCAAAATATTCCGCTGGCGTGCGGAACTCAGACTGTTTGAAATTACGCTGCATAATAAGACTGTGTTTGACTCTGTCTTGTGTGTTTTCGGACCAATATGCCGATAGAAATGCATGATAAAAATCATTCAGATTATCACAATCTTTAATGAGTGCGCGCATCCGCGTCGCCGGTTCGTTTTCTAAATATCCACACATAAATTCCAGTTTGTGACTTAGTGGCCAATTTGGTGGAAGTGCGTACATAAATTGATCTAACCATGCACATGGATGTATGTCATTCTTAGAGTTGCGGAAGATCTTAAATTTCCGAACAGTCAGAAAGTGTTTATAGTCAAAGTTTTCGCCTCGTGGCGACAAAGACCTGCCGCGTCTGTCCCAGTCCGAATGTCGATTATTGTAAAGTTCGCGCGCCTGGCGCTCTCTTGTTGCATCCCGTAAATGAAACAAATTATTTTCTTCAAACCCCTCTGCTATCTGTGATTCTAAATTTCTTTTGCCATCTTTTCCTACGATTTCGCCCTCAATCTGTTTGACTTGCTTTTTTAAAGCCTCAAATTCCCTTTTCACGCGTTCATTAAATTTTCCCTGATTTTCAACATGTTTATTTATGTTCTGATACTCTTCGGTTTCTGCAAATGGTAATGGGGCTGTATCATCCGAATCTGTGTCCCCATGTAAACTAAGATTTGTCAATTTGTCTGAAATCTCCTCAACTCTTTCCGATAAATCACCTATTTGTTCTTTCTGTTTATATACGATTTCCGTAAGTGTCGCGACTTGGGTTTCAGTTTTAACACATTTAGTAGTTAATTGTTCATACTGTTGTGTTAGGTTATTTAATGTGTCATTCGGCACGGATTCCTCGATTCTCTCAAATATTTCTTCCTTATCTTTTGCATGTTGTAAATTTAACTCTGAAAATTTCTGTACTATCACGCGATCTCTTTCTTCCTGTTCTCTATCCTGTTCCCTTTGTCTAATCTCTACTGCAATTGATCTATTATTGTGAGAATTCAGAATCGGTTGTACTTCTTCTCTGATTTCTTTCTTTAATTCATCTTTCATATTTTTGAAACATGTCCCTATTCGTGAATCTAGCCGTGTTTCCAAAGTTCCCATATCAGTTTTTAATTCAGATCGTAAAGTTCCCATTTCTGTTTTAATTGTTCCTATTTGTGATCCCACTGAGTCTAACCGTGTTTCCATTGTTCCCATACCAGTTCTAACTGTTCCTATCTGTGATTCCACTGAGTCTAACCGTGTTTTTAATTCAGATCGTAACTGTGATCCCAAATTTAATATTGCGCTCATCAACTGCTCCGTACTAACTTGTTCCAAAGTCTTTTCGCCCCTAACATTTCCCACAAAACCAACTTCCTTCGTCATAGCTGTAAGGCTATCTGTGTTCGATACTATTTCAGGATCTTCTATCGTTAATCCCGGATTCTGTGAATTTTCTGATTGAGAAAAATTTTGAAATGGTTCCGGACTATTTTCCCGACTTATTAAATTGTTTTCCACTTCATTATCCATCATACTGTTTTCCTGTGTTGGCGAGTTCGCCATGTCAACAATTTCATCATTCTCACTATTCATCATTTTCGCCTTTTTCATCGACCGCGTAATCATTTACAAAACAAACAAAAAAAAAAAAAAAATTCGTCACTGTACGAAAATTACACACAATGCCTCCTTATCTCCAACAATACCATTTACTTGCAATGTCTCCCTCAAACACGATCAATCGAACAATTGAAATAATTGCACTAAATTGTCAAACCCGTAGACAAGACAACAATTTAAATTTTGAAAAATACCATTAGAAGAGTGACAATTACCAAATCTACACATGCAATACGGACTACAATTACTAACTACAAATTACTACAACAATACTACCATCTACTATTTTTACAATCAGAAGAATCCAAGGG